>NC_062575.1:9636637-9942887 GCF_022837055.1 Prionailurus viverrinus | reverse complement strand
AGGAGTGAAAATTCAAGGAAAGATAACGGCCCTTATTACAAAACCACAGACCGGAGCTTGTGTTGATGAAATCTCGTAATGAGTAATTAAGCCGCTTTGCAAAAGTCGGGCTGTCATGTTGGCATTTGGGTACTTAGGTTCCTTGGTGGAAACAGCTGGATAGACTGGGAAGGTGATACAGGAAGAAAAATAGAATTTTTCTCGAATGATCTCCCCCCCTTTTTTTTAAACAACGCAAAACAGTTACTAAATAATTAACTGAAAATGAACTTTTGTATCTTTTTAAAGTGTCTGCTGATTTCTTCAAACATCTGTAACACTATGTCTGATGAATCGAAAGGCTCGTGTCGCCTTTTTGGGGGAGGGGGGTATTTTTCTTTCTGTCTCCATCTCCCACATTGTATGAGGACAGACTTTAGGGTTTTGTTTCTGTTTGCCTCGTCTTGCTTTGCTTAGTTTTGTTTCTTGAAGCATTTTCTTAGCACATGGAAGTTCAAACCTTGAGTTTGACTGGGCGATCTGTCCCCGAGGAAAAAGTAAATGAAGGTATGTCTGCGTGGCTTGCAACACAAATCCCTATGCAAGGACAGAGTCGGGGGTGAGAAGGCAGGAACAGCACCAGGGTTTAGAGCTGAGGGCCCCCACTGCCACTGGTAGACAGAATTGGGTATTTTTCTGTCTCCAACTGAGGAAAAACATACATGTGTAGACTTTCATGTTTCCCTTTGGCATATCTGTTTCATGAAACAAGATCAACCCTAGGATTATTTCAGGATGACTGTTCTTTTTCCCTGGCAAGGCAAAACTCACCCAAACGGCGATTTCGAACGTTTAAAATTATGTTCTAAAAATCTTTCCCCTTTCCCAAAACATCTGGCAGACCGAACGTGAGCTCTCCCCCACTTCGGCACCTGAGGGTAGGGCGCGATGTCACGAACCGAACAGTGATTAGCAGGGCCCCTCAACTTCCTTAATACCAGGATGCCGAGAGAAGGCCAAGAGGGAAGACAAAATCATCAGAGGGCCCATTCTTTTGGATTCCTGTTAGAGCAAAACCATCGCAAAGGAACTCCTAGAAACGCAGAGGCAAAGCAGTTAAATAACTAACTGCCTTCCCGCCCAGATAATAAAATGGGAGCATTTTATGTGTCACATCCATACCCATCTTAATTGAACGGCACGCGGGTTCTCTCCAACCCCTGCCTTGTACTGCACGAGCTTTCCGGACTCTTAGCAAAGGAGGAATCGCTCAGACTTAGGTGTTCAGTGAATGAGGCTTCCTTCTCCCCAACTGGCTCCCAGTGCGAGCTGATAAATCCATCTTGGTTCTGATTATCAACCGAACAAGCCATATTTTTTTTTTTTTTTAGCAGTATCATGTCATGATGCACCAGGAATCATCTCAGTTTGGTTTTTGATTTAGCCAAAGCCTGATACTCCTGACTCAGAGACAGCATCACCCGATGGAAATCGCTCGGCCTCTATGGCCAAGGCCATTTGCAGTTACAGCGTGGCCAAACCCCGAGGCCCACGCTCGCTCTCTGGTGTCAGGTCCCCCAGCTCACCGCCTTTTGGTGTGGGACGTTGAGGGCGTAACCTCCCAAGGCCTGCAACCCAGGCCGGGAAGCAGAGACAATTTATTACCCTGGCTTCCCGTCCGCGAGAGGCCTGGGGAGGCCTTGAAATTCGCAGCTGCAAGTCAAATTCCACCAGCGCAGTCACGAAATTTAATGAGGCCTCTCCGGACTCAAAGAGAGATGGACGTTTCCAGGCTCGCTGGCTCCTCTCCGCACCACCCCCCACCCCCACCCCCATGAGACCTTCCTGCAAAGGCCTCCCACACTGGCATGGCTGGGTCTCAGGCACTTGACCTCCTCCTGACTTTTTAGCTGCCAGTTTGGGAACCTTTGAGAACCCTTCTCTCTGGAGATGTCGCTTCCTTTCGATGGCGCCTTTGGCCAGTTGCCCGCTCCGGGGTGCTGTAACCTCAAGGGATGTTGTCTCCCTCAAATACAAATTTGAAGATTTTGTCTTCCGTTCTTCCTGGTGCATCCTTGGATGTCCTGCACAGTGACTGACACAGAGAAGTCACCGACCATTGTGTGGTTTTTTTTTTTTGATGAATGAATGAATGACTAAGGGCTTTTTTTCCTTGCAAAGCTCCTTGCATGCTTTAATCTAGCCATCATCTTGTGAAGCACACCTACTTCTTTCTGATCTGCATTTTTAGGTAGTTTTGAAATGAGAACCAATGAGGCTGCTTTTGTTCTGGTACGTCCTGTCCTCACGCACTCCCAGCACCCAGAGCCGTGCGGTCAGAGTCTCAGATCCGGAGCACGTGATGTGCGTGGGCCTGTGATTAATAGAGCCTCGTGGCACGCAAGCCGCGCAGCCTGGGAGGCCAACCGAGCAAGTCATTTCTAAAGAAGGGACCCGCAGGGCGGAGAATGGGCTGTGCCACGCAGTGGAAAGAGACGGAACATGCATACTTGGCCACTGGGGAGCCATTTTGGCCCCGAGGAGCAAGTGAAGTCAAGGATCTACGTCGGGAATCCTCAGCTTGTGAGCGTCAGGGCCTCGGCCCCTCCAGGCGTTAACATCCGCACCAGTCAGAGGGCTCCTGGATTAGCGTGACACCGACATAAAGGAACACAAAGAGAACATACCCGCGGTGTCCTGGGGGAGAGGTAGGGGGTGCTCGACAGCTAGTTCTTTTCTCTTCCTGTAACCTGGTCTTTACCACAACTTCCATTTTAAAGACTCTTTCCATGAGGCCAGCCTTGGTGCCGACAGGCAGGGTCTCTTCAATGCTGGCTCAGACGTAATGACGGAGGGCAGAGGGTAGGTAGTCCCAGAGCACGTGCACTCCCCCCCCCCCACCTTCTACCCTGCGCCCTGTTCTTTATCTGAGGCCCACCGACATAGAAGTGCCTGGCTGGGGTTCCACACCTCTCTTCTTTTTGCTGGTTTTGTTTTCTCGAATGTAGCACACAAGCCCTTCGGGGCACTTTCCCCTGGTCTGGGGGAGTCCGGTGTTCACGGGGGCTCACGTACGTGTCAACCCAGCAGTCTTTTGCTGCCTTTGGGCAATTATGTGAGAGCTGTTGATCCTTCTCTTGCCCCCGTAAGTGAGCGAGTGGTATTTCAGGTACCCTGTACATCTTTGAATCAAGAGGTTGTTTTGAATTGCTCCTTGTGGTGAGAGGCAGGCAAGTGGGCCAGGACTCAAGAGCTCCGGAAGGAGGAGGGAGGAGCTTGGCGTTTGTCAGAAACGTGCAGCCCTGGAATGCAGATGGCCTCCCTTGGGGACCTGGGCTCCTTGTAGGATCGTCAGAGGGCCTGGAATCCTCCAGATCATATTCATGTGCCTAATCAGTTCTGACCACAAAAGCTCTTGGCGTGGCCCTGTGTCTGCCCTGGCCCCCTAGATACATCAAATACCAGGAGGCTTAAGGACTTTAGCTAAATGAGCCTGCTCCCCACGCCCCCCATTTTATTTTTCCATCCTTGAACCCCACTCAGACCTCCTTTCTGCATTTGGGGCAATTTCTTCATCCCTGTTTCTTGGAGGGGCTTAAGATACAAATTTTACATAAACAAAGGTGGTAGGAGTGAGGGGACAGAAGGACCTCGGTGAAGGCAGAGCCCAAGGGAGAGCTCAGAGGGAGGGTAAGCCCAGCAGAGGGCGAGGGCGGATGCGTGGGCTGCCATGACCCGCCCGACCACCTTGGGGGCTCCGTTGCAGGCGCACGCTCCCATCTTACCCTCGCAGCTCCCCTCTGGGAAGCAGCAGGCACACTACCAGTGTAAGCGAGGAAACGTGAGGCGCGTTTGTGTTCCTATATATATTTTTTAAGTGAGGTGAAATTCACATACCGTTCAAACGAACCATTTGCAAGCAAACAATCCATGGCAGTTAGTACATCCACGATTTTAGGCATCTGCCACTGCCTATCTCTTGGGAGTTCCAAAATAACTCCTCACCCTGCAATAACCTGTGTACCCATTCTTGCTTCCTCTCGGCCCCTGGGAGCCTGCAGTCTGCTCTCCGTCTCTATGGATTTGCCTTTTCTGGACATTTCTTATCAGTGGAAGCCTACAACAGGTGACTTTTCAGATCTGTCTTCTTCTACCTAGCATAGCGTCTTGAAGGTTCATCCACGGTGTGGCATGCATCGAAACTCCATTCCTTTTTGTGGCTGAACACTATTCCGTGGTATGTTGGTACCACATTTTAACCATCCATTGATCCACTGATGGACATCCGTGTCATTTCCACCTTTTGGCCGTTGTGAATGATGCTGCTGTAAACACGCACGTGCAAGTGTTTGTTCCCATCCTATGTTCAGTCGTTCGGAGGACAGACTTTGGAGTGGCATCTACCCAGTGCTGGATCCTTTGGCCATCCCCTCCTTCACTTTTCGATGAATCATCACACTGTTTTCCACAGCAGCCGAACCGTTTGCACATTCCCCCCAGCAACATTCAAAGGGTTTAGTTTGTCCACGGCCTCTCCAATGCTTGTTTTTCAGACGTCTCCGAGACAAGGAACGGTGCCCATTTCTCAGGACATGTGCAGGCATGCGTGGAATAGGCGATGTTGAAGAACCTGGGAGGTCCCTGGTGGCCCACAACTTCTGTCTCTCTTTCTTTCTTCCCTCTGGAAGCAGCACTCGGTGTCTTCCCAGGTTGGCTGTGTTGGTGATGTTTGCCTTCATCCAAAAGATGCGATTGATAACTGGAGGTAGAGTCGGGGGTTAGTCAACGTGTGGGCGCCCCGTGCCCAACTCCCACCCCAAATCCGTGCCAAACTATAATTGTTCTTCGCCTTTCCAAGCATCTGGGTGATCAATTTTCATTTTGAAGTAGGTCATCTGAGCTCCATTTTGCAAATGGAGAAACTGAGGCAGAGTTTGCCAAATATGGCTCATTTCCCTTGGCATTGCCATTTTTTGAATTTTACGTAAACGCTTTCGCTGCTAAGTTTGTGCCAGCAGCATCACTGGAATTGTTGTTAGTTCTCTTGGCTCTCACCAAGTCTACACAATGCCACTTGAATTGGCAACGTCAGAGTCGAACCTCAATTTTCGCAATTAATCGCGCCGCAGTTAATTAAATTGATTGCCTGGCAGTCCAGCCTCATTTAAAATACTAATAGTTTATTTATTTATTTAGCTGTTTACAAAGCATTCTTAGCTGCCACCGTCTTGCAGGATTCCGTTTGGGTGTCCTGACGATGGGAATGATAATAACGTCCGTGTCTGATTATTCTGTAGTTAAGAGTTCTAGGAACTGGATGTGGCATTTCAAATGAGGGTTACAATTTTGACTTTGAAAGTGGGACCAGATTTCCTTACTCACCTCAGTTCTCCCAAGGAGACAGAAGTCCCAGTTTAGCTACTAAACTTGCCGCCTTTTAAGTAAGTATTTTGCAGAAGAGCATTTATTCTCAATATCTGAGAAAGAGAAGGAGAGTACCAGGTTAAAGAGTGCAGTTGTGTGATTCCGTAGGATTGAACTCCCTGGACGATATGTAGGGGTGTCACTTTCCATTTTATTTGCTTTCAGAAACGTGAAAATAGAGTCCTATCAGGTCCTGGCAGAGGCCCTGCCTTTTGGTTCTTGATGTGTGTATAGATCTGTGCTAAGAGGCTCTTTGCTCCTACGTCATGGGGTATTTTTGTATGTAATGCAACAGTACTTTCCAGGTTCCTTGAAGCCTCACGAAGCTCTTTCTGCAGATTTGTGTGTGTTGGCGTGAAGCCTGTGTCCTAAGAGGGAGGGTCCTGTGCCGCTAGACTTTCCTGAAATCTGCATGTGGTCTACACGACATCGCTGGGGGCCTCAGCCATCTGACATGGCTTCACCCACACCTCCCAGCACCGCTTTCTTGTTCCCTCATTAGGATTTCTCTGTGCTTGCATAATGCCTCAGCCATTTCATGATCTCTGTGTGAATATTCAAAAATGCCCAAAGACGGGGAAAAAAAAAAAATGCCAACAGAGGCTTTCCAAGCGGTGTAGAGGGAGCGGGGACAAAGCAGGTTGCTGTCTTGCATCCACATGCAGGATGATTTCACACGGAGCCACATCATTTAAGCCCAAATAGTCCTGAGAGGCACGTACAACCAGCTCCAGATGAACAGCAGGGCAGAAAAGTGAAGTCATTCCCCCTGGTCTACAGAGGATGCTTGGATTTCAAGTCCTCGCTCTGTCCGTAATGCCAGGTACCACCCCAAAAGTGAAGTGGCTCCTTCAGACATGCCTTGACTTTGAGTGCTGCCACCCTGTGCTATGTTGGAGAAACCCTCCAAGGACCCCAAGGGCCCCAGTCTTTGATGGACGGGGTCTCAAGATTCAGTGTGTCCGTCTGAAGAGCGCTGGACCCACGTTGGGTGAAACGTCCCCTCTGCAGAAACGTGCCCACGTAAGCCACACCAGGCTTGGGGCCAAGTGCTATGGGCGCTGAACTCCTTCTCCTCCATGGCTCTGAGGGGGAAACGAAAACGAAAACAGCAACAAAATAGGACACAGCGGCCTCTCCTGTGCACCCACCTTAGAAATAGGAGCGTGCATTTGCATTCCTTCCAACTCGTGTATTTGCAAAATACAGACAGGCAAGTGTGAATCACGCTGACTTTGAAAGCATGATTTTGAGCAATTATCTGGGGGAAAAAAAATACCTCCTGCTCACTAAATAGGTCTGTCAAAGAGAGTCATAGTACAGCATGCCATTGCTAGAATACACATGTGTACTGGTAAACGGGACGGACCAATTAAGTAGCAAAATGTCGACTGCATTCAGGCCCTTCCTGGTCCGCAGACAGACTTGTGCGAGTTCATTTTCATAGCGGTGTGTGTGTATCTTTAGACCTTAACTGACAGATTCCCACAGCGAATCAGGTAGGGAGTTATCAATTACATGGTTAGCTAGGCGCTGCCCGTGTGCGCACTGTGACTTCCTGACAGAAGCAGGCAGAGAAGGGGGGAAGGACTAATATTTCTGGTGCAAAAGGACTGTTAATATTTTCAGCTGGGCTCCTCGAATATGCACGTTTATTTTGTCAGGAGAAAGATGGGCACTTCCGCGTCGCAAAGCCTAAAGAAGTTTGCATTGATAAATAGTGATTACCATAATAGTCTCTCGTAAAATATATTTTATTTATCAAATGAATACCCTTCTGAGCTTCTCTTTATCCTTCCTGTGATGGCTATATTAATTTCATCAAATTTTGATTTCTTCATGGTGGTGTCGTGAAGAGTACTTGAAATAATAAAATTACCCTGAGCAGATTGCTTATAAAACCATTTGCAACTGCAGGAGCAGTAATTGGGGCTATCGTTCCCTTTGGCTGCAGGATAATATATTCCTTTGTTTTCCTTTGTGAAATATTTACCGTGAGTTCCCCTTTAGCCCGAGTCTGATCTGTAAGTGGACTGTGTTTTGCTTTTGTGGGCTGATGCCGAGAATGGGATTCTCAAGTCTGTCTCCCACCGAGATACCAGACTTGACCGTTTGGGATTTCTTTGCAGGATCACGGAGTCAGAAAGAGCTAAAAGATGCACCATGGATGCCCAGAGTGTTTACACGTAAATAAATAGGAAAGCCAAGCCGTGGCTGCAGGAGGGAAGCATTTGGGAGATGACCTGGTGGGAGAACAGGGTCTAGAACCAGGGTCTCTTCATTCCTGGTCTTAGGTTCTTTTCAGGACCCCACCTCCCCTCCCCTCCTCTCCTCTCTCCTTCCCTCCCCTCCTCTTTCCTTCCCTTCCCCTTATCCCTTCCTCTTCCTTCCCCTCCCGTCCCCTTCCCTCCCCCCCTTCTCTCCTCCCCTCCCCTCCCCTCCCCTCCCCTTCCCTTCCCCTCCCCTCCCCTCCTCTCCCCTTCTTTCTCTTCCCCTCCCATCCCCTCCCTTGCCTTCCCTTGCCTTCCCTTCCCTTCCTTTCTCAGTATTGCTTAGCTATTCTAATATCTGTGTTGCCAAAGATTGTAACATTTGCAATTGATTTGCTGGTTCCTCCCACATGAGGGGTCAGTGATGGGCCAGCTTTAGTGTTGTCCCTACTGTGGATGGGCTGAGGGCAGAGCTTGTATTGTGGGTTGTAGAATTGAAGAGTCAGAGGTGACAAGAGCCGGGATTATCCAGGTGGCCTGGGACGAAACCACCTGGAGCAGAGTAATCGCAGGATGTGATACCTTTAAGCCAACCTGATCCAAGCAGCTTACTCATTTGGCTTCAGGGTACTCCTCAGAAACACTTAACAAAACATGTTATCAAAATATTAGAATTGGGTTTGTTTCCTAATGAAGGATCCAGTGTCAAAAAGTACTAATTATGACCGTTACCATTCAGAGAGGCTGCAGGTGAAAACCTATGATAATTTTGTTACTATAGGAAAATCTCTGTGTGATAACGTAAGCAACGTGCCTCTTTCTTTGCCCAGAACAGATCCTTAACCTGTAAACAATTAGAACGAAAACTGATATGCCTGATCGTGGCATCTTGAGTTCAGCATTACATAATCGTGTTAGGATGGCTCTCCTCCTGGGAAGAGTAACACATTGCGTGTCTATCATTGAAGAGCCTTCTTTTCTTCTAGGAGACACCACGATGCCGTGAATCAGGGAGGAAGGAGGGGAGGGATAGGTCGTGCAGCAGCATGTTCGCTGGCCCATTCCCCTTGCCTCCTGGCCAACACCACTAGATTGTATTTCCCACATCCCCTTGCTGTTAGATTTGGCCGCATGACTGAGTTCTAACAGAAGGGATGAGCCCCAGGATGGAACTAGCCTGGATCCCTGAATGACCTCATGGAGCTCGCCTCCCGCTGGCAAGAGTTTACAGGAGTGAAAGATAAAAACTTCTTTTGTGTTACGCCTCCAGACTTTGAAGTTTGTCTGTTCAAGCAGGTAGAGTTAGCTAATACAGAAAAGTGGGACTGGTGAAGCATTCCATCTTTTTTTGAGAGTTGTCCTTTGTTCTTGCTCTGAGTCTGGTCTTCAGCAGAGGCCGGTACAGAGCAGAGCCTGGAGGTCTAAGGAGCTTTAGCAGATAAATTGGAAGTCCCCACACAAAAGCAGCACTCTCTAGGTCAGGAGTCAGCAAACCTTTCCTGTAAAGAGCCAGATAGTCATTATTTAAAAATAGCCATAGACAGTATATGACAAAATGGGCATGACTGTGTGCCAATAAAACTTTATTTATAAGGACAGGTGCTAGGGTGCCTGGGTGGCTCAGTGAGTTAAGCCGACTCTTAATTTTGGCTCAGGTCATGATCTCACAGTCGTGAGATTGAGCGTCACATCAGGCTCTGTGCTGGGAGTGCAGCCTGCTTAAGATTCTCTTCCTCTCCCTCTGCCCCTGCCCCACTCGCTCCTGCTTGCTCCCCCTCCCTCCCTCTCTCTCTGTCTCTCTGTCTCTCCAAAATAAAAACAAAAATAGAAACAGGTGGCAAGCAGGCTAGAATTGGCCTGTTTGCCCCCATCTACCCTGTGTGATGACCCACATTGAGGGAATCCTGGCATCGACTTTTTTCAGAGTGGTATTGATATACTTCTACTCAAATAAGTCAACTGGTTTATGTCACAACATACAAGCTGACCCTCGGGATCCTTCTACCAAAGTTATCTTTGCCAGTTCTCGTGTTTTCATAAAAGACCCCGGTTGCAAGTGGTCTGATTGTCCTTGTCTGTTTTCATGATCACCATGTTGGTGTCCGTCGATCGATACCTGGCATTTTGGGTAATGAGTGTGTGCAGGGATGTAACAGAAAGGGAAAAAAGCAAGGAAGAAGGAAAAACAAGGATCCCATGGGGGGCGGGGGAGAATTTATTTATGTATTTATTTATTTATTTTTTCTTATAATTGGCTCACATGTTTCCAGTTTTGCAGCCTGGTTTTATTTGCCAGATCAAGAGAATACAGACTGATATTTGGGCAAAATGAAAGAAGCCCCGACACCAATGCGGTTCCAAGGATCTCTGAGTCCCCTGCCCCCTCCACCATCTCTCTCTTAGCAGCCACGCTCCGGCCACCCATCATCAGGGTTTGGAGACTTTGTGTTCGAGAACTGCTCAATCGCAGATGACTTCAGCCCCAGCAGCAGTGGCCTCCATGACACGTGTGACATGATTCTTTCCAGGACCTAACTCTGGAGAGATCTCCATTTCCTGTTGATCGTGGGGGCCTTCTACACACAAACCATCTGTTCTGTGACTTTGTCACAGTGCATTATGTCAGGAAAGAGGAAACAGTTCAGGCTGTGAATCTGTGTCACTGGCACACAGGGTGTGGTGCCGTGTTGTCTCGCATTGTAGCTTGTCAACACCGCAGGGCTAACAGCAGTGGCGTCAGGGTCTCCGTGCCCCTGATCACTTCCCATCTCGACACCGGTGGACCAGGTGTGTCTGAATTATCTGGATCCTTCCAGCAGGAGTACCGAAGTTGCAGCTGACGCCCGAGTTCCAACCGGCTGCCTTCTCACACTCACTCAGCCAGGATCCATCTGAAACAAAGACCTTGACTCGCCAAGGAATGCGGATGCTGTGTCAAAAGGTCATGGCGAACAGCCAAAAATGCACCATGCTGACCTCCAGTTCTCCTTGAGGAGTGGATTTGAGGGCATCCCGGGGTCAAAAGGATATCCAGCGCAAGCTTGTCTAAGATGGCATGGGAACATGGCGGAAATGTCAAGATTAACTGGGGCTTAAGGGAGACATTTACCAAAACAGGAGCACTCACACCCCTGGCTTCGTCAGCATTTCCCCAGGCGAGATGAGTCAAACATTTATATTTTTACATACGCGACGCGCTTGCAATTTTCAACCCGGGATGATAGAAAAACTTATTGAAAATAGTTAATCAGTTTTACAAAGACGCCATAGGTGGAGGTGCGTGCAGACCCGTACGGTTTTGAAAGTCACCTGGAGGATGCCAGTCTGACTCATAGCTTTACGAAGGCACATTCCTAATGTTCTCTGTGCGTTCCATGGGAAACAATTGGTTTGGACGTGAACTGGTTTCTGTTTTTAGACTCCGGGCCCACAATACCCTAAATAGGTTGGGGCTGTGCTGATTTGACCATTCTTTGCATTTTAGCGAGTTTTCTTGTTCTTTTTGCGCATACGTGATCTGCAGAAATTAAGGATGAATTAGAACAGGGATGAGAAACCCACAGTATACTTGACATCGTTCCCCAGTTCTGGCTCCACGGCAGCCATCATTAGCTCACGGATACGCTCTTTTCCACCCAAATGTGGATGTAATTCCCACACCCTAGCTAATTCAGTGCTCCAGGAAGTTTTCAACTGAGCGGGTGTGATGTACACGCTGAAGCTCATTTGCCATCCTGGATAACCCTCAAGGAGGGTCTAAACTACCACTCTTTTGATGTTGCTCCTTTTGAGAATTACAGATCAATTGCCCAGGGATTTATCGGACACCTTTTCCAATAACCTGCATTATGTTAAGCAACAGAATTTCAAGGTGAACGAGAGACTCCCTCTGACCTCAGGGACTCGGGAAAACACAGTACTTCAAGGTCATGCCACAAGCTTCTACAAAAAGGATGGTCCAGGGGTGCGGGGAAGAGATATTTATCCACCAGCAAGTGGAGAGGGAGAAGGCTTCCCGGGGAGGCGATCGTGGGGCTTCCTCAAAGGACACCCCCACCGTGGTTCTTCAAGGACAGCTTTCACAGAGAACCAGCTTCCCAAGGGGATAGGATTGCGGGCCCAGTAGTTCTCCTGTCTCTTTGCCTAAAGCACACAGAATGTCTTCATGATTCGAGATCTCCTTGCATCGCGCCCGGAAAGATGAATACGTTTATAAGTGGGCTGTGCTTATTAATCCACTTCTGGCTTTGTTGTTCTGGACACCATGATCGTAGCTTTCTTTTCTTTTCTTTTCTTTTGTTTTCTTTTCTTTTCTTCTTTCTTCCTTTTGTTAAACTTGGGACAGTGCTGTTTTTCTACCTTGTAGCAGGAGTAGGTTGGAATGCATTTGAAAATTAAAAATATTTTCCCGGCAAAGGCGCGATGTTTCAAGTTGGTTCACACTGAACCCTTGCAACTTATTTTATCCCTGTTTCAAGCCAATCTTGAAGGGAGGAAAACAAATGGATTGTGAAACCGGAAGGTATCTCATTTTTTAATCCATTGTTTTAGTGAGAGTTTAGAGCTTTCCCATAAAACATGTAGGTTGAGAAAAATGGGGAAAGAGCTCTTCAAGGACTTCTCCTTGTGCTCTCGCATGTTTCAAGATACTTCTTGTATGACGGCGCATATGTCTTTATTTCTGTACGGAGCCCTCCACGTTCAAAAGCCAAGTAAAGTGAATTCATTTTGTGCTAACGAGAGAGCTGCTCTGTATTGGTCTAAATGCCCCGTGTCCGTCCTTTCTTGGGCTGCTGAACTCTGCAACTCTCTAAAAATGTACTCTCCAAAAATTTCCAGCAGGACTTTCCCCCACGTTTAAATAAAGAGCCCAGCGTGGTAGGTCCTGCTACTTAGAGCATGGCCCATAGGAAGCCAGGGGCCTCATCTGTCCTTTTGTATCAGTGGCAGTCCTGGCAGGAAAGAAATGATACACCCACATAGGGTAATTTGAGGAGCATTTAATAAAGCGATTATTTATACAGGTGGGGTCAGTGTCAAAAGCAACCATAAGAGATAGGGAGCTTCCCAGGGAGAGTGGTGAGGGTGGCCGTGACCATCCTACACCCAAAGGAGCAAGGACGGGGGCCACATGAGGGTGTCTGGGTGAAGAGGACCACCTGGCAGGAGCTGTAACCTTCAGCTGAGGAATTGAGCCTAAATCTTTGGTGACACCTTTCTCACCAGGAAAGATCCCAGAGTAAGAAACATTCTCCACCATTATCCAAGCCCATCTAGACACCAGATGGTGAGAGGAACTCATTGAAGTAGCTCATATTGGTCAGCTTTTCCAGCCATGAGGACAAAAGGGTGGAGAGTAAATCTGGGCAGGGAAATGGAAGATTCCAGCGTAAACGTCATGTTAGCCAAGAGACAGAGAAAGACTATATAGTCTGTGTCCTACCTCAATCTGTTGTTTCTCAGCTCTGTCCTGTGTCCGTCACCAGGGCCAGCATGTTGGTATGTGGGTACCATTTTGTCACTGCCCAGTGGGCAGTTAGGCAAAGCATATGTGGGTGGTTCTTTTTAGCTTCGTGCGACGGGTTTTATTTTTTATCAGGAACCAGCCAGGGGGTTACCTAAATTGTCTATAAAAGCAAGAAGAAAGTGATCAGTGCTGAGGTCAGTGACTCACAACATAAGTCATTTAACCTGTAGAGCTTTGAGAATTTTTTTTTTTTGGTGCCTTAATTAACAAAATTTAGTCTGATCAGTTTAATAGTGTGAAGTAAATACTTTAACTTACACACGTCTCATGAGCTCTGCTGTCTTTGCTTGGACTCCTGAGATAGAATGGCCTGCAGTCGAGTCACAGCACCCTCACAATCTGAGCAGCACCACGAATGAGTTCATCCAGCCCATCAGTCCACACCTGCCCTTAGGCTGAGGGTCCCTGTCCACAGCATCAACAGTTCCCACACCAGTCAAGTTTAGTGGGGCCAGCAGTGTATTTCCGTGGTGTTCAGCTCGCAAGGATTTGAAGAGACAAGCACAGAAAAAGACCCGCCAGTTGGCAATAAATACTGAAACGGAGAAATTATCGTTGTCGATTCAGGGATTGGACGTCCAGTCGGGACCTGCTGCAGGGAAGAGGTGGTGGGAGAGCAGAACCCGAGAGAAAACAGGAAGCTGTTCAGTAGAGAGGATAATGGGACGGGTGTGCAGAGAGGAAGGTGAGATGCTGAAGAAGAAAGGGAGCCAGAGGAAGCAAAGTAGGACGTAGGGTGTGTGTATGTGTGCGTGTGTGTGTGTGTGTGTGTGTGTGTGTGTTTCACAGAGAGATTGAGATACCAAGACCCTAACCTATCTCTCAGACCAAGGACCTCCATTCTGCCCCCCGGATTTCTAACCCTTGGCTCTGTTTTCCGTGAGGCCTACCTGGGAAGGGTCCTGTCCTCAGCATAAGGCACTGCAACTAGTCTGGCCGACCTAGTTGTGGGGGAGGGGACTGTCCAGCTTGAGTGGCTTTTCAGAATCCTGAGCTACCAAAGGGCAACAGCTGTGTTATTGCAAATGCTGTGGACTGCGTTTTATCAACG
This sequence comes from Prionailurus viverrinus, assembly GCF_022837055.1. NCBI lineage: Eukaryota > Metazoa > Chordata > Mammalia > Carnivora > Felidae > Prionailurus > Prionailurus viverrinus. The sequence continues at coordinate 9,928,696 of NC_062575.1, read as the reverse complement.
CCAAAATGCACATCACAACGACAACAGCCCTTTGTTAACACTGGGGAGCTCCGCAGAGCCCCAGGGAAATTCCATCACCACCCAAGTTGTGGGATGCCTTAGTGAACAGTCCAGGGTGCAGAAAAAAAAAATAATAATAAAATAAATGAAAGAAAGAAAAAAAAAAAGAAAGAAGGCAGGAAGGAAGGAAGGGTAACATCTGGTTTCAGACCTGCCAGGACCCCTCCACTCTTAACTGAGCCTCTGTCACAGTCTTTCTGGTCCTTTGTCTCCATATTCGTTTGGCATTTTTTAAAAGGAGACCCAACAGGTGATGAACATGGTACAAATGATTTTCCCTTAAGAGAGGGAAGTGTCATACTGAGAAAAAGGAGCAAATCTCAAGGGGGAACTTGTCTCGAGACCAGAAAGCTGGGAAGGACAGCTTATTTGGATCCTAGTTATTTCATTAGATTTATGAAGTGCCTTTGAAAAGAACAGGGTACTCTGGGGACACGTCCGAACATGGCAGCCCTCGTCTTCCCAAAGAAAAGCTAAGAGGGAAAAGTGAAGGAGAAGACTGTACCGAGTCCGTGACGGCAGATTCCGCCCGTGAAATCAAAGTCAAAGAAGAAATTTTGGAGAAATTCTCACCGCTGTGCTTTGAGAGTCACCCTGAACCATTTCTTGGAAGGTTTTCCCACCATCTTTCCTCAGGGGTGAGAGGCGACAAGACGGGGAGGTAAGAGCATGGGTGATGGAGCCCAGTTAGCAGCAGTGGGGCATTGGCAGACTTTTTCACCACTCGGAACCTCGGTGTCCTCTTCTGTGAGATACAAGCCACGGAAGAACAGCTCCAGGGATTGGTGTGCAGATTCCGTGAGAAGGTGAAAAGTTAGCCTCCTGAAGAGTCTTAACACGTTGCCTCGCCTACCACCACCGTTTTTGTCTTCATTTCCATCATCTCGCACTTCGGGCCCCTGTCCGTGTCCAGCTCCCAAAGATCCCCGAGATCAGAAGGTTCCTTTGTTCTCATAATACCTGCAACAGAATAATCCTCAAGGTGTCGTCGTTAGTGGATGCCGCGAAGAAAAGGAAAATCAGGTGACCGGGAAACGTATCTTGATGGATCTGCTTCCACTGCCTGGGCTCTCCGTGGGCATATATGCTTTCATTCATTTGTGAAACTAACATGCCTACAACGTGCTAGTTATCGGAGATTCAACAGTGAATAAGAAATATTTATAGTTAAAGAAGCCTGCTGGGGATTCTGGGCCACCAATTCCAAGGATACCAGTGTACTGCTCGTGTGTGCCTTCGTCTCCCTCTTCTGCACAACCAGCTGCCTCCACTGCCACGATGGTGTTCTTTGAGGTGAGAGTAGCCTACCATGGCAATGCGAGGTGCTTCCATTTTTAGCTTTCTTAAAGCAAGCATGAATCTTTCCTTTTCATCTTGTGGGCTCCCTTATCCTCTGTTTTTGCCATCTGCCCCCAGTCCCCCCAAGATTTCTGCCAGTCTCCTCCGAAGGCAAGCAGGGAGTCATGACCATCCCTCACTGGCTCCCTGGGTGGTTGCTGTCTATGGTCGAAGCCTTGGTTTGACCACCATAGGCCTTCCTGGGTCTTGCTGTTCACTCTTTCCAAATGCTCATCATCTCCCTTTCTTAACCCCTTGGCTATACTTCAGCTACCCCAATGCAAGTACTACCTTTCTCTGGGAAGGTGTTGCTCTTAAATGATAGCATTTGGAAACCCAGCCAATGCAGGGTGCTGGAAGAAGGAGACACTCACCTAAAGATCAACCCGAATAATCTGTGAAACAGAGGAGCCCAAGTGCCTTCTCCGGCTGCTTTACCATTTGAACCCTGGGTTCCAAACCCAAAGGCCCCGTGTTCCAATAACTTTTACTCACCATGGCTTTCAACCGATTGGAACAAGATGGTCTCAAACCCATAGACTCCAACACACTCGAACATCCGTCTCTGTCCACGTGGATCTGAGAAGAGGTCCAGCTGGGCTCAGTTGAGCTCATTTCGCATCACGTGCGCCCATACGTGTGCGTGTGGTTGTATGTATCTGTGTGGGGTGTGTTTTTCCTCTGTCAGAATGAAAGGTTTTATTCACGCCAGCTCCCCATCCGTTCCCATTATTCCATCCTAATGACCGTTACCGGCGTTGGGCCACGGTAGCCTCAAAGCTACCCAACGAGGCTCACAGAGCGGAAAGATCACCTCGTAAAAATCAGCAGGAAGGTGGCAAGGTGAAGCAGACCTACCAGGGCCCCCCTTGCCATGAGGGAAGTGTCCTCTGAATGCTCCTTGAGGTATTAAAATAGCCCCAGGAGTCCCTGAATGCTAAGTTGGCTTTCTCCCCAAACCTTATAAGTAGGCAATCAGGATTTAACGACCCACAAATTTCCAATTTTTTAGTTTATGAAAAAAATATATACATATATATTTTTTTAACCTCAGTTAGAGACTCATCTTTAAAAAAAAAAAATACTCAATGATTTCCTCCCTCTCTTTCCGATGAGGAAAACCGGACTATTTATGCTGCATTTTAGGCTTTTTTTCATATATAATTTTTCATATAAATGCACATTTTCCCCTTCTTTCGGGGCGGAAATTTAACTTTTGTGGAAATGTGATGTGTGTTTAAATTACCAATTTCATAGGCAATATGTCTGATAATTGCGGCGAGATACTGAGTTAACTTGCAGCAATGAGTTTACGTGACAAAGGGAAAATCAGTTTGTTTGCGGGTAAGCAGCGGATAAGGCTCCCAAACTTTACTATTTGGGGGTTAGTGGTGTGGGGGTGGGGGGGGAGCGGGGAGGGGGGGGAGGTTGGGGAAGGGAGGCCCTGAAATTGCTTTTTATAATTAAAAAGGGAACCTCAGATGTTTTTATATCTTGAATATTTACAATAAAACCTTTAAGTGCTTGTCAAGAGGGTAATGTGTCATTAACTGGGGACTCTGCCTCGCCTCTCCTCTCGGACATGACAGTGCAGTAGGATAAGAGAAGAGTAATTATAGTTCAACAGGACTGCCAGGTGTGATAAATGACTAATCAGCACGCAGGAGCCTCTGTCCTCAAAAGAGGACTATTACAGTGTTATCAGCTGCAGGCCCGGGTGTGCGGGGCCCCAAACAGGGACGGGGACAGGACCTTGCGCCGCGCGCCTTGGCAGGCCTCTCGTGAGCCTGTGGCTGTCGCTTCGTTTTGTCACTGGCGTCTTTGTGAAGCTGCCACCGGGGGGGAGGGGGGCCGGGGGGGGGGGGAGGGAAACACACAGGGGCTCAAGCAATCTGCCTCGTGCTAATATTTATATAACACGCTCACCAGCTTCCGTCGCCCGAGTCCAGGGGTGGGGGTGGGGGGATGCTTTTCCAGGAGCGGGGTTGGCGGGGAGGGGGGGGGAGGAGGGGGGTTGATGGCCTAAGACCCTGCCAGAAGGCGGTTCTCCAAGATGGAATCCGTGGGCCTCTCCTGTCCTTTTCATGTGTGTCGGGCGTGAGTGTTGTTCCTAGTGTATCCGACTGCCTCCCGTACGGGAACAATGCCGAACTGTTCCCTGGGCTGGCGGACAGCTCAGTCCTGTCCCTGAGAACCCCAGATGCTCCCACGGTGGCGGGGGGGGGGGGCACGCCTGACCCTTGTCCTAAATGTTCTTCCACTCTGCCCGGGATCTGGACACCTTTGGATTTGATTCACTTATGAATCCTCCTTATGATCAGGAAACGTTTCCTATCGACCTGGAGGGAAATTAATCAAAACCCCTCTCAGACAAACTGCGTTACTCGATTCTTTGCTCATAAACCCTTTGTTTGTTTGTTTTCTCCTCCCAGCGTGCTGAAGGATGACATGGGAGTAGCGAGGCCACTTAAGAAATAATTGTAAAAAAGGTACCTCAGGAAATAGCCATTTGAGTATGAGGAGGTACCTGATACGGAAAAGGACATCATGTGTTTAAAAAAAAAGAAAAAAGAAAGGAGCTAGTCCGACACTTTTGATACAAAGGTTATTTTTATAATACTTGCATTTTTATCGGTTGACATATTTTAACAGGGAGCCCTGACTGAAGTCACAAAAATTATGACTCTGGCACCCAAGCTCCTTATCTGACAAATGCAAGGCGAACGGTCTTGTTCTTATCAATGAGATCAGATTTCAAAAATGAACACAAGACCGAGACGTGGCTTTGTGCACAGATAACCTTGCAGGCGCGAACTCCCAAACCAGAATAAAAGAATCCGCTCTGAAATAATGGGCCAGGAAGCCCCATCGCGTCACACTGTAATAGACAGTGGGGGGGGGGGGTGGAATCAAAAGGGGGAAAAACTCATTTCATCTCAGTTAATGGCAGGGAAACAAGGCAGAGAAGGACTTTCCGCGTAGCGGAGCTGGTGTGACAAACACCAGGGCTTCGCCGTGTCACGCGCCATTTGACTTTGCACTCCGGCTTTTTTCAGGAGCTGTGAAGCCATTATTATAATGTGAAAAAGGTGGGAAGAAATACTCCCTTCTGGACACCGGAAGGGCAAATGAGGTGCAAGCCTTTCTTCTTCTTTTTCTCTTCTTTTCTTCTTCTTTTTTTTAAACTCTCAGTGTCTTCTTTGCGCTTATGCACAATGTGCTCAGACAGGGTAAGAGTCCCCCTGGTAAAAGACTGGAGAGTTGCCAAGGAGTTCACTGTGCCCTTAGATAAACAGGGTGTTTCGGCTCTGCTCACCTCCTTTTGTGACTTCGCTGGCTGGAAAGTAGCACACGTATGTTCTGACCTCAGCTCCTCTCTGTGCGCGTTATTTTCCAATAAGAGATTTCAAAGCCCGAGTCCCATCCTTGCTCTAAGTTCTTGGCAGGAAAGAGGGACGGAGGTATCCAGAAGCACGGTGGCCAGCCTGGGTTCTGTCTGTAAGCCGCCACCGAGAAGGGTACGTGTGGGCTGCTTTCCTTGGGGCAGGGCACACAATGGGGAGATGAAAAGAGAGCCTTCCTTTTTCAGTCCCTGGCCGTGGGCAAGCCAAGTTCTTCTGTAAATTACGGAACCCGAGGTGGGACTTGGAGGCTGATGGAAATGAGCGTTTTTCTAACCGAACGATAAATGCGGCCACTACCCTCTCAGAAGAGGAGGGCGAGAGGGAGAGAAAGAAAGCAGAGAAAAAAAGATAAAAGCTCCAAACTGGCTTGTTCGTACGTGGTTATCCGGGACAGCAAGATGACCTAGACAGCCAGCCTTTGAGTCTCAGGACCGCTAAAGTGTAAAGAACAGCAGTGACATTCTGGTCTGCAATAAATCACTATAAAAATGTTTATGAACCCTGCAATTTGCTGTCTTTTAAATGCAAATGGAAAGGGGCACCATTGCAAGTGTAAAGGAGACCGGGGTGGCCTGCAGGAATTATAAAATGTCGCCGTAGGTTTTGGAGATGGTGTGATCTCAAATGGGACCATTTTCGAATGATTTTGCATTTCTACCTCTGTGACAGTTGGGTTAATTTATCAACGAGATGGCCGTGAATCACGGGGAGGTGGAGGTTGGCATCGCCCTTAAACAGTGGCTTTGGATGAATGGCATTTTCATTTCCCTGAAGGAAGAGGGAAACTAGTGATTCAGAATCCAGATCCTGAAAGTTGTCAGGACAAAACGAATTTAGAACGTGGACCCTTCAGTGAAAGTCGGCTCAGGCATAGAGTTTTTTGTTTGTTTGTTTGTTTGTTTGTTTGTTTATGAAACTCTCATCATTTTTGCATAAAATCTCTCTTTGGAAATTTGAAGACTCATGGCTAGATGAAGGAACCCCGAGAAGGGCAGAATTTAGCCATCCTACACAGCACAAGAGACCCTCCCCGCCAGCTTCCCAGCTGAGTGCTCCCGGCAAGGAAGATCTTGCCATTTGGTTTGGTCACCCTGAGGGTATCTTTTCCACCTTCATAGAGACCGGTAGGCTAAGACTGGAGTAGGAAGTACAACAAGAGTTTTATTCCAAGGCCGGGGTCACCTCTTCCCGGTCACGTTACCTTGGCTACATTGTTCTTTATGCTTGACCCCCCCCCCCCAACTTCCCCAGGGGTAAAACATTTGGCTCGGGGTTCGCAGTAAGCTGGTGCACACGTACGTCGCTTAGCACAGGGCCAGACCGCCGGGCAGAGACCCGTAACAGCTTCGTGTTTGTTGGTTTGTTCCTTTTCCCTCTCTCCCCACCCCTTCCCATCCTCCCTATCTAATGCAGAGGGAGAGGAGGAGACGAAGAGACGGTGATCCGTTTACAACCAGATGTGGGCTGGAATTGAGGTGCCATTCAGTCGTGGAGGTCCTCGGGTTGTGTTCAGAACCCCTGAAACGTGAATCTGGCGAATAGGGACAGGTACAGTGAAAGAAAGCAAACAGCGCATGGAAACAGGTTGCCGCGCAATTCTCCCGACTGTTCCCTTCCCGCTTCCCACCTGCCTCGTATGGAGCACGCCCAAAGCAGGCACTGTTTATAGAGCCGTTGCTTGCAAAACATTCCCCCCGTCTCCAACATATGCGCAGGAAGTGCCGCAGAGCTGTGTCCCCGCTTACGCTCCCGCGAAAAGCATTTGCTTGTTTTCAAACACAAGTGTCTCACGCGGATCGGAGGGCGAGGAGCGGATCTGTTCGCCTTGGCGGCCCCTCGCTCAAATGTGCATCTCTGGCAAGTCCTGTCTGCTGATCGCACCGCCACTGAGCGGGCTGGCTGTCAGATTCCGAAGTCATTATGCCATCTGTTTTTCCTATCTTCTGCTCTCCCGTGTAGACATATGTTCGAGGGGGTTGTGTGTACGAGGGGGAGTGCTTTTTTCTAGGGGAAGAAGAGGAGGAGGAAGGGGGGGGGGGACACCTGTCCCTGCCTACTTCTCCAAGAACCCCAGACCAAACTGAAACAGAATTTTAAAGGTGTCCAAAGTGAGGGCTCCCGGTAAGAAATTCGACCAGGTGGGGTCATCTCCTGGAAAACATCCCCATAACAGCTTTGGAGACAATGTGCCTTTTGTGTTTGTAGTAACCGAGGAGATGCGTGGCTTGGATTTGTTTTCCTTCTTAGCCTGGTCACGTTCCACAGAGTTTTTTTGTTTTTCGGTTTTGGTGGTGGTGGTGGTTGTTATTGTTTGTTTTTAACGTTTGCTATTACGTCTGTATATCCGTATGCACCCGGACCTCCCCATTCCAGACTTTTATTCTTTCTGTAACTTCCATACTCCTTCGTCTTGCTGGCTTTCACCCGAAGAATAGCGTGTGTAGACCACGGAGCCGATCAAATTGACTCTCGCCTTCCTGATCACACCAAGAAGCCTAGGGTGTGGCAGATTTGTACTCATATTTATTTCTTCCTTTCCCTCCCGCCCCCTCCCCTCCCCTTCTCTGCCCTTCCCATCCCACCTATACCCCTTTCTTTTTATTATTCCCCTAGAAGGAAATATTCACGCTGGCTTGAGGGAGGTTAGCAACGGTAAGGCCAACGAGCCATGGGATGGAGGCCGGAAGAGATTTTCCATGCACATTTCACGCTGCCTTCCTGGGAATTTCTGGATGTTTTGCAGCCTAATGCTCAGCCTCCCAAAATTCTTTAAGAAAAATTGCACAATGTGAGTAAAATGCGGTCGTTTGTCTCTTGTGCTTGTGCCCCACGACGTGCTAGAACTCACGTCAGTCCGAGATGCTGGCCCCCCTCTGCCTTCTCTGTTAGTCTGCAAGCTCCTTGCGTGAAGGATCGTGGGTTTTTACGTTTTGTCCTTGGGCCCAGAGCAGAGCCCGCTGCCTGCACAGAAAGTGCCCCACATGTGTGTGTGGAAGGAACTTGCAGAAGCCCACGATTTTAAAGACTTTCCAAGGAGGGACTCGGCAAGGAACATAGAAACGGAGGTGGTTAAGCACAGCGGTTAATTCTGGAGTCCTTCTGAGTTCAGATCTTGGCTTTACAGCATACGTTCTGGGTGCCAGAACGTAGTTAAGCCTCAGTTTCTTAGCATGTACAATGGCTGTAATAGTAACGCCTCCTTCCTCCAGACCTCGTGGGTTGGGTGAAGTCGATTTAATGTGATAGGAAATTGTCCAGCGCCATGCTCAGCATAAACAAAGGGCTCTTTAACTGTGATCAATAGAGAACATCCACCTTGAAATGTGGAAACGGGTCTTGCTTCCACTGAAGTGCCTTTTGAAAGCACCAATCCGATCCTGACCTTAGGGCATGTCTCTGAAATTCTCTCATGTTAGCATCTCTGAAATCTGAGCACATCTCGAAGTCCCCGTCAGGCAGGCAGCGGCGATATGAGATTTGTCGCCGCCTTTGCATACGTAAACATGCCCAGCGCCAGCGATGGAACTTGACTTGAAGGGCGGGTGTCGGTGGCTTTGAAGCAAAATCGCAGACGTAACGCTGGATGGAGTACCTGCTTTCAAGGAACCGAAGGGCCATCGGGGTGGAGGGGCAGGTGGGCCTGGCTACATTCCAGAAGTGGGAAGCACAAGCAGGTTTTCCTGCTTTACGGAACTGAACGGCCCTCTCGAGAGCCCAGCACCGACGGCTTTTCCTCTTTCGTGGGGTTCTTCTAAGAAAGGTTGTGTCACTCGTGCTTTCAGTGGCACAGAAGGTGACAGTTCGTAGAGGAATACAGGCACCCAGTGATTCAGAGTTTAAACATTATTCAGCGAGAGCGGTACCTTTACTTAATGTGAGGAAATTATAGGAATGCCTTACCGTGTGTTCCTCACTTATGTTGTTATTGTAGACAGAAGAGTTAATCTATGACACGAATGGGTGTCTGATGATGTCTGTAAGTTCTTGCACTAAGTATAAAATTTAAAAAGTCTAAGTGACAGGAAAGCCTTGTGCCGTATCTTTTTTAACGTTTATTTTTGAGAGAGAGAGGGTGAGTGGGAGGGGGGCAGAGAGAGAGGGAGACAGAATCTGAAGCGGGCTCCAGGCTCCGAGCTGTCAGCAACGGAGCCTGAGGTGGGGCTTGAACCCACAAACTGTGAGATCATGACCTGAGCCAAAGTCGGACACTTGACCGACTGAGCCAGCCAGGCACCCCAGCGTTGTGCCATATTTTAATTGGCAGCATTTTTTTTTCCCTTCGTGGAAAATAATGCCATCTATAATCTCAGATTCAGTTAAAAACAGTATCAAATCCCCCAACGGGAATATTTAAAGAGTTTCTTCGTGCTTTTGGGGTAAGGGCCAGAATTCTTCCTATGACTGGGCGGGCTCTCCAGGGCATGGCCCCTGCTCACCTCTCCAGACCCTTTTGCACCAGCCTGTACCCCTGCGCCCCGGTACTGAGTTTCTAAGCCGCGTCCACACTGGCACACCGTCCAAATCTCACCTCACGAGGTTCCGCCTCTGCCTGGAATATACTTTTTCCTTCTCCCTCTATAGACCCCACCTGGGGTAGACAGGATAATGGCCCCGAAGTTGCCGACATCCAGATCCCCACAACCTGCGAATATATGAGGTCATGGGGCAAGTGGGGCATTCGAGTTTCAAAATGGAATTAAAGCAGCCGGTCAGCGGAGCGTAAAATTGGGAGATTGCTCTGGATTATCCAGATCGGTCCAGGATAGTCACAGAGCTTCCTTAAATAGGGAAAAGGGAGGCAGCAGAGTCAGAAGCAGATAGCAGAGCACAGAAGACGTGGCCTGATGTTGCCGTCTTTGAAGAGGGAGGAAGGGGATGTGGACCAAGGGATGCAGGCAGCCCCCGGAAGCTGGAAAACGCAGGAAATGAATCCCCCCTGGAGCTTCCACAAGGGAACAGAGCCCTGCTGACACCCAGCATTTTCGCCCAGTGAGACCCATTTTAGACTCACGACCTCCAGCGCTATAGGAAAATAAATGTCTGTCTTTTTTTTTTTTAACATTTATTTATTTTTGAGAGAGAGCGAGCACACATGACGGGGGCAGGGAGGGGCAGGGAGAGAAGGAGACACAGAATCCCAAGCAGGCTCCAGGCTCCGAGCTGTCAGCACAGAGCCCAACGAGGGGCTCGAACTCATGAACCGTGAAATCACCATCTGAGCCAAAGTCAGACACTTAACCGACTGAGCCACCCAGGTGCCCCTATGTGCGTCTTTTAAGCCACTAAGTTGGGGGCAATTTGTTCCAGCAGCCACAGGCAGCTGACGGACCCTCTGAAGGCCCGTTCCTCAGGGAGATCGTGTCCAGCCTCCCCCAGGGGCTCTCAGGGGACCTCACGTCTCTCCTCCCCTGCACCCACGCAGTTTGTCGTTATGCCCTTATTTGTGTGATTATTTCCTTAATGCCTGTCTCCGCCATCGGACTGTCCGCACCGCAAGGGCAGCCATAGTCTCTGCTTCACTGTGATGTCCCCACAGCCCAGGGCCCACCACCGCCCCGGAGCCTAAGAGGAGCTCAGCATTTTTAGAAGGAATGAATACACGAATGCATGCGTGTGTGCTGGAGTCCATGAACACGTTCACTGACGATTCCACCGGAGAAAGGAGGACAGGCCGCCACCAGCTGTAACGAAGCACAGACCCCACATCCGGGGCCAGCGACACAAGGGCACTTTCATTCGCTGCTGAACACGCTTCTGAATATGGAGCGAGGAAACCGTCCCGGACCCAGTCTGTTGAGACACCGGCCGGCCCCTTTGCCTCCTCTCCCAAGACAAAAGCCTTTCCCCAACCACCCCCCCCCGTGCCCCCCACAAATCGAACACACCGTCAGCTGCCCCCCTTTCTCCCCATCCCCCCCACCTCAGTCTCCACAGGGGAGTCAAGCTGAATATTTCTTTAAGGGATGCTGTGGAGTTTCTTCTGGTGGAGTGAAGGATTTGTAGCAAAACCCAGCATGTAACTTGAGTGTTCTGTGAAGCCAGATATCGGTGCCAAGCTAAATTTGTGTGTGCAGCTTCTGTTTAAGGCAATTATATAGTGTGTAATACCCAGTAGAGAAATTAAGTCGAAGTACATTTTGCCCATGGAGATTATCCTCTCAGTTGGATTTATTTTAAACAAGTTTTGCCCCTTATACATTAAGGTGCGTGCCATAAATCACTTATGTAATAAACTACACTGTATTATGTGGGGGGGAAAAAAATGAGCCCCTGGTAGGGGGAGAGACTTCAGATAGAGCCAGACCTGAGGCAGGAAGGGAGGGAGGGGAGGGGTGGAGGGAGGGGGTGTTCTGCAGAGTCCGCTGCTGTCGGGAGGCGCTTATGTAATAACTGCAGGGGTGTCGCTTTAGGAGAAGTCACACCGCACGTCTTTCTGGAGCAGGCTCCTGGCCTATCTTAATTAGCAGCCGTCCTCAGTGAGTCTGGAGGGAGCAAGAATGATGTCGGCTTTTATTAAGGATGAGAAAATGGGGAGAGGTGGCGACGATAAGGGACCTGGGGTCACCACCCACCAGACTCTACGGATAATCTAGGAACTAGTACAAGACATCCAGTGACATTGGAATCTCGGAGGATATTGCCGGGCACCTTGGGTTTTGGTTTGCTATCTCGAACAACTTTTATCATAGCAGAACTCGGACCGATGCCGTCACTGTGGCAGATCAATTACTCTGAGCTCCCACCCTCTGTGGGGCCCTTTGTTAAGGCCCTTCCCGTGATCTAGTTGATTCTTCACAAGCAAACTGTGGCGCTGTGTTTATTCCCATTTCACAGAGGAGCAAACTGAGGTTTGCAAAGGTTCAGCCACGCGCCGAGTATCTCTCTCTCCATCGATCAGGGCGAGATCGAGACTTCACACTGGGGCCCGTCGGGCTCCAAAACGTGTTCCCACAATCACGAAGTTATACAGCCTCTCCTAGACGCTGATTTGAGAAATAGCTTCACAATGAAACGCGCCAAGGGAGACTGCCTGTTGTCCTTAATGCAGAAGCACGTTAGAGCTCACCAATCTGTGCCGTTTAGGAAAGAAAAATGATATCGCTCGGAAAATCATTTAAAAACTTCCTGGCGCACACAGCTGGCTCACCACGGAGAGCATGCCATGGGGCCTCAAAGCGCACGTCAGCAGCGAGCCTGTTCAGGCCCTGCTGTCTCCTGCCGAAGAACCTCCTTCCAGAACCCTCCTCTGCGGACAGCCACTCCAGTTTACACGTTCGGCATCCTCTAACTTTGAGAGCCCACTAAAACCTAGCGCTTAGCGAGAATCGGACGTGGATAAGCTGCTTGTAATTTATGGTTTAATGCAGCATGGTGTCAAAGAAGGTGATTGCACCGAAAACCAATCACCCTCCATTGTCACAAGGAACGGGAGAAACAGGGACGTGGTCTGACTTTTGCGGACAGTCCGCTCTGTACCGGGAACCTTCCATCCACGGTTTCATTTCATCTTCCCATTATCCGTGTGGGGCCTCTCTCAAGTATTTCCCTGTGGCTGAGAAACAAAGCCCCCCCCCCCCCCCCCCCAATTCACTGCCTTAGGACCGCCGTTCTATTAGCCATCGCGAGTTTCTGGCTCAGGACTTTGGATAAGTCTTGGCCGGCGGAATCTCCGGTTCCATGTGCTGCTCCCGGGGGTCATTTAGTGGCGTTCAGGGGACGAGAGGGCCGGTCTTGGGGGTCTAAGATGGTTTTGCTCCCAAGTCCAGTGCCTGTCAGGATGGCAGGGAAGGATGTGTTCGGCTGGGCCCTAGCAAGGTGGGCTCAGTGTGGTTGGAGTTCTGGAAGGCAGCCGTCCCCCCAAACACAGCCGAAGTTGCATGGCTACTCTGCCCTAGCCTCGGAGGTCACAGGGCATCATTTCTGCTGTATGTCTTTGTGGGAAGCTGTCACCTCTGTGCTTCATGGGGGAACCAGCCCAAACCCACCAGATTCCAGGGCGGGGGGACAGACTCTGCTTCTTGATAAAAAGAGTAGTGATGAATCTTTAGCCAGATTCTACAACTGTGATGGGGCCTCTGCCCTTTGTTTTGTGGGGGGAAAAAAGTTCTCCTATAATCTCCCCATTGCTGGGTGCCCCCCACCCTCTAAGTCTCTTTCAGATGTTCCTATTTAAAATTTTTTTTTTAACGTTCATTTATTTTTGAGACAGGGGAGGGGCAGAGAGAGAGGGAGACACAGAATCTGAAACGGGCTCCAGGCTCTGAGCTGTCAGCACAGAGCCCGACGCGGGGCTTGAACTCACGGACCATGAGATCATGACCCGAGGCGAAGTCGGACGCTTTACCGACCGAGCCACCCAGGCGCCCCCAGACGTTCCTATTTTAAAGTCAGCTGATCAGCAACCATAATTCCATCTGTGATCTTAATCTCCTTTCGCCTCGCGACCTAACACATCTATAGGTGCTGGGGATTCAGATGTAGACATCTTGGGGGTGGCATCCTTCTGCCCCCTGTAAACGTTCTGTTGACTCCTCCCAGAGCCCATCTATGCTGAGTGTGCCCCATCCTCCACATGCCCTGGCTTCCCAGGCCCCTCTGAGTGTTTGCACATCACCGGCACCATCTTTATCGTCTCTGTCCCCACATCACACGGTTCCTAGAGACACAGACCCTGGTTTTGTTTTGTTCACCCGCCGTCGTGCGTGCGCAGGGCTACATCCAGCACATAGACGACTCTCCGTGCATAATCGTTGAATGAGTAGACATGCCCAGGGGCAGTACCAAACAGTGACGGGCACCCTGGATGCTGCCTCCTCCAAGGAGAATTCCTGGGATAACAGAGAGTCTATTCATGTCTGTCAGGCAGGCTTGGATCTTTCTAATTTTCCACTGGCCCAGGAGTGTCGGAGCAGAGCCAAAAAGTACACGGGGGCAGGAAAGGCTGCGGTCAGAGGCAGACCCTGTTAGCCTTGGCCCCATCTGCCAGGGTCTGCTGGTTTTCATTACAGCCCTAGTACAGCAGGAGATACCGTGTGACTGCGGGCACGCTTCAGCAAGCCCATCCCTCCGGATCCCCCGCACCGTGCGTCCCTCTCAACTCTTAAATATCCTTTTGAAGCCCATGTGTTCAGTCCACCCCAACTTCTGTTTATACTGGTGCAGAGCGAGGGGCTGCTCAGATTCTGGGAGTTGCACGGGAAGGTATTAAATGTGTTTTGAAAATACTTGAAAGTCCAGCTGTGTATGTTTTAGTATTATATTTAGCCTTAAATTAGAGACTCCGTATACCTCAAGTAATAAAAAGGCACAGCAGGGACTTGCGTTTCCCTTATGTTTGCTGGGGCCGTGCACCTAGGTGAGATTTTTTTATTTGTAATCTTTTTTTTTTTTTTTTTCTTGGTCGGTTGTTTAATTCCGCAGCTTAATTCCGGCCTTTATGCTTTTTGAGGTCCCCTCTTGCGTTTCAGAAAGCAGTCACTGTTGTTTTGCCTTCCACTCGAATTTAAGAAAAGCAAAGGGAGTAGGGAGGGGAGGAAGGAAGTACAAGTCGGTACCAGACCCTGAGCTGGGGGCCCTGGCGTGGTGAACCCGCAACGCGCCCTTTTGAAGGAGGAGAGTGGGGCCCAGCAAGACCGAGATGCTCCCTGACTTTCGCCGTGGTTCACTTTTTGCTTTGAGTGCCGTCTTGCTCTCTGCCTGTGGCCCTGACCTCGGGCTTCCTGATACCCCCTGCTCCCACCTGCAGCGGGGGGGGGGGGGGGGGCGGTCCCCAAGAGCCCCTCCCAGCCTGAAGTCCAAGGCTGCTTGCTGAGCCTTGGGGGAGAAGGAACTCGTGATTCCACAGTGTCACTAAGTGCCCAAGCAGAAGGGCGAAGTCGCAGGAGCAATGTCGCCTGTAACCCAGGATGAGGGTCCAGCCTATGAGTTTCCTTCGCCTGCCTTAACAAACTGCTACGAAGTATCTGGCTTAAGACAACTCACATTTACTGTCTCACAGTTTGGGAGGCTGGAAATGCCAAATCAAGGTGCTGCTGGCCGGGCCGTGTTCTCTCTGAAAATCCTGGGGGAGAATTCTTCCTAGATTCTGGCATTTCTCAGCAATCCTTGGCTTTTGTGGCTTGTAGGTACATCACTCCAAATGTTTGCGAGGCACTGGGTTAGCTTTCTATTGCTGCTGTAACAGATTAGCACAAGCTTAGGACCTCAAACAACCCAGATTTATCATCCTTCAGTTCCACCTGGCAAAGGTCCAACAACACAAGTCTCGAGGCTGAGATCAAGGTGTGGTCAAGGCTGTGTTCCCGCTGGAGACCCTAGGGGAGAAGTTCTTCTCTTGCCTTTCCCACCTCCCAGAGATCTCCCACGAGACTCTGGGCCCCTTTCTTCCATCTTCAAGGTCAGGAACGTGGGGCTGAACTCTTTTCACAATGACATCTTTCTGGCTCTCTCTTCAGATTTCCTCTTCCCCCTTTTTTTTTTTTTTAATTTTTATCTTTTTTTTTGAGAGAGAGGGAAACAGAGTGTGAGTGGTGGAGGGGCAGAGAGAGAGGGTGACACAGAATGTGAAGCAGGCTCCAGGCTCCGAGCTGTCAGCACAGAGCCTGACACGGGGCTTGAACCCACGAACCATGAGATCATGACCTGGGCCAAAATCAGGTGCTTAACCGACTGAGCTGCCCAGGCGCCCCCCTCTTCCACTTTTAAGGACCTTTGTGATTACATTGGGCCTGCGGGATGATCCAGGATAATCTTCCCATTTTAAAATCAGCTGATCAGCACCATAATTCCATCTGCAATCTTAATTCCCCTTTACCTTGTAGCCCAAGATATCCACAGGTTCTTGGAAGTAGGGTGTAGATATCTTTTGGGGGGGCCATTATTCTGCCTTCCGCAGTCATCTTGTCACCTGTCCAGGCACTGTGCAAAGCAGAGACGACACCACAGTAAATGATACCAGCAAGGCCCTTGTGCCCGCAAAGCTTATGTTCTGGTGGGGTGAAGGGCGTTGACAAGGTCAGCAAGCAAATAGTGTAATTACAGGAAGCACAAGCGGTGTGTGTGAAATAAAAAGAGAAGGGTGCCATGATGGAGAATAATGATGGGAAGTCCTTACATAAGTAGAATAATCAGGGAGAGCCTCCTGACCAACCCTAAAGCATGAAAAAGGGCCTATCATGTGACGCACTGGGAAAAGACGTTCTAGGAAGAAGGAACAGCAAACACAGTGGCCCTGAGGCCTTGAGAAAAATCATTCCGACTTCCTTCTATAAAATATATCGGAGAAGGTGAATGAGGGTGACTGTTAGTAGCTGTTGCAGTGATGCAGGAGAAAGACGACAAAGGCCTTGTGCGGCAGGTGGAATCATAGCACTGGAAGATAGCCATACCCTAATCCCCCGAATGTGCGGCTGTTACTTTATACGGCAAAAAGGCATTTTTGTTTTTTTATTTTTTTTTAAGTGACTTAATGTGTGATTTTATTTCATATTACAAAAATATTAACCAAGCAGCCGATAGTCAGATGGCAAGCACTCTGTAACAAATTCTGTTGAGGTTCTGAGCATAGGTTTTCAGAGTGTTACTGAATCTAAGAATTGACTGCAGAATTTGTTAAAAATGCGTATTTTCTTTTTTTTTTTTAATTTTTTTTTTTCAACGTTTATTTATTTTTGGGACAGAGAGAGACAGAGCATGAACGGGGGAGGGGCAGAGAGAGAGGGAGACACCGAATCGGAAACAGGCTCCAGGCTCTGAGCCATCAGCCCAGAGCCCGACGCGGGGCTCGAACTCCCGGACCGCGAGATCGTGACCTGGCTGAAGTCGGACGCTTAACCGACTGCGCCACCCAGGCGCCCCAAAAATGCGTATTTTCAAGCTAAACACCAGATTCTAATTTAGTAGGACTGAGATGGAGTCTAGGAATCCACAAACTGTTGGCCAACTTAGTGACCCTGGCAGGAGACAAAGAGATTACTATGGAGTTAGGCATACCCTTATTTCTTATTTGAACTGGAAAAGTGGATGGTGGGTATGATAGAATGAACCTTATTAGACAATCAACGGAGAGGCGGGAACGGGCCAAGGTGTTTTAGCCTAGCTTAAGAGGCTCAGATTAGAAAAGGCCTCCAGTATCACACCAAAAAACCTATGGATTTGAATCTTGAAACCAAATAAGGTTTCAGAGTAGGGAAATAATAATCTGAGTGATTTTTAAAGGAACGTTGATTTGCTGGGATGAGTTGTAAAGATGGAAGGCCGGTGAGGTTTAGAATGAGCTGATAAAGGTAAGCATCAAGGAGGAGGTACAGACAATAGGAGAAAAGGAGTCAGAAGTCATATTGGTAAAAATGTTGAACTTCCATTTACGTACGTAAGGATAGGAAGTTAATATTAAATACATTAAAAATACTCATTAAAAACATAATAGGAACAGCACCAATAGCAATAACAATAATAAAAATAGTAAGAATGAAATCTTTAACAGGTCTTCCAGACGTTTACTTGCATCGTTCTTGAAACTCCACAGGAGCTCAACAGCAGTTTGTGTTGCCTTCTTTCAGTGGGGCTTTGAGAGCAGAATTTTCTTTACTTTCATGAAGAAAAGCGAAAGGGCATTTTTAGATGTGATGCAGTGAAGGATCTTGAGATGAGGAGACGGTCTGGGAGCGCCTCACTAAAATCACAAGCGTCCTCATAATAGACACAGAGGAAGGTTTGACCACAGAGTTAGCAAATGTGATGACAGAAGCTGGCTTGAGTGATTGAGGGAGGAATCATGGGCCCAATAAGACCATAGTCTCTGTGGCCTGGAAAAGGGGAGGGGACTGATTCTGTGGGGCCCACGCCTTGACTTCAGCCCAGGAAAGCTGGTATCAGCCTCCTGGCCTCCTTGCCTCCAGAACTCCAAGAGTTCTCGTGTTGTTTTAAGCTGCCACGTCTGTGACCATTTGTCAGGGCAGCCCTAGGAACCTCGCACGTCTCACTAAGGATGTGCTTTTGGACACAGAGGAGGAGTCCTTGACATGGGCAGAACTTGGTCCCCCTGGGGCGTGGGGAGAGCCGGGGGACAGAGGACGTGGGATGAGCCTACGGTCCCTACTTGGGTGACTGACCGGAGAATGGTGGTGTTAACTGAGAGAAAGACGAGCAGAGGGAGGAGAGAGAGTTCAGTTTGGGCCGTGCTGAGACCGAGTACACAGATGAGGCCCAGGAGACCCTGGCTGTGCGGGTCTGGAGACCCAGCTTCAGGCCGAGGGCCTGGAACCTATTAGGCACTCACTGAATGAGTGAATGAATGAGTGAATGAATGAACGAATACTTGATGTGAATGTGGCAATCCTCTGTGAATGGTGGTAGCTGACACCATCAGATTGGACAAGATACCCCGAGGCTTGGTATTTCGGTTAACCTTTCTGCTTAAAGGTATGTCCCTGAAACCTTGTCTTATTTAAAGGCAATTTCGTTTCGGCCTGACTTTCCTTCCATGCCCCCTGTGAGTTTTCCCCTCCGGGAGACACCATCTTTCAACCTCCCATCCCCCAAGTGATGGGATGCCACTTTTAAATACTGGCAGTTTTGGGGGGCACCTGGGCGGCTCAGTCGGTTAAGGGTCTGACTTCAGCTCAGGTCATGATCTCCGGGTCTGTGAGTTCAAGCCCCGCGTTGGGCTCTGTGCTGCCAGCTCAGAGCCTGGAGCCTGCTTTGGATTCTGTGTGTGTGTGTGTGTGTGTGTGTGTGTGTGTGTGTGTGTGTGTGTGTCTCTCTCTCTGCCCCTCCCCTGCCCCTCTCTCTCAAAAATAAATGGACGTTAAATACTAGTAGTTTCTGGGCCAGACGATGGTTAAGAGAAATCAGTGTGATCAACCTGTATGAACCTGAGGAACTAGGCAAGCCCTTAGAAACGATTAGATGCTTAAACCTAACTGCAGAGTTAACCTAAAGGGAGATGATCTTGGGGGGAAGTGTTATCAGATGAGGAAACAGACGTAGTCAACTTACTCGCCCAGGATCCCATAGCTGCTCGGCGACAAAACCAGGATGTGAATTGATAGCTCCTTCCAGGATACAGAAGCTCTTTAATATTTATCATCTTACTAATAATAGTAGAGAAAATAAATCAGAATAACAGCTACCCTTTATTAGTCACTTGGTACTCCAGGCTCTTTCCCAAGCACTCTGCATGCAGTTGGTGCCTCCTAACATCCCCAGGAGCTAGTTACTTTTGGTGGATTAGCTATGTGTTTCTGCATGACAAATGACCACAAACTTAGGAGGTTAAAATGCATATACATTGTCTAATATCCCCACGGGCCCAGCCTAGCTGTGTCTTCCGTTCACAGTCTCAGGAGGCTGAAATCAAAGTGTCAGCCAGGGCTGGCGTCTTCAGAGAAGTTGTGGTTGTTGACAGAGGTCGTTCCTCTGTGATCACAGGGCTGTGGTCTCCATTTTCATGTGTGGGGGTGGGGCTGCTCTCAGCTCCTGGAGACTGTTCTCGGGTTCTGGCTGTGTGGCCTTTTTTCCATAGATGCTTCCACAACATTTGCTCCTTCAACACCACGAGAGATTCCGAATTTTTCTCTTCCGGGAGGGCGCTCTTTCCTTTTAAGGGGTCACCTGATTAGGTCAGGCCCACCCAGGATCATCACTGTCTTGATTGACTCAAAGTCAGCTGCTTTGGGACCTTAACAACATGTGCGACTTCTCTTCCTTGTCAGATAGGGTAAGCCAGTCGTGGGAGCAAGCCTTCCTATCATATTCCTAGATCCTGTCCACACTCCAGAAAACTGTAAGCGTGTGTATCTTAGGAGGTGGGAATCTTGGAGGCCATCTTGGAATCCTGCCAACCACAGTCTGTGAAATCCCCGTTTCACAGATGTTGCAACTGAGACTTAGATGTATTATGCGGCTTGCCCCAGGCCATGGGAAGACAGAGCTGGGATTCAGGCCAGGGCCCATCAAGTCAGGAGCCCATGCCTCCTAGCACCAGGCTGGACTGCCGTCACACTCGTCCCCCGGCCTCCACCTGGAGGTGCTGACCTTGCTGCTTGCTGCCTCCAGAGAGGTGCAGGTGGCTGCACCTGTCCTCGGCATTGTCCTCCAGCCTCTCAAGCTCCCGCCTGCGTCCGGAGAGCAGAAAGGACGGACCAAGTGCCAGGGCCTTTAAGTGAAGCCGTATTTGTACAGTGAGCAGCACATGCACAAAGAGGCAAGCTAAAAATGTCCCTGACCTTCTAAAAATGGAATGCCGTGGCCAGGTAGTGAGTCAGCTCTGCGACGCTCATGCAGTCGTCCTGATTCAGGATCAAATTTATTCCTCATTAAACGTACTTTAACTTGATTACAAACAAGCCTCATATCACTTACGGAACCGTCGGAGCTGGCCGAAAGGGTAGGTTGTATCTGTGGCTACCTTGCTCTCCCAGACGTGCGAGGTGATCGCCTCGCCTGCTCAGAAGGCCCACTCACTGGTGGACTCTTTGGAGCTGTTTAAGGAAAGCAGGAGCTTGATACGGATGCCAGTGGGCTTGAATTTTGTAAGCCTGGACGTGTATCCTGCTCTTTGCAGATGAATGGGGGCTTCTGGAGTCCAGAAGACCGAGGCTCCATGGTCCTGTGGGTGCATTGGTCTCGAAGTGGGTGTTAAGAACGGTGCCAGGAGCTGGCAAGAGTGTGATGAGCTGTAATGAAACGCGGCACCTGCCCTCCGGGGGCTTTCACTCTAGACATCAGTCAGAGCAGTCAGATATCCGGGCGAGGAAATGTCCTAAGACATCTAGGGCACAGCTGTGAGGGAGAGATGCACATGAGACAGCACCTCATGGAGTTGTGAGCTCGTCTGGGAAGCTTGTTGGAGAAAAAGAGGCATAAGCCGATCGAGGTCTGGCCTTCCTCGGGTTACGAGAGGAGTTCCATAATTTGTGAATCTGTGACCTCGGGCAAGGCCCTGAGCCTCTGTGAACCTCAGTGTACTGTTGAGAAGTAAATGGATGGAAGAAATAACGGGTCTTGAGCATTGCTGAGTACTAAGCAAGCTGCTGTCCCCAAAAAGGCTCCCCCAGCTGTCCCTTCTTGTTTTTGCCCTTAACGCTCTTCTGTTTCTTCTCTACCTTACTCATGCCTACGTTAAAAAAAAAAAAAAAAAAAAAAAAAAAGAAAGAAAGAAGAGAAAAAACCCACCTATAAGGCTCATGTCTGTTTATGAGTCCGGCTTCCCTATGAGGCGTTTTTGAGCTCCTGCTGTGTGAAGAGATGAGAAGAACGCCCAGAAAGAGAGGGACCGTCGCATCAGGGAGCACCTTGTGCTGAGAGAGGGATGCCCGGGCATTGAGGTGCAGGGCTCTTAACTCATGGAGGCTTCTGGAAGGGTACAGTCTTCACCCAGAGACCCATGGGACTGCGTTGGTTAACGAGGGGAAGCAGGGCCTGGCTCCCGGCAGGGGTCTGGGGACAGAACAGATCTGTGAGTGACAGCAGGGGGTGCTCTGGCCTGGGGACCCCCCAGAGAACAAAGGAGGCTAAGGAGGCCACCTTGTTGGGGGCGGGGCAAAGAAGCAGACCAGTCACTGATATGAGAACGTATGGGAAGGTGATGAGTGTCACGGAGAGAAAATGAAGTGAGGCAGGAGGAGCGGGCATTGCATTTGTTCACAGGGTGGTCGGGACAGTCTCCCACGGGGGAGGTTCTGGGGGCCGGTGGCAGCAGGTGGGCGGGGACCCAGCAGGTGCTAGGGGGGAGCCTTCACAGCAGAGGGGACATGGATGCCCAGGTCCTTCCGAGGGGGCAGGCCTACGGGGTTGGGGAGATGGCGGCAGGGCACTGAGGGAAACCCAGAAGGGTGGCAGGATCAGCTTGTTGAGGATGGTTACTTCTAACATGTATGATCTCGTCTCTCAATAGTAAATATGTCTTCCTACATCCTCATGCATAGGATGACGCATCTTTATATAAAATATAGATGGTTGTGGGGCGCCTGGGTGGCGCAGTCGGTTAAGCGTCCGACTTCAGCCAGGTCACGATCTCACGGTCCGTGAGTTCGAGCCCCGTGTCAGTCTCTGGGCTGATGGCTCAGAGTCTGGAGCCTGTTTCCGATTCTGTGTCTCCCTCTCTCTCTGCCCCTCCCCCGTTCATGCTCTGTCTCTCTCTGTCCCAAAAATAAATAAACGTTGGAAAAAATATATATATATAGATGGTTGTGGGGCACCGGGAGGCTCAGTCGGTTTAGCGTCCAACTTCGACTCAGGTCACGATCTCGTTGCTCGTGAGTTCAAGCCACACGTCGGGCTCTGTGCTGACAGCTCAGAGCCTGGAGCCTGCTTCCGATTCTGTGTCTCCCTCTCCCTCTCAAAAATAAATAAACATTAAAAAGAAGAAAAAAGAAAGTGCCCGTGGTGGCTAGTGGCCACAAGCTGAGAGATCGCTGTGATCGGTCAGTGAATAAAGGATCGAAGGCAAGGGATGTGGGAAACGAGGCAGAAGGAACAGAACACATACAAAGGGCTAGATGTTCCACGAAGCAGGAAATATGCCTGCACTTTCCCTTCCCCTGTGGCCAGCTGGCACCTGGAACAGGGCAAGCAGGCACTTGGGCGCACGGTTCTCTTTTCCTGCAAGTCACGTCCCCTCCCGACATGGCCCACGGCAGACTGTGACACTCGTTGTAAGCCTGGCTGAAGGCAAGCATGAAGAAAGTCCCCTCCGTCCAGCAGTCATTTGGCGGCTCACCTTGTTGACTGCCCATCTCCACGCTGACGCTCTTCTCCTGGCCCTGCCTTCAGGTGCGGCGCATCTGGCGACCTTTGCACCCGCTCTGAGCTCCAGCCCCAGAACGTTCCCTCGCTTCACCCTCCTGAAGCAGCGAGATGTGCACGCCTGTCCTTGTGGGGATCAGCTCCCCCTTCAGGCTCTGCTGGGGCCTGGGGAGGGGAGCTCTGATGTCCCCTGACACCCCTGACAGCCCCTGACACCCACCCCCACCCCCATCCCGTCCCTCCTCTCTTCTGATGCCTCTTTTATCTACCCTGGAGTTGTGTGTTTTTTTCTCGCCTCTTTCTCTATAAGCATTTCTTGAGCCAACTTCACGTTCCTCTCTGGAGTCCCTCAGAGCCCAGGCATCTGTGCCCCAAGCATCATCTACCGGTCCCCACTGAAGACCAGGGACACTGCTTGTTCTTTTGGTTTTCACCTGGAGACACCAGCCTCCGCCCACTCGCCAAGGGTTAAATCTTGTGGCGACTGGGTCCCATCTCCCCCAGCTTGGTTTGTATCACGGGCTGCATTAATCCACCCAAGTTTACTTGGAGACCCAGTCTGAACTCAGATGGGAGCTCCCGGAAGCAAAGCAATTGAAGGTTCATTTGTTACTTTTATTATCTCATTTCTTCATCTTTTTTTTTTTTTTTAAATCCAAATTGCCTCCTATATGGGAGAGGCTGGGCTCCTCTTTTTTCTCCTCTTGGTTCTGTCTCTGCCTCCTCCCAGGTGTTTGCAGTCACGTATTTTGCATTCGGTGCCTGGGTCCGATGCCATGAGCCCCAAACACCTCTTCCCCCGAGAGGAGAAGAGGACGCTCCATAATCTGTAAGGATTTTTCCTCTCTTCCCTTTGTCAGCTGGCATGCGAGATGCTTCTCGGGCTGTAATTTAGAGACTGTCAATTTCCGAGAGCGGCTGGGGAGCAGAGACATGGGCTGCATTTGCTCGCTTCAGCTGGAATCGGGTCTGAGCTGGCATACGGCGAGGTCTCTTTCTGGGAAGGGACGGTCCTATTTAAGGAAGGCCCTGGCTTTTGTCAAGTTCAAAAGGTTTTCAACGTCTTCCCGAGGTGGTGGTCGTGGGAGGGGTTGTTATGACACATCGGTCTGGGGAACGCCGTGCCCGGGTCGTGATTTATACCAACAGATACTTTCCTGGGGAGGGTTCCGCTCCACAGTTGGGCACTGACACGTTATTAATGCTTTCCTGTTTTCTATTGTCCCTGAATGGAAAAACACTTTGGAGCCCTTAAATTTTCTCAAGATGTCTGTGTTTTCCTGGATCATCGCTCAATTTTCCACGGTACGGAAAATGTAAATGTTGCTACATTTGGTTCGGGGAATCTGGCACTTGCTGCAAATCCTTTTAAGATTTGCAGCCCCACAGATGCTTTCACCTGGAGAATCCCCGACTTGGCAAAAACAACCTTCTTCCCAGCCACTGCTTTTGGAGCCACTCCTGGATTCCCGCGACTTTGCATACATTATTGATCATGCCGTACAGCATTCCTTCAAAGGCGATGTCGCTGTCCTAATTCCAGAGCTGGGAAAAATAAAGCTCAGAAATGAAGTCACCTTCCCGTGAGGATACAGCTAGGGAGTGGGTTCCAATCCAGTTTCTCGGACTCCAAGGCTCCCGACTGCACTTTTGCATTCCTTTCTGTTTCCTACTTTTCTTCAACGTACATTTGTCCAGTTCTCTCTTACGAGCTCTTATTTGGCCCCACATGTTTCCAACGAGCACTTGTTTAGTGAGTAACTGTGGTTGCACCTAGGAGGAAGCTGCGATGCCCTACAATAGCCAGCAGAAGGATAGATGTACCAAATTCACCTTTGAGTGATCAAAGACAGAGAGGGAGAGATCTGATGACCCAAGTGAGACTCGCAGTGAGCTTCTTCTGACAGCTACTGTCATCCGGGACCTTTGTCCCCCAAATGTTGGTGTGTAAGAGGTCATTGGATGCTTGTGTCCGCTTGTCTATGGCTTGCCGTTGGATTGTCACAGTATGGAGAGCTTCCTCTGTGTTTCTATTGTATTCTGAGTACAGACGTGGGCCCTGGAGTTAAAGCAGGGAATGAGGCCCCTGGGTGGGTCAGTCGGTTGAGCGTCTGACTCTCGCTCAGGTCACGATCCCAGGGTTGTGGGATCGAGTCCCGCGTCAGGCTCTGTGCTGAGAGTGGACCCTGCGTGAGATTCTCTCTTTCTCTTCTCCTCCCCTTTGCTTACTCTCTCCCTCTCTAAAATAAAAATTAAAAACAAAATAGAGAATGAATCACGTAAGGTGCCTGACTTCATGGGCCTTACAGCTAAGGGAGAGAAGCAAAATTCTGGAGTCAGATCAACTTTGGCTGCAAAATTCCAACTTTATCATTTTTCCAGCTCTGTGATCTTCAGCGACTTACCTGCTTTTCCACAAACTTCTGCCTCCTTTCAAGCGGCCTTACAGATTTGAGAGTTAACTGGAGCGTCTGCTGCATAAAATAGGTCCTCAGTAAACATTAAAGTCTTTATTTCTTTTTCCTTTCAACGAGCAGTTGCTTTTCCAAGAGGAACACCACAGCAGATGGTTTGGGAAGATGCCTCCGGGAAAAAGCCTGGCTCAGCTCAGGGGCTGCTGGTCGGGTTCGGCTCTGTCATCTACATCAAGAGCTGGAAACACAGCACACACCTAGATTTTTCTTTCTTCCAGGCTGTCTTCTTAATCTTCTGATTAAGCTAACAGTTACCTCCAGCAGGCCCTGAATGGGTGAGAGAGAAAGGTTCCGCTGGCAGAGACTGAGGGTTTCTAGAACACCTCCTACTGCAGGGGGGTGTCATGAAATATCATTAGAGATTCTCTCCTCCATTTTGCTTCACGCTGATGTGCCCCACCGCAGGGACGAATGGAGGTGCTGTGAGGGTTGGGGGGGGGCTCACTCCCCCACCGAATCCTCTTCTCATCTCAAGGTCCCTCTCTGTCCCGTGAGGAAGAGCTCCCCCTTTCTGAACGTTCCCTCTTCCCAAGTCCCCAGGCCTCCCTTCGCCCAAGGTGGCTTCTTAAAGAAGAGTCAGGTCATATGACCTGGACTTGAGCGAAGTCCCCCATCCCCATCTTTGTATCTTTCTCATCCTCTCCTTATTTCTTCTGTTCCAAAATTGCCGCCTCCTCCTCTGAGCCTGATTTAGTTCATTGTCTTTCCTGATGTTTGAGCTTCCCATCATCTGCCCTGCCCACCCGTATCCCAAGGAGTCTCTGGTCAACCCATGTGCCTTCTGGAGCAGTGGGCCTATCACCTTCCTTTCGAGATTTGGAGTGACCAAAGCAGCTACCCTCAGCACCTTGAAAATGGTTATGGCAGGTTGTATATTTCTTCTAAAGTGGCACTTTGTCTCAGAAGCATGGAGTTTGGGTCCCCTGATGGGTATTTCTCCCAAAGCTTACTTAGAAAAAATACCGTAGACACGGGCATCCACCATAGGCTGGGTAGGTCATTTGCTTCTGTGTTATGTAGCTTTGTTAGTTTTTCATCCATACATCCCCCGCCTTAGTCCACAAAAACTGGAGGTGACTAGAGCTGGAATCGGCAAACTGCTTCTGTAAAGGGCTAGATAGTAAATGTTTCGGGCCTGGCAGGCCATATGGTATTCGTTGAAACTACTCAGCCTTGAAGTACAAAAACAGCTATATATAATACATAAATTAGTGAGCAAGGCTCTGTCCCAATAAAACTTTATTTACGGACACTGAAATTTGATTTTCAGGCGTCAAGAAATTATGTGCTTCTTTTAATGTTTTAGTAAAGACATTCTGTAAAAGCGTTTGAGTCTTTTGTGATTCCAAGTTTTAATTTGGCTATTTCAACCCCCTTATTTGAAGAACAAATTATAGGTAGGCTATACATAAACAGGCTGGTGAGCTGGATTTGGCCTGTGGGACATAATGTGGTGAAGCGTGGCCGAGGAGATTAATAAGCAAAGAAGCGGTAAAACACATGTAAAAATAAAGACCAGGCAAAAATACAGGCAAAGGCATATTTGCAGGCCACAGTATCCAAAAAGGCTATGTATTTGAACTGAAGATTTAGCTCTGAGTTTCCTGGTAGTCAAAGGAAAAATGGAAACAGAATCATTTCCACAGTTTACTGGCCATTAGGGCAAAAAGAAATCAATTCTTCATGGGCGGTAGAGGTACCATGGCCTTCTGAATTAAACCCGGGAGAGAAATTTGATTTCATTGTCCATGATTTTATTTTGCCCTCACCAAGTCCAGTCTCAGAGTATTTTGCTCTGCTATGTAAAATCAACAATCAGCCATCTTCTGGTCATTGTAATGGTGTAGATTATATCTGACGGTTGTTAATTAAATACCTCGTCATGCTCTGGAGCTAAAGCCAAATAGTGCTCCGTAAACATTATGATTTGTCAGTAATCAATGTGATCTGTATAATTTGTGAGTGATCAGATACTTTACCCAAAAGCAGACTATTGACTTCCATGCCTACCTTGGGAGAAATTGCCACTTGGTCTGTGTCTACACAGACCTGAGAGAAGAAGAGATTTGACGATGGTCTGATTAATTGAATCAGCGGTTTGGGGGAGTGGGCTGTCTGTATTGATCCAATTAAATAGATAATTGTCAGAATTGAGGTCATGTCTATGAAACACCACCATTTCAAAGCCAAAGAGATTGTTTCAAATATATAATGCACACCCAATCAATGGCGGCTGCCTCCTCCACACGCAGTCAACCAGAAAGTGATTGATTCTATAGAGCTATATACTGGGGTATTTCCCATTTTTAGCAAACATTTATGTGCTAAATACAGTGCTTTGAATTTTTTGTTCCCCGTAGACCCAAGGGCAGTGATTCATTATGCGGATAAGGGGATGGGAATATTCAAGTCAAACGTTGGAGTGACATAAGACTGCAAATAGTCCCTTTGAGGGGGGAAGAGAAAACCAAAGAGGTAGGCAAGCTGGCATTCTCCATACCTGTGAGCTCAGGAAACATTACCTGAGTATATTGGATAAGCAGGGGAGACTCTGGGCTCTCTTAGGGTGTTCCTTTATGGCAGCCACACTGAAGGGCAGACTTTAACTCCCGGTTAGTGGTCAAGTAGAAAGGGAAAAGGAAGAAAGCAGGGGGCTTGACTTTAATTTCCATATCAGATTTGAGACCCAGTCTCACCACTAACTAGCTGGTGATTTTAGACAAGGTAGGCAACCACCCTGATCCTCAGCGTTCTGTCACCTACCTAACGAGGGTAAACATACTTCATTCATTGCGTAGCCGTGTCTATACCACGCACACGGTCAAGGTTGGTTAGCCTGCTCCTTCTCTACTGACGCCCGCCGAAGAGAGGAACTGGTTGCTAGCATGTTTCATCTGAAACGTGGCAAGAGGCCTGCCCTTCTTGTCTGAACAGCACTACAGCAGTCAGTATTCACCCGGACAACTGATGAACACCCATCGCCTGCCAGCTGTGTCGCAGTGAGCAATAACTTAATTTTTGGCACCTCAGTTTCTTCATCTGTAAAGTGGGATGATAATACCCACTATAGGGTGGTGGGGAGGAATGAAGGCATCAATAATCCCAGTGCAGCATGAAAAGACAGTCCAGGCACATAGAAACTGATCAATAAATGCTAGTTATCTATTGTAAGTTTATTTCATTATTTTGAGAGAGAGATAGCGTGCACGAGCTGGGGGGGGGGGGGCGGTGAGCAGCAGAGAGAGAGGGAGGGAGAGAATCCCGAGCAGGCTCCGCACTGTCAGCGCAGAGCCCGACGTGGGGCTTGAACCCACACACTGTGAGATCGAGGCGACCACACTGAGGCGAAGTCAAGAGCTGGACACCCAACCAGCCGAGCCACCCAGGCACCCCTATCAATGCTAATCACCTTTGTATTAGTAAATCAGCGTTCCAGTTCGCTGGGTAGAAAGGGAGAGATGGGACACTCCAGGCAGACGAGGTAATGAGATCAATAGACAAGAAAGGAAAAGTGCTGTAATGCAAAGCTGTCTGCAGATACGAGGCGGGGGGGGGGGGGGGGGGGGAGGTGGTCAATGCCTAAGTTGGTGCATCTTCCCACACACAGAGTAGATTCTTCTTCGGGCCTGCCATTTTGGCGTCTCTGAAAACAGCTGGCCGTCTTTAGGTTCGGCGTGTTGACTTCCACCACAAAAGTAGAAAAGGCAGGTAGCCGGCTGTTGACAGATTTTTCTTTTTAAGTGAAGGGATATGTTAATGGACTTAGCCTGACAAGGAGCTATCAGATGGTGGGTAACTAAATAGATCACCCCAAGTTGTTTCGCAAGCGTAGAAGACCGAGGGGATACAGAAGCTTTAGAAGTTTGTTCTCAGGGAGGGCAGAAGACGTGGTATTTGTTTTGTTGTTGCTGTCGTTCGGTTCAAAGCTGTGTCTCCACTGGTGGTCTGGTGCTTGGCACATAAGAGGCTTTTATTATATACTTGATGAGTAAATAAATGAATGAGTGAGTGAGTGAATGGAGGGAGGAAGGGAAAGGGGGAAGGAAGGAGGGAGGAAGGGAGGGAGGGAGGAAGGAGGGGAGGGAAGAAGGAGGGAAGGAAGGGAGGGAGGGAAGAAGGAAGGAAGGAAAGGGAGGGAGGGAAGAAGGAAGGAAGGGAGAGGGAAGAAGGAAGGGTGGGAGGGAGAGAGGGAAGGAAGGAAGGGAGGGAGGGAAGAAGGAAGAAGGGAAGGGGGAATGAAGGGAGGGAGGAAGGGAGGGAGGGAGGCCTGAACACGATGTCCATAGTAAAGACAATGCAAAGGCATCCCACGCATCTGTTCGTAGTAGACTGGGCTTTCGGGCCCTTTGCCTCCTTTGATGGGCACGCTCGTGGAGCATTTGAGTGCCGCACTGGGTCGCGGATACGGGCTGCAATGGTGACGGCCGCCAGGTCCCTGCTCTGGGAGAAACTCGCACTTTGTTCGGGGTTCTTCCCTTTTTTGAGCCACAGACAACCTCGGGCACCTAGTGGAACCTACAGACGGCTTCTCAGCCTAATGTTTTGTATTTTTTTACTCCCCCCCCCCCAGAATAACGTTTTTAAATGCATGATCTAAACTACAGAGAATCACAAAGGAAACCAATTATATTGAAATACAGCCTTCCAAATATTGAAACTTGCAGTCTAGTAATAAATGTTCCTCCTAATTAACCCATTCAATAACTCATCTAGTGGTGGCTCCATTAACTTCTGATTATCAAAGTAGTGGTTGAAAATGGTATTTTGAGGTACCAGCTACCACCCTCATGTCATATGAAAAATATCCATGATTTCTGCTGTGATAAACGCGCGGACGCCTCAAATATCATCGCAGCTTGTCACCGCCATGAAGGAAGTGGTCAATGTCAGCTAGGGGTTAATGAAACGAAAAGGTACCATCTCGTCCAGCCCGGCACACCCTGTCTCTCTGGAACGGTACCCGCGACACCCGGATTAAGGACCCTCTTCTCGTTTGTGCTTGTTTCCTGGTAACAAAGTGGTGGAAGGACCTGCAGGACGTGCCAGTACAGGGAGTCAGGGGGTTACGTGGAGCGGGAATCACCTGGCGTCCACACCAGCACCTGCGTCACCGGCTGAGAACAAACGCGCGTGTCTAGAGCTCACTGCAGGCACCTAGTAGGTGCTCCCTCTGTCGTAGCCTTTGTTGTTGACCAGCTTTGACAGTATGAGCCGGGGGAGGGGGGGGGTGGGGAGAGGCAAAGGCAGAGACAGCTGCAGGGAGCAGGTATCCCCAGGGCAGGGGAAACCTCGAGTGCAAAGGAGCACAGAGCGCCCTGCTTTGGCCAGAGAATGAAGTGGGGGAGGACGGGGAGCGGGGGACAGTGACAAGCCTGAGGGATGGAGCTTCTGGCTGGCATCGGCGTCCAGTGGACTTAGCTGGCAAGCGCCTGGGACACTCTGCTGTCTCTGAGGGGGGCCGACTGGCCGGGGGGAGGGGGGCGGCGAGAGAACCTTCCGGCAATCTGCCCCACAGCAGCCCCAGTCGGTATCAGGCCTATTGGCTCATCTGTAATTTCTTGGACCTGCCCCCGTAGCTAGTAAATAAAGCTGTCTACTTTAAATTTCGTCCCAGCGTCCTTTTGCAGCCTCTCTTCCTCGGAGCCGAGTCATATTATATTCCGAAAGCATATGTTCCCGACGATTGTTCCTTCTCTTTCCAATAATATCTTTGCAGGACAAAGAGGGATGGGGAAGGGAACGCACTCTCAGGATGTCAGCCCCCGCTTTAATTACAAGTGTTCGTGGCTGTGGCATTCATGTAATTGGGGGGCTGATTTATGCCAAATAATAAGCACTGATGCGAGGGGCTGGAGCCCAAAGGGGGGGTACAAGCAGAGGCAGCAGCACCCCCCCCCCAAGCCTGGAACGGGGGCGGCACATGTCAGTGGCTTTTCTCAGAAACACACAGGGGCCGGCTGGGAATAACACCGCGGGCCTGGCTCTGGACACAGAGTCCCTGCTTTGCCCTTTGCTCCCCCTGTGACCTTTCAGCAAGGTATTTATTTGCCTCCTCTGAGCACTAATTTCCTCATCTGAAAAAAAGTGCATCTGATCATGGTACCTGTGGCTTGGGTGGGGGGTGGGGGGTTGGAGGACTAAGTAGGATAATCGAAAGAAGGAGTTGAGCACCGCGCCTGGTAGATAGCAAGTGCTCAGTGCCCGTTGAATTGTGGAAAAAATAATAATAATAACACCTGCAACAACCACGACCGTCGTAGCAACAACAATCATGTTCAACTACGCGTTCAGTTTAAGGAGAGGGAATGTGACCCGGGGGCTTTTTCATGAGATATATGGCACACACTTGACCTAATGGAAAGCTTGAAAGCAATTGGACGGGAACACAGCCGTCCATCTTCTTGAAGCCTCCCGAGCAGCGTAATGGAAGAATTACTATTCTCTCTTTGCATTTATGCATCGCATTTCTCTGTTGGATTCAGAATGCTTTATAGGGCCCCGATCCGCTTCCAGCATTCTCTTCGCTATAAACTCTGGGAGAGATGAGGCACGTTCCTGGTTTCCTCGAGTAGTTTACTCAGTGGTGCCTTGGGGTCCCAGAGGCCAAAGGAGTGGACCGCTCCTCCCGGAGTGCTCAGAGCGTGTCCGGCGTGATTGCTGGCCGCGAGACTGGACGCTCGTCGTGGGGCCCCCCTGTAAGGTCTGAGGAGGCTGGTGACCTTCTGGCATCGGCAAAACGGCGTGCCTTAAGCAGGAATGGCAGTAAAAAGAGAGGAGTTACTGATCCACGCTACAACACCGATGTACCTTGAAGACATTATGCTGAGATAAGCCAGGCGCAAAAGACCACATGTCCCATGATGCCGCGTGTGTGAAATGTCCGGGGTGGGCCAGTCCACGAACAGAAGGAAGGTCAGCGGCTGCAGGGGCAGGGGGCAAGGGTGATACGGAGCAGCTGCCTCAGGGATGTGGGGCTTCATTTGGGGGTGATGAAAATGTTCCGGAATGAGGTAGGGGTGATGGTTGCACAACCTTATGAATACGCTAAAAGCTCCTGAACTGTGCACTTTAAAAGGACGAGTTTTATGGTATGTAAATTGTGTCTCAGTTTTTACCGTTATAAAGGCACGCATCGGGGAGACCTTGTGCGCCGGGCCACCTTATCATGAGAAATGCCCCCAAACTGGAGGCTCCGAAAGGGCCGCTCCAGACAGGCTGCAGGTCCTAGGAGGGAACTGAATAAGTATGGATGTGTGCATGAGCTTGTAAACGTATGCACTTGACAGCTAACTGGTGGCTTGAGGCCTCCCAGCCACGGGGAAGGCCCCGTGCAAACAGAGACACGCAGCACATATGTGCCCGTGGGACACAAAGCCACCACGGGGCGGTGGGCGGGGGGAGGCTCAGACCCGAGAAGCCTCCACCCGAGAACTTGCCAATGCAGTGCCTGCATTTTCAATGAGCCCCCATTTCTTTAGCCCTGTGTTTTCCTGAGGGAGATGCCCCTGGCATCTTTCAAGACGAATGGTGTCACCTTTTGAACAAACATAGGCACGATGGGAGGCTGAGGAGGGCCAGCAGGAAGGCTGTGGCCCTGAGCGGTTAATGAACTGAGCCTTGTATAGACTTGTAAGACCATTGCTAGCAGGTGAATAGAGCCGAGCCCCTAGGGGAGGAGCTGGTCTCCGCTTCCTTCCACTTTCCCAAGGGCAGTGAGGAGCCACAGAGGTTCTTTTGAGCAGAGGAAAGGTAGGGTTGCATTTCTTCCCCCAGAGATGGAGTCACTGACCTTGGAGACAGGGAGGTTGGTTCAGAAGTCTTTCAGTCGTCTGTATAGGCCTGAACTAAGCAGCTTCCTGTAGTGGGTTGAGTAGTGGCCCCCAAAAGACGTGTCTACTCAAAACTGTGGTTGGGACCTTGTTTAGAAAAAGGGTCTTTTTAGATGTAATTAACCTAAAGATCTCACAGTGAGATCATCACGCGTTAACTGGGTGGGCCCCAAATCCAATGGTGAGTGTTTCATTGTAGAGACCTGAAGGGGAGGAGACACAGACAAGGCCACCTTGAACACAGAGGAAAAGACTGGACTGATGTGTTTACAAGCCAAGGAGTTCTTCTCTTTCTTTTTAATTTTATTTTTTATTTTTAAATTTACATCCAAATTACTTAGCATATAGTGAAACAATGATTTCAGGAGTAGATTCCTTGGTGCCCTTTACCCATTTAGCCCATCCCCCCTCCCACCACCCCTCCAGTAACCCTCAGTTTGTTCTCTATACTTATGAGTCTCTTCTGTTTTGTCCCCCTACCTGTTTTTATATTATTTTTGCTTCCCTTCTCTTATGTTCATCTGTTTCGTCTCTTAAAGTCGTCACATGAGTGAAGTCATATGATTTTTGTCTTTCTCTAACTTCACTTAGCATAATACCCTCCAATTCCATCCACGTAGTTGCAAATGGCAGGATTTTGTTGTTTTTGATTGCCGAGTAATACTCCATTGTATGTATATATATATATATATATATATATATATATATATATATGCGCCACATTTTCTTTATCCACTCATCCATCAAGAGACATTTGGGCTCTTTCCATACTTTGCTATTGTTGATAGTGCTGCTATAAACATGGGGGTGCATGTGTCCCTTCGAAACAGCGCACCTGTATCCCTTGGATAAATACCTATAGTGCAACTGCTGGGTCGTAGGGTAGTTCTATTTTTAGTTTTTTGAGGAACCTCCATCCTGTTTTCCAGAGTGGCTGCACCAGCTTGCATTGCCACCAACAATGCAAAAGAGATCCTCTTTCTCCACATCCTTGCCAACATCTGTTGTTGCCTGAGTTGTAAATGTTAGCCCTTCTGACAGGTGTCAGGTGGTATCTCATTGTGGTTTTGATTTGTATTTCCCTGATGATGAGTGAGTGACATTGAGCATTTTTTCATGTGTCGGTTGGCCATCTGGATGTCTTCCTTGGAGAAGTGTCTATTCATGTCTTTTGCCCATTTCTTCACTGGATTATTTGTTTTTTTGGGTGTTGAGTTTGATAAGTTCTTTCTAGATTTTGGATACTAACCCTTTATCTGATATGTCATTTGCAAATATCTTCTCCCATTCTGTCGGTGGCCTTTTAGTTTTGCTGATTGTTTCCTTCTCTGTGCAGAAGCTTTTTATTTGGATGAGGTCCCAGTAGTTCATTTTTGCTTTTGTTTCCCGTGCTTCCAGAGATGTGTTGAGTAAGAAGTTGCTGTGGGCAAGATCAAAGAGGTTTTTGCCTGCTTTCTCCTCAAAGATTTTGATGGTTTTCTGTCTTACATTTAGGCCTTTCATCCATTTTGAGTTTATTTTTGTGTCTGGTGTAAGAAAGTGGTCCAGGTTCATTCTTCTGCATGTCTCTGTCCAGTTTTCCCAGCACCACTTGCTGAAGAGACTGTCTTTGTTCCATTGGATATTCTTTCCTGCTTTGTCACAGATTTGTTGGCCACATATTTGTGGGTCCATTTCTGGGTTCTCTATTCTGTTCCATTGATCTGAGTGTCTGTTCTTGTGCCAGTACCATCCTGTCTTGATGATTACAGCTTTGTAGTATAGCTTGAAGTCTGGGATTGTGATGCCTCCTGCTTTGGTTTTCTTTTTCAAGATCGCTTTGGCTATTCGGGGTCTTTTCTGGTTCCATACAAATTTTAGGATTATTTGTTCTAGCTCTGTGAAGAATGCTGGTGTTATTCTGACAGGGACTGCATTGAATATGTAGACTGCTTTGGGTAGTATCGACATTTTAACATTATTTGTTCTTCCTATCCAGGAGTGTGGAATCTTTTTCCATATTTTTGTGTCTTGTTCAATTTCTTTCATAAGCTTTCTATAGTTTTCAGTGTATAGATTTTTCAGCTCTTTGGTTAGATTTATTCCTAGGTATTTTATGGTTTTTTATGCAACTGTAAATGGGATCGATTTCTTGATTTCTCTTTCTGTTGCTTCATTGTTGGTGTATAGGAATAGGTGTATAGGAACGCATTGACTTTATATCCCGCAACTTTGCTGAATTCATGAATCAGTTCTAGCAGTTTTTTGGTGGAATCTTTTGGTTTTCCATATAGAGTATCATGTCATCTGTGAAGAGTGAGAGTTTGACCTCCTCCTGGCCAATTTGGACGCCTTTTATTTCTTTGTGTTGTCTGATTGCAGAGGCTAAGACTTCCAATACTATGTTGAATAACAGTGGCGAGTGTGGACATCCCTGTCTTGTTCCTGACCTTAGGGAGAAAGCTCTCAGTGTTTCCCCATTGAGGATGATATTAGCATTGGGTCATTCATATATGGCTTTTATGATCTCGAGGTATTCTCCTTCTATCCCTACTTTCTTGAGGGTTTTTATCAAGAAAGGATGCTGTATTTTGTCAAATGCTTTCTCTGCATCTATTGAGAGGATCATATGGTTCTTGTCCTTTCTTTTATTGATATGATGAATTGCGTTAATTGTTTTGTGGGTATTGAACCAGCCCTGCATCCCAGGTATAAATCCCACTTGGTTGTGGTGAATAATTTTTTTGACGTATTGTTGTATCCGTTTGGCTAATATCTTGTTGAGGATTTTTGCATCCATGTTCATCAGGGAAATTGGTCTATAGTTCTCTTTTTTCATGGGGTCTCTGTCTGGTTTTGGAATCAAGGTAATGCTGGCTTCATAGAAAGAGTTTGGAAGTTTTCCTTCCTTTTCTATTTTTTGGAACAGTTTCAAGAGATTAGGTGTTAACTCTTCCTTAAATGTGTGGTAGAATTCCCCTGGAAAGCCATCTGGCCCTGGACTCTTGTTTTTTGGCAGATTTTTGATTACTAATTCGATTTCCTTATTGGTTATGGGTCTGTTCAAATTTTCTATTTCTTCCTGTTTCAGTTTTGGTAGTGTATATGCTTCTAGGAATTTGTCCATTTCTTCTAGATTACCATTTTATTGGCATATAATTGCTCATGATATTCTCTTAGTGTTTTTATTTCTGTTGTGTTGGTGGTGATCTCTCCTCTTTCATTCTTGACTTTCTTTATTTACAAGCCAAGGAGTTCTAATTGCCAGAAGCCAAAAGAAAGGCATGGAAAAGGTTTTCCCTCAGAGCCTCCTGAAGGAACCAACCTTTCCAACACCTTGATTTTAAGCTCATGGCCTCCAGACTCTGAGAGAACAAATTTCTATTGTTTTAAGGTACCATACACCCTTGGAAATAAGACATCTCCTAATGGGATCCTCCACATCCATTATGGTGAGCCTCAAACCCTCATCCACCTTGTTGCCCTTTTCAGAACACCAACCTGATCAAGTTAACCCTCCATACCTCTATATTTTCTCATTCCCTTTAAGATAATAATCAAATCTTTCCTTTCAGCCTGTTTCCTTTTCTTTGTGTCAGTTGACTACCGTTCATCCGCTCTTACCTACCACAGGGCCTTTGCACATCCCCTACCAGGGACACTCTTTCCCCTGCACCATCCTACTGGTCCTTCACATCTCAACCGGAATCTTATGTCTTCCGAGATGCCCTCCCAAACTCACCTGACCAGGGCAGCTTCCGTTGCTGTGGGCTCCCCTATAACTATGTTCCTTTCCCTTCTTTCATTCATTCCAGTTTGCAGTCATATACTTGTTCAAGGGATCCCTGATCAATGTCCATCTTCTGCTCCCGACAGCAGTCTCCATCTAGAAGGAATGCTGCTTGCTTTCATGCACCATCCTACCTCCAGGGGAGAGTACAGCCTGGGCACATAGTAGGCTCTCAATTAATGCTTGATGACCACGGAGTGAATAAAGATAGTTTACAATAATAAAGTTGGTGGTGGTATTTAGTATAGCTTCTATGAAAAGTGACAAATCCCAGCTTTCTCCATAGCATCATGATTGTGTCTTTCTTTGCATTAAGTGAGTGGCAAGGAGCAAGGCCATTTTTTATAATCTATCCTATAGACCTCTCTCCTTCCGATTTTATGCCAAGTCTGTTGATGCTAAGAAGAACCTTCTAGTGAGTAGAAACAGATAACTTCGGTCTGTTTATCATTTTGAAAAACCCAATTCCCCATACTGGAGACCATTCAGTTGCATGCAGCAGCTGTCATTCATAGGGACCTGTGTTCTGAATTAATGGGATCTGCACATCTCTTCCCTTTGAATCATGTGGACCTGATCACTGCTTCAAGCCAGGCTTTCAAAAGGAATACCACCACAAAGATGTTTATGTTCTCGCTGCTTCGCCGCACGTAAGTCAGGACTCACTCCCTGAGGCGGAAGAAGCAGTGTTTCTCCCAACCGGGTTGTGGTTGTCTGGTATCTTCTAAAGACCCCCAAACATAGGATGGATACCACTGCATTTCTTAGAGGTAGGGCAAGGTAGCAAAGGTGGGAAGTTCACTTAGCTGTCCTGCATGTCCTTGATACTTGGCATAGTGCCTGGCAAATGGAAAGTGCCCACTGGGTGTCCTCGGCTGATATTATGACTGTTCCATTAAGCATATCCAAACCACGGCTACATCCAGTGCAGGAATTATACCTGTGTTTTCACAGAAAACACCAGACACAGAGTGGAATGCTTACCCGTGGTGTTTGTTTAGCCCTCCAATGAGCCACTGCTGATCCTCTATCGAAGACCTGTTGGAAAAGCCCAGATTGTACCATGTTTTCTTCCTTCCCCAGCCTCTCTTCCTCTCTCCCCCCACTCCCTCCCTCCCTCCCTCCCTTCCTTCCTTCCTTCCTTCCTTCCTTCCTTCCTACCTGTCTCCATCCCGCCCTTCCTCTTCACCTCCCCAATTTTTTTTTTCAGATATTTTTGTACTGAATTAACAGGATTTTTTTTTTAAATGTGCTTCATTACGTGTTTCCTCTGGCCTTACACATATGCCCCCAGTGGAAAAAGCAAACTGAATAAATTCATATTCTCAACCTTTTTCCTCGAGATTAGGTTCGGAATTTAATTTTTTCTTATGCTATCTGGATAATTACATTTGCTTTCTTGCATAGATGCAGGCAAATGGTTTTCCAATC
Source organism: Prionailurus viverrinus (assembly GCF_022837055.1). Taxonomy (NCBI): domain Eukaryota; kingdom Metazoa; phylum Chordata; class Mammalia; order Carnivora; family Felidae; genus Prionailurus; species Prionailurus viverrinus. The sequence goes on along the minus strand of NC_062575.1, from coordinate 9,890,643 downwards.
TTAAAAACCAACGTACGTACCGCGGAAACTTGTGAGTAATCATGTCACGGTTTCCTGTACTGCTGGGGAAAATGCCCCATGTAAGTTTATAGCCTCCAGCAGGGACGTGAGGGAGGTGGACAGACCTAGCACATTCGCTGATGTGTTTGAACCTCAGAACATGAAGAACATTCACCATGCCCTTGAAAAATAAGCACAATCACAGTTCTATTTGAGGAAGACCTTCCGAAGGATTGATTATCCTGGAAACATATTTTAAATGATTCAGCTGGACAGACAGGGCAGCCAAGGTATCTCAGGACGGCAGCAAGATAAACAGGATCGGTCAAAGAAGAATGGAGCCCACACACGGAGGCCCAGGCTGGGACTCTGGGCACAGATGTGCAAGAGGAGGACCGCACCCTGCCCCGTCACAGCTGGCCCCGCTCCGTTCCACATCTGTGACTTTTCCTGCGAGAACTGGACGTTTCCCCCATCCTGAGCTGCGAGATGGAAGAAAAGATGCACGTTAGCCACTGAGAAAAAGGCATCCAGTCCAAATGCCCTCTTAATTTTCTCAATCCACACAGTCAACCCAAGAATGGCCAGTCGCACCGTTGTCAAAACAACTGTGAACCCTTAAAGGGTTCTGATGTGTGCTAAGTTTATTTAGCTATGACTCGTGTGAATTTGGACTGTTTTTGAATCTTGGGGAAGAGAAGGATGTTGAAAGTGGAGCAGGGTACTACTTACGCTTAGGTTAAAGCAAAGTCTGGAGAAACCGGGTTCCTTTGTTGGCGGGTGTTTTCCCACAAGGTAGGGCAACATCATTTTATATAAAGTTGACATTTCTCACGTTAGTGAGAAATCGCTTGTCCTTTAAACTTTAGGCATTGATGGACCTAATTATGCTTTTCAACACGATTTTGTGCATTTAATATTTCTGTTTAGAGCTTCCAAGAATCTCAATTATTAATCCCACTGTGGATTTACTGGTCTTTTGACTCTCTCTTTAGTAGAAAGATTGTAGATTCATCAAACATTGTTTGCCATCCTGAAATTTCAATAGTGTTTTAAACCAAACAGGAAGTCCAAAGCGAAGTATAAATGCCCAAAGTCATTTTCGTGGTATAGTATGGCCAAGAGCCTGTATGTTAAATTTTTTTGATGTTTATTTATTTTTGATGGAGAGAGACACAGCGCATGAACGGGGGAGGGGCAGAGAGAGAGGGAGATACAGAATCTGAAACAGCCTCCAGGCTCTGAGCTGTCAGCACAGAGGCCGACACGGGGCTCGAACCCACCAACTGCGAGATCATGACCTGAGCTGAAGCCGGACGCCTAACCGACTGAGCCCCCCAGGAGCCCCAAGAGCCTGTGTGTCTTATGAGTTCTTTGCAATCCTGATGGTGGGTAAGCAAAGGCTATGACGCAAGAAAAGCACTACTGGTCTGCCCCACAATCCACCTAGACAATTGTTGGTGATGTCATATGACCAAAAAATAGCATCTGCCCCAAAGATGCTATTTATAAAAGTAAACTGTTACAAATAGAGCTTAGTGTTAACCAAAACTTTATGAATAAGTGATGAAGTTTAATTTTCTGTTATGACAGCCATTGTTGAAAAGCACACGTCTGCCAGGCCCCTGGAATGATTTCGTGTGGCTTAGGAGAACTTTTACGATTCTCCTTTTGATTTTTGTGATAATCGCTTTATTACTTCTCCGTCAAGGCTTCTGTCCGCCAGCACACGTGTGGACCTTCTGAAAAGCAGGCTGACAATTGTAGCCTTTGCGTTTCTTCACAACCCAACACTTCAGATCCTTCTCCTGTGGCTTTTCCCCCAGAGCGTTCACCAGCCTTCCCTTTGATGTTCATGGGCCGTCCCATTAGCTGTGATGGCTTAAGGTCCCCACACAAGCTCTGCCACAGAGGCTCTGACTGTGGGCACAACGTGATCCCGCTTCGCGGGACTTGCCAGCTCGCCAAGGAGGCCTGTCTCTACCCATCCGCTTTCTGGTTGGCCTCCTCTGGAGACCGCACGGCCTGTCTCACTACAACAGGTGGATGGCTTGGAAGGATCTTGTCCCGGGGTCCTTACACTTGGGGCCAGATGCCTGCACCAGTACTGTTTGCTGTGTGGACATCTGTGCTATTATTTTTTTTTTTTAATTTTTTTTCAACGTTTATTTATTTTTGGGACAGAGAGAGACAGAGCATGAACGGGCGAGGGGCAGAGAGAGAGGGAGACACAGAATCGGAAACAGGCTCCAGGCTCCGAGCCATCAGCCCAGAGCCCGACGCGGGGCTCGAACTCCCGGACCGCGAGATCGTGACCTGGCTGAAGTCGGACGCTTAACCGACTGCACCACCCAGGCGCCCCAATCTGTGCTATTATTAAACACTATGCCAGCTAGATTTAAGTGCAGACTGATACTCTGAAGAATCCGGCGGGAAAGCGTGTGATAAACACTAGGAATTCTTTAAGTTGTGAAGGGCCAGTAGACTTTGTTCTCTCTTCGGGGGGCATCTAGGCTTGCAGAAGCTTCTCAGCTGATTCGCTGTATCTCTGGAAGGCCCGCGTGGGAGGGGGGAGGGTTTGCGTGGGTGAATGGCTCCACGGGGGACACGTGTGGTCTGTATGGCTACTTTGTGCCGTGTGACCATCCCCATCCCGATTCTGCCGCCCTTTTCCAGGCTATCACAGCCTCGAGGCACCTTCTTTTGCTTTGGACCTTCTTGAGTCTGTCCACAAAATTAAAGGCTTTCAACGTATCCAAGTGGGCTGAAGAAAGGGATTCTTTCAATTTCCTTGGGATCCACATCGCAGTGATTCTCCTCATTTGAGAGAAATCAACTGTTAAAGCCCACAGAGAAACGGAAGCTACAAACACCCTCTGGATTTGAGTGCTAGACTCGCTTTACCTGGACATAAATGAGACCGACCTCTTGTTTTGGTTTTTTTAACTGTGATAAAACCTACATAACAAAATTTGCCACCTTCGCCACTTTTTTTTTTTCTTTAAAAAATGTATTTATTTACAATGGAGTTAACACACAGTGTAGTATTGGTTTCGGGAGTAGAACCCAGTGATTCATCACTTACATACGACACCCAGTGCTCGTCCCAGCAAGTGCCCTCCTCACTGCCCATCACCCATGTAGCCAGGCCCCCCACCTCCTTCCCGCAACCCTCAGTTTGTTCTTTAAGAGTCTCTTATGGTTTGCTCTCTTAACCACTTTTAAGTGTCTGTTGAACGGGCATAAAGTCCACTCACGTTGTTGTGCGACCATCACCCCCATCTGTCGACGGGACAGATCGTTTCATCTTCCCCACCTGAAACTCTCTGTCTATCGTAAACACGAAGTCTTCACTTCTCTCTCTCCGCAACCCCTGCCAACTGCCATTCTCCTTTCTGTCACTGAATTTGACTATTCTAGGTCCCGCCTGTAAGTGGAATCCTGTCATATTTGACCTTTCGTGACTGGCTTATTTCACTTAGCGTAACGTCCTCCACGTTCACCCAGCTTCAGAGTTTTACCTTTTATCTTCATTTTATTTTTATTTTTCTTACTGTTTATTCATTTTTGAGAGGCAGAGACACAGCGCAAGCGGGGGGAGGGGCAGAGAGAGAGGGAGACACGGGATCCGAAGCAGGCTCCAGGCTCTGAGCGGTCAGCACAGAGCCCGACGCGGGGCTCGAGCTCATGAACTGCGAGATCGTGACCTGAGCCGAAGTCGGACGCTTAACCGATTGAGCCACTCAGGCACCCCGATTTTTACCTTTTAAACCTTGAGATGGAGGGTTGTCTGTTCGACTGTCAGGCACGTGTAGCTGGCCTGGTTCACAGGGACACAGGAACTCGGTGGCCTCGACAGGCCCAGCCAAGGGGCTATTCAGGCGACCTCTGATTCCGTCCTGGGGAAGGCAGACAAGGTTGGGAGACCCAGCTGCCACGTCAGAACTGTGGCCAAGCCCCCGTGGTCGGCATGGGCTAGTGGCAATGGGGTATGGGCCTGAATGGAATGCCTTTTATTATGCACTCTTGACGTTTTTTGATATTAATCTTTTCTTCTCTCCCATCTATAATACTACCCACACACCACACTAAAGGGATATTTTAAGCATTAATTCTCCTAAAAAGCCTCATGCCCAATGTAAAAATATTTCACTGTCTCAGAAAAAGGCACTCTGTGTAAATGAAAAGTTACCATTATTAGTAATGACAATAATTTTTCTGACATCCATTTGGGCATTCTATATGTTTTGATAGGATTACATAAATAATGAAATTGTATGCAAACTATCAGAATGCAAAAGCCATTTTCTCCGAGGCGCGCACTAGCACCCTCATTTTTCTTCAGCAGCCCCATGTTCTTTGGGCTCTGCTCAGACATGCTGCTATCTTTAATATTCTGTCCCCCGACTTCACCGAACGATCGTCAGACTGACTTTTCCCCAGTGCCCTGGGCTTCATTCCCAGATACTTTTTTCTGGTGTGGGATGAGTATCCTTTCCGGGATTTTCCCAAAGGCGTTTATCTTTTCAATATCAACCATATTGAATGATTTTGTGTCATTTCCTTTAAAAAAAAAAGACATTTAATTATTTAAAAACAAAAATGCTTCTCTATGAGAGCATACCTGTGGTACTCAAAGCACTCACTTCCTGGCATGCCATAAATTACATGAAGGCATTATTCATTGTATCACTAAACACATACCTTCCATTTTCCTGGGCAGTCTATTAGGCTAAGCATGGTCTTTTAAATTATTATTTTAAAGATAAAAGATAATGGAACTATAGCATTAAATATACTTTGTAAATAGGCCGCTAGTGGGCACATTGAAAGATCAGAAAGACAAGAATGTAATTGGAAGGAAAATCACCTATAACTCATCGGTGGTTCATTGTATTGCTGATTATTTTAACTAGCCAACAGTTTCTGCATTAAACATTTACTCTAATATCCAAGAAAACAAAACAAATAAATTAATTTTAAAAAACCTGTAATTCTCCCATCCCAACACCAATATTTCCATTTTTGCATATGCAACTTGAATTTCCCTAAGTAATACTAACTAGGGGCATAGTACATCTTCAAAACCAAAAGCAGTTTACCTTTCTAGAATCGTTGGCCCTGGCTATATGGCTAAAATCCCAGTTTCTTCTTAGCCCTTCCTTTGGTTTCCAGTAGTGGGGAGACCCAGGAGAATTCCAGACTATTCAGAATCTGTCAGCAGAGTCAAAAGGCTGACCCTAGTGGAAGGTGACCAAGACAGGTGAGCCGAGGAGAGGGACTGGGGACAGGTCTCTTGGTTTGTGATTCATCCATAAATGGAGGATATGCACCAGGCTATTCCTTAAATACCTTCTGTTTGGGAGTGAAGGAGGGTCTGGGGGCAAGAGGTCACGGCTTCTGAAGGAAGTCTCCCCGGACTGTGCCAGGAGCCTGAAGGTCAAGCATACATTCCCACCAGTGTCCCTTAGCTTTTTGCTTGGGGAGATACGTGGGTGCGAATCTGTCTCCTCCTGCTGACCTTTGGAGCATGTCCCGCAGTCATGAAGGGCTGCTTCTCACCATGGAGACTGTTCCTTGCTTTTTTGTTTCCTGTCTTCCCACTTTCCGGTTCCCTTTTGCCAGCTCCCGGCTATCCTTCGCTCTAGAAGATTCCTTGGATTTAGAAATTGTGTGTTTTCTCGGCTCAAGTGTCTCCCTGCTCCGGTGGAAATACCTCATCCCCTACAGCTGTCCCCCCACCTTGACGACCACATCACAGTGCTCACTCTTTACCCAGACTCCCACCAGGCGGTGCCCCTCAGATGGCACCTCTTTTTGCTGAAAACCCCCAAATCATCACTCCTCCTGCATTAATGAGACAATGCCCTTCGTGTTCAACTTTGCAATTTAAGTCCGAGTCTTGTCCCACAGAATTATTGCCAATTGATCTCCGTATAAATGTCTGGGTTTTCTGCATTATTAATGACGTGCTAGGCTTTTGACAAGCCTTGCTGTGGTGCACCTCGCTCCGAGCAGTGACTACGGAAGTACCCGAGGCAGGGCCTCCCTCTGTCTGAATTATTGGAGACTTTGGTTTAATGGGGAAAGAAGGACAAGTGATACTCCTTGATCTATCCCTCTAGGAGCAGCTTACCCCCTCATTACATTGGCAGTGCCTCCTTAGGGCTCTGTTTGGGGAGAGTCCTGGGACTTGTATCTACATTTGACGGAAAGAGTGCTGGGATTGATTAGCAATGGCTGCCTTGGGCGGAGGAGTAGGAAGACTGGGCCTGAGTGCTGCAAACCACCCGCCCTGGGCTATGCGCTTATCCCATCCCAGAAGAGGGGACCTTGAAGATGTTGGCGTCAGACACCAGACACAAGAAGAGAGGTTCAGGTCCAATGGAGGGGCCCAAGGAATTGTTCCACATGGGCAGTGAGTGGTTTTGAAATCACTTCTCCTCAATTTGTTATCTTAGCTGCGTTCAGCCACACAAAAGGAACATGAGCACGGAGACGGGTGCATCATAGCCCCTGTGTTAGCGGTATTTTCTGTTACTGCTTTTCTGGCACCCTGTTGCGAATGCGGGGCTCCCCTTTTCAACTCAGGGCGGGGCCTAGGGCTTTCCATCAGTGATTTTCAGTTTATCACAACACTCGAGGAGCAGAGAGGGGCACAGGGCTGGCTGGAAAGTCAGGACGATCTGAAAAGCAACAACCATCGCTGCTTTGGCATGTCTAGCTCTTTCTCTGGTCCTACTCTCCGCTCCAGGGGGACATCCCTTTCGCTTCCTTGCCTGGCAAGTCTGGGTGACGCCAGACTGTTGTTCTGTTGTTGTTGTTTCAGTAGAGTTGACATGTGTTACTTACAGGTGTATGGCACAGTGTTTTCAATAATTCTGTACATTACGATTTGCAAGTCTAGCGTGGAGAAGGAGGATGAACCTCTTCAGGGCCAAGTGATTGGAGGGGGAGAGGTCCTCGCTGCAAGCGCTGTATGGCGGGTCCTGGACCAGGAGTTCTTTACGGAAAGCCTGACGAGCCTGGGGAATGTGTGTTGGTGTACGAGACGGGGTCCCAGCAGCCGTCACCTGCCCAACTGCTCATCAGTGGCAGAGACCAAGTTCAAATCTGTGTGTTGACAAGGTCCCCGCCGTGGAAACCTTGCCTTGCTGCCTCCCAGCCGCTGAGGCAGGATGGATACCTTGCCAAAGCTTCCCCATCTCCTGCTGCCTGGCTTTCTAGTGAAAGCTTATTAAAAAGGCCCCACCATCCCAGTACAGTTAAAAAAAAAAAGGTGCTTAGAGAGGTTGCATTCTGGTCAGGTTTGCATTTCTGGTCACGATGAGTTGCTTTAGCCCTTCAAGGTCATCTAGGACCTTTTGTATCCCCAAGGTCATTTCATCCTCAAGGTCTTTCTGCCAGAGATCAGGATTCTGCCTGGCTTCTGTCTGCCCTCTGGGCGGCTGACTGTGCCAACAGAAATGCCAGCTGCAGCGAAAAGGACAGGCTCTCCATTCGAGAAAAGCAGGGGGACTCGCATTTCTTTTCTAGCGTGGTTTCTCCCCTCCATAACGAGAAAAAGCTAATTAATGTGTGATGGTGACGGGGCTTCAGTCTCTGCCAGTTCCCCTGTGCAGGCCCTCGTTAGCATTCCCTCGGCTTCCCTCCTCAACAATAAATTCAGATTCGTGGTTGCAAGAGAGCAGAATCCACTTCAGAAGGATCGGTCCCCCCAGTGAGCCTCCGGGCAGGGTGATGTGCCACCTGCTCTTCATTTTATTTTATTTTATTTGTCACTTAGCACCCTGTTGGCCCTTTGTAAATATTTGTCTTCACTCGTCTATGGGGCTGTTCCCATAAACATGCCATTGATTGTCTCCTGAAGATAACATACATAAAAAGACATTTCAAAGTGCAGATACACCTTAAAATGAAAAAGGAGAGAGATGCTTATGATTTAATATTAGGTGGAAAAAATGAAGGAAGGAGAATCTTAAGATTTTAATTACAGAAAAAAATGACTAAGACACGTGTTAGCCTACACATACAGAAAAAAAAAAAAGATGGGAAATTTACAGAGGTGTTACTGGTCTCAAGGTGGCCTAATTATGATTTTTTAAAAATATTTTCTATTATCAGGGTTTTCTGAAGTGTTGATAACACTGAGGCCAAAAAAATAAGTGTTTTAAAAAGATGTCTGCCTGGCTGGCTCAGTTGGTTGAGCGTCTGACTTCGGCTCAGGTCATGATCTCCCAGTTCGCAAGTTCAAGCCGCACGTCGGGCTCTGTGCTGATGGTCAGAGCCTGGAGCCTGCTTCGGATTCTGTGCCTCCCTGTCTCTTTGCCCCTCCACTGCTTGAGCTCTGTGTCTCTCTGTGTCTCAAAAATACACCTTAAAAAAAGATCTAGAGGGGCGCCTGGGTGGTTCAGTCGGTTGAGCGTCCGACTTCCGCTCAGGTCATGATCTCACGGCCCGTGGGTTCGAGCCCCGCATCGGGCTCTGTGCTGACAGCTCAGAGCCTGGAACACGCTTCAGATTCTGTGTCTCCTTCTCCCTCTGCGCCTCCCCCGCTCGCTCTGTTTCTCAAAAATAAATAAATGTAAAAAAAGAATTATAAAAAAAAAAAAAAAGATTTAGAAGAAAAGACATCCAACCTGTGGAGAGAATTTACCAATACGCATCTCATGTGCACGTACTGCTTTTGAGCTGCTTCTAGTGTGATTGTTTTTCAAACCTAATGCTTGCTGCAAAAGGGATTGTTAATGGCTTATATTAGTAGGATTGGTGTTTCACCTCTCTGTTGGGAGTCTTGATTTTAACATGGGGAAACTGAACTAGACACACTGCATTAAAAACATCAACAACATAAAACTTAAAATTCTGGCAGCTTGATTTCCTTCTCCAGGTGACACTCGCATTAACCATTTTGGACTCTGGTTACTGTGAGGTACTTTTGCTCCTGGGTTGCAGGTTTCAAATCTGGCTTTGCAGGCACCACTCTGTCTTCGTGGCCAAGCCATGAACCTCCCTGGACCCTCAAGTTTCCTCATCTCCTGCCCGCAGAAGCCAGTTCGCCTCACCGGGAAGGGAGATTCACTGAGGACCAGCTGAGAGGAGGCTTAAAAGAAGCCCACTGGCCCCACAGGAAGCCACAGGGTAGCCAAGCCCAGGAACCAGAGGGGTGACTTCCTCCTGGGTGTGGCCACGTAGGACTAGAAGAGATACGCTTGCCCACATTAGAGGCAGGTCGGAGAGGGGTGGGCCTCGGGCACGATCCCCCTGCTCAAGGCTGTGCCCACGATCAAGGTGTCCACTTTCCTTGTTGCCAGATGCTGGAACTGGCATTGGTTTGGGCATCTTCACGTAGGCCCCTCGACTGAACATGTCACAAAGTGCCACCGTCCCATGTGCCGTCTTCCTGAGAAGAGTGCCTGCAATTGGGGAGATACTTGATAAGAACCAGGGGAGCCAGGGGTCTTAGTTCCAGCTATTCTCCCCCCTTCTCTGGCCCTTTGTCGGTGCTGTTCTCTCTGCCTGAAATGCCCTGTCCCCTGTTGGTCATCTGACTCACCTCTGCCGGTCTTTCCAAACTTAGCTCAGGAGCTGCTGCCTCCAGGAAGCCACCCTGGATACACTCATAGGCCATGCTCCACACCATCCTGGGTTGTATCGGGGATTTCTTTCTGATTATAGGAAGTGGCTTAGCTGGGGGTTGCCCAGCTGGTTTGCCTGGGGAAGGGGCCAGCCTGCATCAATGGATGGAGCATGGGCTTTTGGGTCTGAGGGACAGTGGTGTGGATCTGAACACCTGTAGTTACTAGCAGATTGTCAGCTAAGTGCATTTCACTTTTCTGGCCCTCGGTCGTTTTATCTGGAATAGAACCAGAACAAGAATGCAGTGATATCATGACACATGTAATACATCCCATAGATTATGATATAACGTCACCTATCCAAAAGTATCTAACACAACATGAATATTGGCCCCATGGTCTTGCCCCAACTTAAAACCAACACAAAGGTGGAAACCTTCCTCTCACTCAGGCGTGATGTCTCTTCATTCTTGGCTTTCTCCTCTTTCAGGATCTGTCACCTCCCCATCACCTCTCCCTCTCTGTCCGTCACCTCCCATCAGACCTCTCCCACTGCCCCAGGTGAACGCCTGCTCCCTGAGGGAAGGATTCTGGGGTCCCCTAAGAGAATCCTGTCCTGTCAGACCCAAGCCTCCTTAGGGACCCAATGACAGAGCAGGAATGAGCTCATGAAGTCCATAGACATTGCTGGCTGGTTAGAGGGGCCGGGACCGTCCAGGTCGGCCAGGCTGAAGGAGAACACTGTCCCTGACAAGTGCGGGATCAGAATTTCAAGTGTCTGGGGTCAGAAACAGGCCACCAAGAGCACCCCGACTCAGACAGACCCCCGTCACCGCAGATGGCAGGCCACTGGGGACCAGACTGCAGATCTGAACCCCAGGGCTTGAGTTTCCGCTTTTGTGTTTCCCTTCCAAGTAGCTTTGCTCTAGTTTCCAGACAAAATTAGGCAAATATTCCGGAAGCAATAAAAGAGCGTACTCCCAGGCTCGGCTTCCCTCTGCTTTCTCATCCCTGTTTATGGAGCCTACAGGAGCCCGGTGATGTTTCCCATTCTCTTAAGGACCCCTGTGGTTTCTTTTATGGAAATGAGTGGAATATTCACCTTGGTTCCTTCTGCAAAATGGTTGTGAAATACGTGCTTCTGCCTTCCTGGCCCTTGCGCTCCAGAATGTGTGGGAAGGAATTAATTCATTGCCTGCCTCCTGTGTGCCAGGTGTCTTCACCTGCATCTTCTTGGCTAACTTGTTTGCACATGTACCCAGGTGTATTCATAGCTAGGGGCTCGGACTCGTTCAGTGACTGACCCAAGGTCACCTAGTGGCTGGAAGGCTGGAACTTACGTGTGTTGTCTGCAAAGCCCATCCTCTTCTATACGGACCCCGCAGTCAGCCCTTCACCACTGTCTTTTAGTTCACTCCCTGTCCGACCTGCTGGTTTGGAACACAGAAGCTCATTGGCGCTATTGTTTGTCAGATCTAGAGCTGTCCTGCTTGCCCAATCAATGCATATCATTTTGCCAACAGTCTGCTGCTGGAGAGATTGATTCTCTGGTTATTTATCTTCCTCTGCCCAGTGTAAATTGGTCAGCCTGATCTTACTCGCATGATAAAAATCATAATGTCTCAAATTACTTACTCAATAAAATGTGGGTTTGTCTATTATTAGTGATCATTAGGGTTATAATGCAGCATGGAAATTTGGAGCAAATTAACTACATATGCAAGCTGTTGGGCTCATGTGCAGTTAATCAGATGCACGCGGTTCCAGTGGGCAGAAGGGCTTGCAAGAATCGTTTCAGGAAGAATTTGTGGGAGGGGAACTGAATACCCAAATTTTCCATCGCCTGCTCCCCCTTAATCTGGATTTCTCAAATGCCTGCTTATCTGATAACAGTGTTGAAACTCGCAAATACAAAAAGAAAAAAAAAGATCTCAAAAAACAGAATTATAACTCAAATTAAGATACCTTTTAATACCTCCATTCACGTGCCCCTGGCTTTTCTAATAATGAATACAGATTCCATGGTGAGCCAACACCCAAGAAGCCCCTCCTTGTCTCCTCTGTCTTGCCTATCTGTCAAGTTCGCTTTTTGGAGCCTTTCTGCTCAGTGATGTAATGGGACAACCTGTGTTGTTATCAACGCAGTTCCCATCATACCTGGGCACTGCCATTTCCTGGACTCGTGGGCAGGTGACAGGAGCTGACTTCGGCGACTTGTATCTCAGCGTAAGAGAGGTGTAGCCTTGAATGGCAGCGTAAGTTAAAACAAAAAGGAAAAAAGTTCTCTGTATAACTTGTTTCCTGAGATGGTGCCAGGAAACTTGACAATGAACTTTGTGAATTAAAGCTACCGGATGAATAGAGGTGGTGGCAGGGGAGCAGAAATCAGAAAAATCTTTAATGGTTTTTGGTTTATGCAAAGTCTTCCGCCAAGGTGTGTGGCTTATTCTGTGTGGATTCAGAGGACACAACTAAGACCAAGGGTGAGGGTTAGAGTCAGGACCGAACCCAGATCAAAACAGATTTAGGGAGAAAAGGGGACTGCGTTAGATTAGCAACTGACAAATCCTGGCGTAGATCTGACTTCAGACATCGCTGGATCCAGGTGATTAAATAATATCATCGGAAACCTTTCTCTCCCCATGTCTCAATTTTTGTTTCTTCTGTCTTAACTTTATTCTAAGAGAGGCTTTCTTCCTGTAGTAGGTATACTTCCTACTGAGATGTACTGAGAAAATTCTGGAAACAGATAACCCTCTGGCCACGAATACCAGTAGTTTCACCAAAATGACAGGCTACCTCTCATTCCCTCGGCTTGAAACCGGTCTGGTCGTGTGTCCCCTCCCCCCCCCACCAACCATTGTGGCCAGGGGCTATAAAACTCCCACTGACGAGGTCCGAGTTATGCTTCATTGCTGGAGCAGAAAATGGCGCCAGCCCCCCTAACCCCTGGCCTGAGAGCTGCAGAGAAGGGCAGCTACTAAAGAGAGATGAGACTATTGTAAAGCAAAAGAAGGGCGATGGTGAGTAGGAATCTCCAAAGATCAAATATCCGCTGGTGTTCAGAGAGGTATATTTGGGCTCACAGCCAGTCATCCAATAGACCCTTCTTAAGGAAGGTGAAAACCTATCATGTCCCATTCTGGCCTTCCGGCTGGTACTCTCTCAGCAAGAACCCCACAGAGGAGATGGGTGTTGAGGAAGGGGACAGGAGTCAGGGTGGAAGAACACTGAGGAGCTCGGTTTCTGGAGTCTAGCGGGTTTGGCCTCAAGTCTCGGTCCTGCCATTTACTAACTCTGTGACCCTGGTAAATTTGCTCAGCCTCATCAAACTTCAGTTTTGCCCTGTGTAAAGTGGGGCTAATAACAGTGCCCAGTATGTAGGGTTGATGTAATGATCAGTGAGAAAATGTGCAAAGGTTTGCATGCATACAAACATCGTAACTGCTCAGTGAAGAGTAGGTGTTGAAGTTAGCACCAGTGAGCTCTGGAAGATGCTAAGCTCTGTTGCAAAGGTTACTTGCTCTTATCTGTGATTTTTGTCTCAAATTCTAACGTTTGGCGGGATTAGTGTTTACGCATAATCACACATTAGAATGAAGTGCCTAGGGGTGTGTATCTGGGTGGCTCGGTCGGTTGAGCATCCGACTCTTGATTTTTGGCTCAGCTCATGAGCCAGCGTGTCAGGCTCCACGCTGAGTGTGGAACCTGCTTAAGATTCCCTTTCTCATGGGGCGTCTGGGTGGCTCAGTCGGCTAAGCATCTGACTTTGGCTCAGGTCATGATCTCAAGGTTGGTGAGTTCCAGCCCCGCACCGGGGTCTGTGCTGACAGCTCGGAACCTAGAGCATGCTTCAGATTCTGTGATACCCTGTCTCTCTGCCCCTCCTCCCCTCTCAAAAACAAATAAACACTAAAAAAAATTTTTTTAAAGATTCCCTCTCTCCCTCTCCCTCTGCCCCTCACCTCCCGCCTCTAAAATTTAAAAAATTAAGAAAAAAGAATGAAGTGATTAAGTGATGTACATTTCAGAAGGAGCTCTCTGAGGGTACAGAATCAAGTATGCAGCCTCTAAGACTCATTGGAAGCTCACTGGACACTTGAGCCAAATGATAGATAGGTGGGAGCTCTCTTTCGATTGGCAGGCACCAGCCCAGTTGTACGGCTTGTAGTCTGGAGTGCGATTGGGCTGACTCCGGAGCGATGTCCTTTGTGATCTCTCAGGAAATGGGCCACGTTGCCAGCTGACCTCTCTAGAAGGAAAGACTGTGTTTATCGGTTTCCCTCACTTGCATGGGAAAACTCTCCATCGCGAGTCTCAGTGTCCCAGTAGGACATGGAAGCAGAATGTCAGGCCACAAAATAAGAATCTGTCAATTAAAAGGACGGGTTAGAGGCAAAGGCTCCTGGGTTTCATACTTTGGTTTAATCACTTACCGGCTTCACCATAGGAACAAGCAATGGACTTGACTCCAAACTGGAAGCAAGCAAGGATCAGAAATATCTGTGTAAGAAAAAGTCTTTGTAGTCTGAATAATTTTCTTATATGACCGTGAACAGCAACGTAATAAAGCTTATGGTGGTTTTGATCATGAATTTGGCCAGGCCAGAAATAGACCGCATGAAGATTGATCAATTGGTGGGGTGACTCCTTGATCGTGAGTAACTCTTGGCTACTGAGACTTATGAAAGCCAGAGGGATAGAAGAAACATAGTTAATCCACAAACACCTTCATCCTCTCTGGAACCTTCTCTTGGAATGACCATGCGCATTAGTTTCTTATGACTGCTATAACAAATTGCCACAGAAGTAGTGGCTTAAAATAACTCAGGTTTATGTTCTTATAACTCTGGAAGTCAGGAGTCTTAAAATCCAGGTATCGTCAGGACATGGTTTCTTCCGGAGGGTCGAGGGAAGAATCCGTTCCTTGCCTTTCTAGTTTTGAGAGGACACGTGCGTTCCTTACCTTGTGGCCCGTTTTTGCCTCTTCAGAGTACATCTCTCCAACCTGTGATTCCGGGACCATGCCTCCTCTTTCTTCTGCCTACCTGTGTCATCACATGGCCTTCTCTGACTCTGGCCCTCCTTCTTCCCTCTTATAAGGATGCTTGGGATGACAGTAGGCCCACCCAGACCATCCAGGACCATCTCCTCGTCTCAAAGATCCTTCGCTTAATCACATCTGCAAAGGCTTTTCTTCCCTGAGATGGAACGTATTCATTCACAGGTTTCCAGGAATATGGGAGGCACATCTTTGGGAGGCATTATCCTGTCTACCAAACTATCCGGTATATGTAGAAATAATGCATAATTCTTTTGTCAGCATGAATCTCCATCACAAAGAGCACGTGATGGTGTGGAAGTTGTCCAGCAATGCGATGCGTGGCTCTGCCCCCACTTTTAACTCTCACCTAAAACCATCTGACCTGCATTTCAGCTTCTTCAACCATAAAGTGGAAGTGTTTGTAGATGGTATCTAGAATGCTGCGTTAAACCGAATATTCTAGTGTTTTATTGTCAAAATGGCTCTGTGTTGGTTTCCTAGGGCTATGATAACAAAGTGTCCCGAATTAAGTGGCTTAAAACAACAGAAATGTATTCTTTCATAGTTCTGGAGGCTAGAAGTTCAACGTGAAGGACCAGGAGGGCTGTGGTCCCTCTGCAGGCTCTAGGGGAGAGTCCTCCCTTGCCTCTTCCTATGTTCTGCTGGTTGCCAGCATTCGTTGCCATCCCTTCACTTGTAGACGTCTCGGCAATCTCTGCTTCTGTCAACGCTTGGCCTTCTCCCTTGGGTCTCTGTTTCTGTGTCCCTTCTCTCCTTCTGAGGACACCAGTCCTATTGGGTTGAGGTCCCACCCTCATCTTAAGTAATTACACAGCGACAAAAATGCTGTTTCCAAATAAGTTCATGTTCTGAGGTTTTGAGAAGGACTTGATTGGCGGCGTGGGGGGTGGGGGTGAGGGACACTGTTCAACTCAGTACAACCCAGACTCCCACAGGTAAGAATTAAGAGAATGAAGGAAATGAGAGCCAGAACTTGCCGACTTTCTCCTAACCTTGCCCTGGTTACCTTTTGGATTGTTGGTCTGTGTCTTTGGACGTGGATGCAGTGGCCTCCCAGAGCAGCTACGCTCCGGGCCCGTGGTGACGTTTGGTCGCAGTCTGACGGCTGGGTCACGCTGCCTGTGTGTGAGGCCGGAACACCTTGTGACCTGGTCATGAGCAGATTTGCAATTCTGCATACCTGAAGGGAAAGCAATCTGATAGCTTATTGATTCGGATTCACAGACTCTGTATTTGGAGCTAGAATACACCTGAACAATCACCTAATTCCGCACGTGCTATCTACACAGGGGTGTCCGATAGAAGAAGGCCCCGGAGAGAGTATCTCTGTAGGGAGTGCTCCTGAAAACGTCAGTCCTGCGGTCGGGGTGGCTATAGACCGGCCTCTCTCCGCTCCCTAAGGTGCCGGGAGGGAGCTCGTGTCTTCAAAGGCATCAGACAAAGACACAGAGCAAAACTGCCTCCCATGGCAGATATGGCACATCATTTCTTATTTCACTGAACACGGAGGAGCTTCCTTGGAAAAGCTTGGTCTTCGGCTTTCTGGTTTTGAACCGGAGGGCAGGCCAGGAGGGAGCTGCCCTGTCCAGGGCTCGGAGGTCGCGTTTTCAGCTGAGGAAAGTGGTCTTGAACCTCTCCATCCTTGCAAAGCCAGATGGAGGCCCTCGGCCCCAGCCCCGTCAGCCCCACACACCTGCCGTGCACCTGGACCGCCGCTCTACCTGTTTACAAATTACCCCCATTTTCTGCTTGGCTCAGCAGCAACTGTTCACCCTCCCCCGTGATGTAATTAGGCCTTCAGAGTTCATGTGTGCCTATTACGGGCTCTCCTGTGTTTTGTCTTGATGCTTCATTTCTGTAGCTGTAATCATATATATATATTAAAATTTGGTATCAATTGTTGGCTAAATTATGCACAGTGGGCCATCCTAACCTGCCATTAACATAACGTATGCTAAACAATGTGTTGGGTTTTTCCCTTCTTCTTCTTCTTCGTCGTCGTCTTCTTCGTCATCGTCGTCTTCTTCGTCGTCGTCTTCTTCTTCTTCTTCTTCTTCTTCTTTCCTGATAATTATACTCCAAAGCATCAATTGCTTATTCAAGTAAATTAAACTTTGAGGGGTTTTTTGGTTTTTTTTTTTCCCCCTCATTTCGTCAAACTTTCAAATTGTCTTGGCTGCCACGGTTGCAGGCCCGGTGCTACTCTCACTGCCCGTGGAGGTGGCCTTGGCGTTCTCTTTCTGAGAAACCCAGGGTCCACGAAGCGGTCACCAGCATCGTAGCTGTCCCGATGTTCTGGGCTGAGCCGCAGTTGGGCACGTGGTTGCCAACTTTCCCCGAACCAGGGGGCCCCTGGCCTGGGTGCAGAGATGGGCGTTAAAAACATCGGTGGCTGCTGGAATCCTAATTCACCCGCTCCCTGGACGAATGGGCCCCGAGCCCCTATTCCACGGCCGGTGCTGTTCTAGCTGCAGGAGATCCAAAAGTGACCCAGACGAGCACAAATTCTGTCCTCTGACAGTTTGTCCTCTAATGCAGGGGTCAGCAGACGGTTTCAGTAAAGGGCTAAATAATAAATATTTGGGGCTTTGTGGACCACACAGTCTCAGTGTGCCCTCCACCCTTGTAGCATGAAAGCACCTGTGAGCCATAAATAAATGAATGGGCATGGCTGTGTGCCAATAAAACTTTATTTATAAGAATAGGCAGCAGGTCAGATTTTGCCAGCCCTTAGTCTCGTGGGTCGAGGCGGAGGATATATACAAAAAGTTTATTTTTTTTTTTTAAGCGAAAGGATAATTTTAGGCTGTGGCAAGTGACCTGGAGGAAGTAGGCCTAGTGATATAAGCAGCAGTTGGCAACTTTTTCACCCCAGGGTCTACACAGAGGATGTATTCAGCACAACTGAGTGAAATGGTTGAGGAGGCTCTGGCTGGCGCCTAGAAGATCCGGCACTCGGAGGCGAATCCATAGCATGTCACGTCTGTAACCCTTGTGCAGCACAGCCAGGATTCTCCAGAAGGAGGGACCGTGGGGACCAAGCTTAGATGGCGTAGTCATAGGGCTTTCTCCTGGACTACATTTGAGTTGAAATGTGAGTGGTTGGACAGTGGTCGGCCACAGGGGAGAGTGTAGAGCCGGAGCACCGCTCCATTAAGGGCCAACTATGGGTGCGAAGACTCCAGGACGAGAGAACGCGTGTCGTGTTTGGAACTGAAGGGAGGCCGGGGTGACTGGAAAGAACAGAGAGCATATTCGAATTCTGCAATGAAATGAGACTAAACAGGAGCTTAGACCCTGAATCCTAGGTCACTGTTCTGGTTGTTGTGGCTGTGCAACAAAGCATGCCCCAACTGAGTGGCCTACAGCAAGAAAACCAAACAAAACAAAACACGTTTATTTCTCTCAAGCGCTTGGGGCTCGGCAGAGCTAGGGTGGTCTTGGCTGTGCTGTTTTGCTGGTCTCGCTGGTCTCCTTGGAGAGGCTTCCTCCCGTGTCTGTGGACTGGCTGCTGTGCTCAAGCATCAGCTGGGGCTTCTGTCCTACGCTAGACACGGATGGGGTACGTAAGTTAGGGTGGCGTCTCACCCTCCTGGGACCGGCAGGGCTGGACCAGGTGTGAATTTCTCAAGGCAGTGTCAGAAGCACAAGGAAGCAGCTCCAAACACATAACGCCTCTTGAAGTCCAGACCCAGAGCCGGCATAGCCATCCTTTCTACCACATTCCAGTGCCCCAAACAAATCACATGGCTGTGCTCAGAGAGGAGGGCACTGCAGAGCGACATAGCAAAAGGCCTGGCTCCTGGGCAGATGAGGAATGGGGATCCCCAGGGGGACTGTTTGTTTGTGCGTGAAGTAGATAAGAAGCCATTGAAGCGTTTTAAGAACAGGAGTGATGTGATCTGATTTACCATGAGAAAAGTCTTAATCTGGCAGAACATGAGGAGAAGAGATCGGGGTGAGGGTTGGGGGGCTGCTGAGAGAGGTTGCGCGGAGACTGGGCTGGGCTGAACCTGTTCAAGGCCCAGAGCCCCTCTCTCTTGTGTACGCGTTTAGGATACCCAAGATACATTGTTAAACTCCTCACGCTGGGCTTTACCAGGTGAGCTGACAGTTATCACGTGCATTCATCAATATAAGTTCCATAAAAAGCAAAGCAGTTGAGGAGAAATGAGAAATTACAGCCCAGATTAGCAGCCTTGAATGGTCCTCAGGAACGCAGGACACTCGCCCGGATCCTGCATCACAGCCTGTCACCCATTATCACTAATAGCAGGATTATTCCCAAGGAAGCTTGTAGCTGTTATACTTATTACCATCACAACAATGAAATAAAGAGCTGTGAATGCCACCCATGCTCATTGACTTGTCTCATGCCGATCTGTTAATCAATAGGCGGCTCGAAGTTTGAACCTGTCGGGAGGAAATCCTGTCTTCAGAAGCAATGTTGGTTTCCTATGGGAAAGGATGATTTTGTTGGGAAATGGACTCACCAGAACTTTCTGGTTTGTGTGGGAGACTGTAATGAAACCTAAGGGCATAGTGTCTCAAATCCAATACAAATTTGTGTTTCATTAACGTAAAAGCCCAAGCAGGTGGTCTGGTCAGGAAGCTACTCTCTGCCAAGTAGTGATTCAGGGCCCCAGGCTCCTTCCATCCTATGGCTTCACCGTGATCAACAAAGACCTTTGGAAGGTTGCCTCCTGATTCGATTCAGGGGGAGCAAGGTCATGGAATACTGTGCTTGCCAGCGTCCTTGGCTCCAACTCGGTCACATGACCCCGCCTAACTACAAGGGAGGCTGGGGATTGTAGTTCGCTGTGTGTCTGGGAAGGCGAGAAGGAAGCAGGGTTGGTGAACAGCTGGCCAGTCTCCCCCGGAAATTCCTTTAATGCCATTCTCTCCTTTGAGCAATTGAATAATTTGCACTGTTTCACTTCTCAACAAGCAGACGCTCACAGTAAGAGTGACTCTTTATGGAATGCTCTTCATGAGCTGGGTGCTCCACGTGTATTCCCTCAATCAAACCTCCAAGCACCTGTAGAAAAGGTACTGTGTTGTTCCCATTTGACAGATAAGGGCATAGAGATTTAGAGAGATTCCTTTTATCATCTGTTGAAAGGGGGAAGGCATCAGTACTGTCTCAAGAAGCCACATCTGCCAGGATAGGCTACAAGGTGACAGACAACCTGACTGTAGTCAAGTCAACCTCAGACAAGTCCTGAGTCCCAAGACTCAGGACTTAACCATAAAGCTTTATATCTCACTCCTGGTCTGTGTCCAGTGTGAGGCGTTCTTTTTACTCCAGGACTTAAGTTGATGGAAAAGGTACTTTCTGGAATGTCGAGGATTTCCGTGGCAGAGGAAAGAGAGAACATGGCAAAGCATATCCTGGTCCTGAAACTGCCTGTGTGAAAGAAACCTTTATCACATTTTGTTGGTCAAGGGAGTTAGATGGCCACACCTCGTTTCAAGTTGTCGGGAGATGAACTCCTATCACGCACCTGGAAAGAGAAAGCTGGCATTCTGGAACACCTTTTCATGGCAACCAGTGTATCCCCGTAATCCAGGGAGAGTGCTTAGCATGGAGCTGGGAACAGGAAGTGCCTCGGTGTTACCATTTTTATTCGATTGCCTAAGGACTGGATGGTGAGAAGAGAATTCCTAATGTATCTGGGATTATCGGAAATCTGCAGTTGATCAGCCTGATTCAGGGAGACCCTGGGATCATGTTTGATATTTTCTGGGGGGAGGGAGGTCGTAGAATTTGGTGGGGACACAGCTGTAGACCAGAGTCACTAGGTGCCCTCCGTGGTGGATTGCAAGAAAAGGAGGAAACTTCTCCACCATGCTGTCTGTGAGCTTTCATGAAGAAGCGAGTGGATCGCTTTCTGTTTTATCTACAGCAACTAGATTGGGGGGTCAGAGTGTGTTTTATTACTGCGCACACACATGGTTACAAAGTCTTTGGTTTCTTTCCCTACGTAAATTTATGTTGAGATTTAATTTCCACCAATTAGAACCCAAATGAAGCCATTCTAATGTGATTCATACATCACGGAAACGTGGCCCTACTCCTCAGTGCACACACAAGGAAACAATATCGAAGTGAATTTTAAGTCCCTAAAGTTGTGTTGGCCTGTGAATGAATATCCAATTCAATTTGTGGGAAACTTTAGATTAATTAGGTTTATAATTTGCACAGTAAGGTAATGTAAATGTGTTGCTACTGCTTGACTTTTTGCTTAATCCTCTGAGTGGATATTTAATCTTTTTAATATTAGAATTAAAGCAGCTTGGAAGATATGAATATTAATCTAATTATATTCCGATCACTTTAATTTCTTTAATGTTTTAAATAACAAAACAACTTTACAAATTGGTTTAGGTTGGGGAACCCTTTTAGAGGATTTTGCATCTCATCAGTAAGTGCCATTTAGAAGATGCAGGCTTGGGGGAGGCCACCTTAAGTTTAGAGTTATGCAAATGGAACCCATTAATCCTGGAGCCTCCGCTATCTGACTGGCAAGGTGTGCTTCAGGAATTTCTAGCTCCTACTTAGGAAGGAAGAGTTTCCCCGGCATGAAAAACCCAAGGAAGCAAACAGCTTTATGGCACTTCAGCCCTACGAAGTGAGAGCTTTTGAAGAATCAGTGATAAGTTAGCGCTAAGAGGATTTTTCTCCTTTTTTCGCCTCTTATTATCTTAAGGAGGGGAAAGAAATCAGAGCGGTGCCTGCAAATTTTATTACCTCATTATAATTGATACCTGTTCTCTGCGCCAATAAAAGAAGCCGTATTCAGCACTAGCTGCATCAAATCTTTAATGTTTTTGGCTGTCAATGTTAGCTATGGTTAGGCTGACATAATTATGAGCTGCCTGGACCAATACAGAGCTCTTTACCCACAAAAGCATGTTGCAAGCGGGGAGGGCGGAGGAATCTTTCAGCGATAATAAAAGGACTCATCAAGTGTCTATATGATAGCTACTTAAATCGCTATTGTTTTAGTTAGTACAGAACGTATCCCCTGGCTATCCCAGTTCCTCATCTTTCCTACTTGGCATTTCAGGAATTCCAGGCTTTTGTACAGAGTGTTCAGTTGCTTCCTCACGAAGGGGGAGAAATCCTTTTGGTATGATCTCCATCTCAAGATGACAATAAAGCGGAGGGTTTCCAAAGGGCAGTCCCTGGAATTCAGACTTGATAAACAGAATATATTATTTTCTGGAACTAATTACAGATTTTAAAAGCGTGATGGAAAATTAAGCGAAGAACTTATGTCATAGAACGCAGTAGTCAGTCCTAGAATGAGAAACAGTTTGGACAAACATCAAGTGAAGTTTTCCATGTTTTGAGGAGTTCCTGTGTAAGGTGTTGCCACTTACCCGTAGGCTAGTGAAATGCCCTGAAAACAGCTTTTCCAGGGAGTGTATAGATATTCATGAGAAACGTCCAATGGCATAAATGCCCAACATTAGCCAGTGAATGTAGAGCCAAATAATCAGTGTGAGACACATCCGGTAAGATGTGCACCATTTAATTGAACAAAACAAACAATGACAAGGGGCACCATGGTCCTGACTAGTTTTTCCTTGTGGTTATTTTGGTTCATACTATCCCTATAGCCAGCCTTTCTGGCTAACACTGTACATTAGCTGAGTTAATGTTGTGATAGGTTAAAAATGAATGCAGTTTTTTCTTACTTTCCCCATCGGGAGGTGAAGTTGAATTCAGCTGAATTCCTTTGCCCTTGGATCTAGGCTGCACAGCAGCCGCTTGCTTGACAGAATAGGGCAGAAATGACGCTCTGGAACTTCCATGGCTGTGACATAAAATGGCTTATAGCTTCCACCCAGGAATCTTGGAACGTTTGCTCTTGGAGCTCTGAGCCACTGTGTAAGAAACCTGACTGACCTGAGGCTGCCATGTTGAAGGAAGCCCAAACCAACCTGTGGAGATTGAGACGCTTGGCCAGCCACCTTCCCTTGGAAATCATTTCAGTTAAGGCCCCAGATGGGGGGGGGGGGGAAGGGTTGAGGGTGGGCAGGGATGGGTCACTTGCCATCGCCCACCCCAAGGCTCTGTGCAAACTGCAGATTCAAGGGCAAAATAAACCATTGCTATTGCATTTGACACTATGTTTTGGGTTGTTTCTTATAGAAGAATAGATAATCAGAGCAAACACGCCAGGGCAAGTAATTGTGAAAGGTGAATTTAATTTTTCAATGGGGCCTATGGAATCAGTTTCTTTGTTTTGTGGTGAATACAGAGTGTCTGTAGCAACCCAAAGATCTCTCCTTTCCTAAAACTCAAAGCGAGGCGAACTCCTTAGGCTTGTAGATGTTGAGGGCTAAACTTTGCTCCTTATATTCTTCACATTCTCTTTATACATTTCCCTTTGGAAGCAGGGATTAAAAGAGAGAAGTCTCCCAAATGTAAATTTCTCATAAATATTTGAGCTCCATTTTGGTAATTCTTCTGTTCTCTGATCTGTTGCCTAATCTTCTAGTTAGTCAGTATTTTCCATGAAATAGAAGCCTTTAATTGTAGAATTACTAATTTTAATAGCTTAGCTTAGCACAGCTCAATTTGTAAAAAGCCCACTATCCCCATTAAATTCCTGTCGTGTAAAACCACCTATCAGTGCTTACCCATCATTTTAGTAAAGTTTGCTCCTCTAGTCTTTCACTGAATAATGAGGCTCTTACTAGATGAAGAAAAGCAGGATTTCTGTCACCCCAGAAAATTTCAAACTTGGGGAGTGTGCAGTAGGATCCCTGAAGAATAGGACTGACAAATGTCTGTAGGGCAAGTGGGAGCCACCTTGGACCTGTGCACAGAATGGTGTCATCACTGCTCTCTGAGCTCTGTCCCATGACTTAAGGGTAGGCACATTTCATTTGGGGCTGACAGTTACGTGGGGCAAAGGTATAAGCTTATTCAGTTGACCTCAGTCCATTGTGTCTCAACCAAGGCACCATGGACATTTGAGGCTAGATAACTCTTTGTGGTGAGAGCTGTGCTCTGTGCTGTAGAATATTGAGCAATGTCCTTGGCCTTTATCCACTAGATGCCAGTAGCATTCCCTCCCCAAGTTGTGACAACCCCCCAGTGTCTCCAGACATTGCCAGATCCCTCCCCCTTGACTTTCTTGGCTCTGGTAACTCTTCCCTACCCCCACCTGGTTGACTCAACAAATCTCTCTTGCTAAGTTTATGTGACCTTGAACATATGAGGAAATTGAACTTGATTTTCTTTAAAGGAAAAATGTCTACTTCCTCCCAAATGCTATAGGAACAGGTCAAAGCTAACAACTACCTTTCTGGTGGGCTAGGCACGTCCAGCCTAGAAAAAGTGGTGCTAGCCTTCAGAAGAGCACAGTAGCGTGCTTATAGGGAGTGGATGTCGATTATCTATCACTGTTGAGAATATCATTGTCATCATCATGGTTCAACATTACAAACATGAAGGAGAAATATGACGGATTCTAGAAAATGCCAGAAGTGATTTTTGCAGCCATGGGGCTGAATTGAAGAGCTTAACCCACTAATCTGTTACGACTGCTCAGGGAGTGCTCCGGCAGGTTGTCTAACGCACCGAGAGTACTTTAGTGGGTCGTGTAAAGTGGCATTATAGTTCCGTTTTTAATGGTGGAGGCAAGAATTGCCTGGATCTCTTTCCGAGTACATCACCCGTCTTCCAGTGGCAAACTTAGGTTTATGCCAGCCGGCTCACCCCAGCATGGGGGCATGAATTGGAGTGGAAATCAGTGGACTGACATTTGGATGCAATTGTCCCGAATTATCAGAGAGAAAAGAAGACCACTATAATTCACCAGCCACAGCATTTTTACCAACCACCTTTGCTAAGCATTGGTGTGTTATGTTCAATTCCTGGGCCCCCTCTTGTCAGAATTTTTCTGTAAACACCATTATTACTGCCGTCGTGTTCTCTGTGGCTGAGCTGAACTGAATTTGGAGATTTGATCCACATTAACTCCCTCATCTCCTTCAGGCAGTTGGTGACTCTTTGGGGGGTGCCAGTACAAGTGCTATGGTCCTTGAAAGACAAGTTGGCTTTCCCCCAAGTTTCTGCTCAAAGGGAGCTGGAGGGACCAGCCTGCTGAGGCATTACAGGCTAACCCATGGTTTACATTCCCAGGGAGCTCTAAGTGAGGCGGGAGACACGGGGTCAAGAACTTGCAGTCAAGGTCAGGAAGACCTGGAATCCCGCTCTGCCCTGTCCCAGCTCTGCAAGTTCTACAAAGCCTTGTTCCCTCACCTGTTTTATCATCTGAATTCTTTCCATGTCCTGAATGTGGCATGGATATCCCTCCATGTTACTAGAAGTGCAGATACATCATCTTTATAAATGGCCGGATCATTCAAATTGCTTTTTGCATCTGCCTCTTCCCTGGCTCTTACTCATTTTCATGATGCTATTCGAATGGTGATCGCAAGTCTCACTCGGCAAAAAAAGTGATTTTTGAAAGCATCTCTCTTTCCCACGCTCATCTGTGAGCTTAGCCGGGGTGGGAAATATACCTTATTAATTTGTTTATTCCTTCTTTCTCGCTTGGTGTTGCTCCAGGAGAGAGTAAGTACATGGATATAGAGAGAGCCAGGCAGACATGTAGACGCTGCCTCCCTTGCAAGGCCTGTGAGGCCGGGCAACTCACTGCCCACCTCTAGGCCTCTGTTTTTGCCATAAAATGAGAGGGGAATAATAATTCCTAGTTTCCAGAGTTGCTGTGAGGATAGAACGAGTTGCCAGTAGTATCCTGTTTGGCTCAGTAAGTGTGGACTCTTCTGAATTGTGTGATTCTTGGTATGTTTCCTATTGATCGAAAATGAGTGATGAGTGGAGGGAGGGAGGAAGGAAGAAGGGAGGAGGAAGGAAGGAGGGAGGGAAGAAGGGGGGAGGAAATAAGGGAAGGGAGAGAGGGAGGAAGTTTATGAGGCTTGATGAGTAGAATTGAAAGGAAAGTCCCACGTCTTCATGGTGAATGAAATAACATGACCTTTACAAATTTGGCCTGATCCCTGGAAGAAAAATTGTCCATAGGCATACGATTTACGTAATCAATCTTATTTTGCCTGAGCTTAAACTTCCATCGCTCGGTTTACCCAGAGTATCTGTGGACATACCAGGAGACAGCGGGATTGAGGACCAGATGTACAGATCCCGAAGGATGACAGCAGCCCTTGCCTTTGCCACACCATTCCGATGAAGGTTCACAAAGAGGGCTCCCAGATTTTGCATATAAAAATACACGGCACTGAGGGAAATTCGAATTTCAGGTGCTCAGTAGATCATTTTTTAGTATTAAGTATGTCCCAAATATTGCATGAGACACGCTTCTCCAAAAAGTTTATTATATACTAAAAGAAAAAAAAAAGTGTTCCCCTTTTTAGTATATATCCCATATTAATGTTTGGGACATGTTCATACTAAAAATTATGTCATCCAAATTTCACTGGGGATCCTGTAGTTTCCGTGGCTCCTTCTAGCAATCTTATTTACAGAACAACTAAAGACAGGTGTATTCTCCGGGCACCTTGGATTTGTCAAAATCTGGAAACACTGACAACCGAAGGTGGCCCATAGCACCTTAAATCTGACTTGAAAGTAAGCAGTAACTATTGAACAGATTTACTAGGTCTCTTGTCAATAATACTCAGATTTCTGGAGATTGTTATCAGCGTTTTGCTTCGTAGGAAATAACTTCTTTTGAAAAGGACATTTTAAATTAATGTGAAATTGCATTTTAAGTTAATTCTCAGGGAGTCATAAACAGGTGGGAGAATTATGTAACAATAATTGTGTTGGCAAGAAATTGATTTCATCCTAAAATTACATGAATACACTATTACAGTTTGTTGTCATCCTGAAATGCATCGTTTAACCATAAAATGCAGTGTAAAAGACACCCTCGTGTTGCGGTCCTTAATCTAGTGTGTAATTGCTTAAGGAAGAACATTAACTATAGTGTCAAACTACCTGTTCTCAGATACCTTAACCACCAGCTCACCAAGATGGGTTTGAGCCTGACATCTGCAATCTGGGACGTAGATGCACAATGGTATTTGGCGATTCTGCTGTTCCGTTGCAGTCTGCTCGTCCAGCAAAGATACCGAGACCTTGACAAATGAGTGAGCTTGAAACAATTAAAAAAAATTGTTATGTTAATAATTCTGCCGCATTTACTGAAGACCTTACCTTTTTGCTACTTTAAAATACTTTGGGCGGGTTCACACACACAAAAATAGCTTTATTAGCCACCTTTGTAAGTTACCATGTTCAGTTACTTTTCTCCCCCACCCCCCCACCCGCCCCCCACCAGAAATGTTGCTTTCGGTACACTCAGAGTTCACTCATTTAAGTTTGTCCTTGGCATTTTTTTTGGAACAGTTTTCATTTTTCTTTTATTTTTATTTTTATATGCAAAGCTGATAAATACCTGAAACCAAACAGGCTCAAACTGATCATATTTCTGGATACAAACCAGACGTGTATTTAATCCATCATTGATCCTGTGTCAGCTACCCGCCCCCACCCCCCTTCACCTATACTTGGGGGGGAAAAAAAAAACAAAACGAGCCTGATTTCTCTGCTAGTTCATTTTCTTGAACTTGGGGAGATTCTAGCCGCAGTAATTTCCAAAAATAGTTTTGGAAGACGCAGAGAACTGCAGCTCTTCTCTGCCAGCTGCATTGCGAGCACAGTCTGGGGTGAGTTGCACAGCACCCTTCCCCCTCTCTGCCCAGAGACTTTCAGCCACTGCGTGTGGATTGGTGAGGAAGCCAAGTGCTGATCAGGGTCAGTCAGGATGCCCGCGCTTCTGCGTCCCCCCTGCAAGCGGATGGAAGGCTCAAGCTATGGCTGGCGCAGCCTGTGTTTTTTTCAGTCTGTGCTTTAGTAGACACTTATTCCATCCGACCAGTCCTGGCTGGTAATAAACACCGAGATTACTCCCTTCTTTCAGGGGCTTGGCAAACCAAAAAGAATGCAGTGAAAAAAAAAAAAAATCTCTTACCTCTTCAAAAGTAACTGGGCACTTGAGGAGTATTTCCTAGTCTCGCTTTGAAACCTGAATTGCAGACCAGGCTGCCATCTCGTCTTTTGTTTAATGTAACCGATGAAGGCACTCTTCTGTTCTTTCTGCTCGTTGAGATTCTTGGTCTCTCTGTAGGTAGCTTCAGGGAGCGGGGTGTGTGCTGTGATTGGAGGGGTGGTGGCTAATTATCACAACTAACATTGGCCGATCAAAGCTTATTGTGGGCCCAGGAACATTCTGAGAACTTCCATCCATTCAAAAGCACCCTGAAATAAGTATTGTTTACCGATGAGCACAGCACAGAGAGGGTAAGGGCTGTGCTGATGGTCGCATAGGCAGCCAATGGCACGGCACTCAGACTGGTATTCAGACTTACAAACTCTTGTTAAAGGTTATTTATTCTTTTTTTTTTTTTTTTGAGAGATAGAGAGTGGGGGACAGACAGAGAGAGGAGAAGGAGAGAGAGAATCCCAAGCAGGCTCTGTGCTCACAGCACAGAGCCCAGTGTGGGGCTCAAACTCACAAACTGTGAGATCATGACCTGAGCTGAAACCAAGAGTTGGACGCTTAACTGACTGAGACATCCCAGCGCCCCTAGACTCACAAACTCTTATACCAACCACATAACCTCTCTCGAAATGTGCCTTTTCGATGCAAGGCCAGTATTTCACTTGCCACGGTGTTCAGAATCTCTCTTTATTCCCTTAGGTTGAGGCAGAAATGATGCCTAGGTTTTACTTTGTGTGCCAACCTTGACTGCCAGAAATGCTAAGAAGGACTCTGGAGTTCTGTCTGGCTTCCAGAGGGTTGAGTCCAGTGATCGGTGCCCGCACCGAGCATGGGAGGGGTATGGGTATCAGCAGTTGCCATCCCCTGTTAAAGCATTTGAGTCTCTGGGGAAAAAAAAATGCAAATTTTACTTGTGGTGACAAACGTTCAGTGACTGGTGGCTGTGGACACTTCGGCAAGAGTTTATTTAGAAAGCAAGACTTGAGGGGGCGGTGCCTGGGTGGCTCACTGGTGAGGCATCTGACTCTTGATTTTGGCTCAGGTCATGATCTCTGTGTTCGTGAGTTCGACCTCCAGGTCAGGCTCTGGGTGCTGACCGTGTGGAGCTCACTTAGGATTCTCTCCCTCCCTCTCTCCCTCTCTTCCTCTCACATGCTCATGCACTCTCTCTCAAAATAAATAAATAAACATTAAAAAAAAAAAAGGAAATCAAGATCTGGAGAGGTTGGGGCAGAGGACAAGTACGTTTGGGGCTGTGTGGGCATGAATCCATGATGGCATTGGTTCCTGGGGGCGAGGAGGAAAGAAGCAGAAGTTGTAGCTGCTCTGAAACGAAACTGTTCACGTCCTAATTTGTCTCGGGGCTCCTTCCCTTAGGATGGTCGTCAGGGTTTTGAGCCTGTTGGCAGCAGAATCCCTCATAGCTGATCCGCATGTCTGGCGGGCGCGGTGCTAGACTCTGGATGGATTCCCCACCCCCCATCAATTTCAGGGCCGTGTTTGGTGTTATTCCCACTGCATCCGTGGGACTCATGGCAACAGAGGGTGGCTGTCCTGGCAGAGCTGGAATTCAGATTCCCGCACCCACCTCTGGGGCCTGCATCCTTTTCACGGCACCTCCCCGCCTTCGACTCCGTTTCTCCTAGGGAAAGGGGTTCCGGGTCCCTGATGCCCTTCCAGCCAGGGCTTGAGCCGGAAGGTGCCAAGGGGATACAACCGTCTGCAGCACGTGATCTCAGGGCACAAAGTGCCCGGCTGCCCTAACCGGAAGGTGGGGGGGAGCAGGGAGAGAGAAAGCTAGAAAGGAACCTAAGCGTGTCTTACGGTTTAAAACCATAATGGAGCATACCGTTTTCTTGGTTCTCCATTTATTAATAAAATGCCCAATACCTTCTGGCGTGTGCTTTGAACTGCTTTTAATTATCTTCAGTTGGATGAAGAAAAGGTAATGGGGACCTCATAATAGTCGTGGAGGGACTATTGGAATTTTATTTCCGTGGGGAAGGCAGAGACTGTTTGCCAGGGAACCAAGGCCTTTCAAAGTTGAGGACACTTCCCAGTGCCACACGGTATAAATCACAGCACAAACTATGCGATTATCCCCTGCAGAGGAATCGAGTGTGGCTTTATGGGATTCTTCACCAAGCACTTAGGAATAATCTGATATAAAACAGCAGGGGTGGAGAGTAATGACAACTTCAAATTAGTTTAATGAATGTTTACATTTAAAAAAAAGGCTTTTCTGCAAACCTGAAAATACGAAGTGACAGCTTCCTTTCCTATTTCCCCTGCCTGAGGCACCTCCCGGGTTTTTTGTTTTGTTTTGTTTTGTTTTGTTTTCAGCCCGAGGGAAAAGGTGACCTGACTTAACTCCTTGGGTCCCGCACACCCAGCCTCCTCCATTGTTTGGCTTGGGTTTGAACAGCCCCTTGAACGGCGCTCAATAGTATTTCCATTGTAAACATCAGATCGGGCGTTGGGGGAACATCTGTTTTAAGTCAACTTAGATTCAGTCCAGGAAAAAATAAATTTCTGGCTCTCCACCTGCTCAAAAGGTCAATTACCCACCCAAATCAGCCAGAGATGGTTGATGGGCTACAGATGCAGGGGGATATTTTTAGCCGGATTTTGGCAGGTAAGCTGCTTGTTGAATGCATGAAGAAGGGGTGAGTGGGGGAGGTCGATCAACCATTATATGGTCTTAAGCGAGGTGGAGCGCCAAAGCCCCAAGCAAATCTGTAAGGTTCTTCTGGGCGATTTCCCCACTTCTGATGAAGAAGGATTCATTTTGGCAAAGAGGGCAGGGCAGGAAACACTCACATAGCTTGCATTATGTGAGCGGACCTCAAGGTATTTCGGACAAGAAACCACATTTGCTTTTCAGATATAGTTACCCAGCCCAAGCTGCCTCTGCTCGTTTTTAATAGTGTTTTCCAAGAACGTTCTCGTGTTTGGTGCTGAAATCTGGATGTTTCCCAGCGTGCGTACGTTGGCCCCCTCGCTTCACATCAGGCTGCATTCTGTCCACAGGTTGCCAACCTGGCCAGGGAATATTAGGGAGAGTTATGTAAACAACTCCGCCTGGGCCACGGGAGGAATTATAACTGTGAAACAAAAGCAAGAAACAGAACCAGACAAAAAGCCTGAAGGGTCTGTGCCCTCTCAGGAACTACAAAACCAAATGGTGAATTCCAAGAATTGATTTAGAAATGAGCTTAGGTCTACTTTGGCCTTTAAGCCGTCGCTAGGAAAATCGAACCTTGCCCACAAGAACAAGATTTTCCTTCCCTCCTTGACTGGCATGCCAGCACCTCAAAAAACCTCTGTGAAAATTCCACGGGCTCCTACGAGCCAGAAGAAAACTGAGTAAAAATAGCTCTCCCATAGAGCAAGCTTCCATTTCTGTGGGATCTCAGGAGTTGCAAAGCCTAAATAGCCAGGTGACAGTGAGTGGTTGCTTCTCAGCCTGAAATCCGTTTTTTCACAGGGCTTTCAAAGAAAGCGAGACTAGCACACAAGCAAGCAAACTGCAGCGTTCGGTGAGCCAGAACGTTGGCTGGGTGAGAACCTGGATTCTCCTGGACGTTTCCGTAGCCAGCTCTTTGGAGGACAGGTCGCCATGTATTTGTGTATTCTCGAGGTTGCAGATGTGCACAGAATTTTCTAGTGCTCAACAAAGCACTGCCGCAGCACATCTGGGTGATTGCGGACATGGTCTTCAGGAGCCCTCCAGGGTTGTGTGCCCACCCCCACCCCGCTCCTACGTGTGGCCGTAGTTCCCTTCTCAGAGAGCCCTCTGCCAACCCATCTTCTGTAGCTCCCTTGATTGCCTTCAGCCATTGGACCCTGTTCCTCCATCACTTATCACAGGTAGTAACTCTGTTACTTACTCATTATTTCTGAACCGGGCCAAGAAGGAATCTTCCCTGGTTCCTTTTTTTTTTTAATTTTTGAAAATGTTTTATGTATTTTTGAGAGAGAGAAAAACAGTATGAACGGGGGGGGGGGGGGCGGGCAGAGAGAGAGAGAGAGAGAGAGAGAGATCTAGAATCCGAAGCAGGCTCCAGGCTCTGAGCTGTCAGCACAGAGCCCGACGCGGGGCTCAAATTCACAGACCATGAGATCATGACCTGAGCTGAGGTCAGACATGTAACCAACGGAGCCACCAAATCAGCCCTATTTTAACAGCATGATCAATATCAAGTGTGGAGTCAGGCACACAGTTGTGTCCAACATAAGATTTGTAGAATGAATGAATGAATGAATGAATGCTAGGAAACCTCGCTGCATTTATTTCCCCCTTATTCCTGAAGACTAACCTCTTTGCAGCTGCCCCTGGCCGCAGAACTGGAACAGTAGAGACCGATCAGCAGGCTGCTGTGCCCACCTATTTCAGTGGGGGAATTCCTTGGGATCCGTGCCACGGGGAACTGCCACCCTCCAGGGACCACCCGCCCCAGCAGAAGGACCTTGTTCATTGCAAAAGTGCCCCTGGAGACGGTCCAGCTCAAACTACCTTCCAGATACCTCTTATCGGCATCTTCCACCTTAACTTCCCCAAGTCTTTGCTGCCTCGGTTTCATTTCAGACTGCAGTTGCGGCTGGAAAGGTCACAGGCAGATGGGGCTGGCTCACGGGCAAAGACGACAGGATAACGTCCACCCCAAACCCTCTGCCCGCCATGGTTGCGTGTTCCTACTGCACAAGGCAGTGGTAGGAGGGTGGCTCAGGCTCCGGGGCAGTGAGTCTCCCCCATCTGCACAGATGCCCCCCAGAAGGAGCCTGAATGAAAATGACCCTCGAGCCTGCTTTTGTGCCATTTATGTTCCCAGGCGTGGCTTTTCCCCTTCCTCTAGGCAACCTCACTGTAACACAGTGGAAAAGTACATAGTCATTGTGGAGATCACCTCTTCCTTTTAAAAAGTCAAAAGCCTCCCAGGGGCGCCTGGGTGGCTCAGTCGGTTGAGCGTCCGACTTCGGCTCAGGTCACGATCTCACGGTTCGTGAGTTCGAGCCCCGCGTCGGGCTCTGGGCTGATGGCTCAGAGCCTGGAGCCTGCTTCCGATTCTGTGTCTCCCTCTCTCTCTGCCCCTCCCCCGTTCATGCTCTGTCTCTCTCTGTCCCAAAAATAAATAGACGTTTAAAAAAAAATTTTTTTTTAATTAAATTAAATTTTAAAAAAGTCAAAAGCCTCCCTATTGTAAAAGGGACATCCCTCAAAAAAAGACTGATCTTTGTTCAATGTATTGATTCATCCTTTTGACGAATATTCATTAAGCATCAGTTTGGTGCCATGCCCTGTGCTAGGAACTTGGTATACAGAAGTGAGTAAGACAAGATGTGTCCCCTGCACTCAAGGGGCTTACAGTTTAAGAGGGGGACAGACAGTAAGGGAGGCACCGTAACACTGGCCGTGTGTTTCCATTTTACTCGCTGTGTGACCTTGAACAAGTCACATAACCTGTCTGTGCCTCAGTGTCCTTATCGGTAAAGTAGGATGTGAGTTCCACTCTCACAAGACTGTTGTCAACATGAAATGAGTTGTAAGATACAAAGCATTTAGAAAAGTTCCGTGCCAGCGCTAGCTATCTATCACAAGAAGTGTTTTAAAGGAAGCGATGTGACAGAGTAATGTGGGCATTAGTTTATTTCTAGGTCATTTAGTTAGCACATGCAAAGAGTCCTAATTCCAACTTCAGAATCCATTCTTAATCTTTCCGCTTCTGCTGTTTCTTTAAAATACGGACATGGGTAAATTACAAAGCGCGCTTCACTGTCTCCCTCTCCCTGGGTCCTTCCCCCCACCCCCATTTAGGTACATTCTGTCCGAAGACATTGATGTTTCTATCAAGCAAGCAGCCAGGCCAGGAGAGACTAGACATTTGACTAGGCTGTCATCATCACATGGCAGAAATGGGAGAAGCAAAAAAAAAAAAAAAAAAGTGTGTGTGTGTGTGTGTGTGTGTGTGTGTGTGTGTGCGCGCATGTGTGTAATGAAGAAAGAGCACATTAAAATCAAATGACGGAAGACTACCCTATCTTTCTGACTATTAAATAGTCCCTCTTGAGTCAAATCAAGCAAATAGATATGCTGCCTCTTTAACCTTTATTCCTTCTTGGCTTTCCCCATCATGCTTTGTCCTGCCTGCGCACTAGCGCTGGGAGGTCTTATCTTTGGGGACACTGGGAGTCTGCCTAAAGGACACAACATCAGTAGGCAGGTAGCACCTTCTTTACTGCGTTTCTCTGTTAAATATCATTCCTCCCACCACTGCCCCATTTCTCTGGGCCCCCATGAAGCAGAACTCCTCAAATGAATGGTCTCTATTTTCTGCCCCCTTTTCCTTTCCTGCTCTCTTGAACTCCTCCCCTCAGGCTTTCATTTCCTTCCCTCTTGCTCACCTGGTCTCGCACAGGTCGCCCCGACCCACACTGTTCAACCTGACCGTCACTTGGGGCCCTCACCTCACTCAGACCATCCACAGCATTTGGCTCCCTTCCAGAACACTCTCTCCATTTGTTTCTTGGGACATCGCTTTGCTGCGTCACTTTGCGTGGTTCGTCCTCTTCCGGCTGACCTCTGTACGTTGGGATGCCCATTTCTCTACCTCTGTCTGCTTCCTTCCTCTCCTTTTGTCACTCCCCAGG
The DNA here is from genome assembly GCF_022837055.1 of Prionailurus viverrinus. Lineage (NCBI taxonomy): Eukaryota > Metazoa > Chordata > Mammalia > Carnivora > Felidae > Prionailurus > Prionailurus viverrinus. Next base: position 9,856,285 of record NC_062575.1, on the reverse strand, counting down.
TGATCTTTTCCAGCCTTGAGGCTGGAAATGCCACCCACATGCCGGTCAATTCCAAATGGGTTTTCCCATCCCAGACCTCTCCTGAACGCCACATGTGTTTATCCATCCATCTGCTTAACCCCTTCACTCACTTGCCCAATAAGTTCCTCAAATCTGGAAACCAAACTCAGCCTCTCGCCCCTGCCCCCACCCGAACTCTCTCCAGTCTCCATCTTCCCCATCTCAGAGAATGGCCACCAACCGGATCCCCCAGTGGCTCAGGCCAACAGCCTTGGATGTATCCCTCCTAGTTTTCCTTTTCTCTGTTCCCCGTCCATTGTTAGCAACTTCAGTTGACTGTACTTTCAAACCATATCCAGCCTCTGAGCATTGATGACCACCTTTGCTGCTACCCAGGTCCAGGTTACGGTCCGGTGTGTAGGCTGGATTATTGAAGCAGCCACCGTCTGGATGCAGTGCCTCTGCAGACAGCCAGCTAGAGTCCGTCCTCCCTCCAACGGCCAGGGTAGAGCTTTTAAAACTGGTTCTGAAACTTTGGTGGAGGTCAGAATTCACTAAGGCACCCGGTGAAAAACAAAGATGCAGCCTCCCATCCTCTGTCAATAAGTCTGTGCCTCTTGAGTTCATTGCGGGTGACACACACCCAAATCTGAGAAGCGTTATTTTCAGACAGAAGCCAGATGACAGCTTTCTAAAGTCAGGGGGAAAAGCCAAAAATCCCTTCACAGCGTCCTCCCTGGCTTGAGAGCCTGCTGCCCCCTTACCTCATCTGCTGTCACTTATCCCCATCACATCCTCTGCTTCAGCCACTGTGACCTCCTTGCTGTGGTCCTCTGCTCACCTACCTCCCTGAACACCACCATCTAAAACAATGCCTCCCTCGCCGTCATGTTCTCTATCCCCCTACCTGTCTTCTTCTTTGTAGACACAGCATATTTTTGTTTATTCCAGGTTGATGAGGTCAACTCATTCGCAGCTATGCTCCCCGTGCCTGTGACAGTGCCTGGGGAACACACAGAAGTGCTTAGTGAAACCTGTACTTGGTTGGTTGATTTGAACGCGTGTGCTATTGACTTGGGGCCGCAGGTCACCTGCAAATGGGAAGTCCTCCCTTCTCCTCCCTTCTGCTGCTTCCCAAGGAAGCCAGCCTCTTCAGATGGCCTCTCCTGGGAGCGTCTGCAGGCCAGACACAGGACTTAAGGGAGCCAATAAATAATTAGCCTTGAGATAGGAACCCACACAAAAGCAGAATCCACAGATTCTCTGATTGATCTTCCTGCCTTTGCGTTGGCCACGGGCAGACTTGAGCATTATCAGCTGCCCATCCAAGCGCCCGGGGACGGGGAGGGTGGCGGTGGAAGATTCCTTAACTCGGTGCAGACTCACTGTTAGTGTTAATGGAATCTGATAAGGGTGACTGAGGAAAGAGCAATGGGTGAGCGTCCCTGTCATCCTTACGAAAATAGTAGCAACGGTAACCGTTGACATTTATAAACGGCCGAGGAATGATGGGACTGTGCCAAGCGTCTCGTAGCGCAGCACCCTTGAGACCTGTAACCGTCTTGGGGGTGAGGACGGTGATGCCTCCCCATGAAGCAGACGGGGACACTGAGGCCAAAGTTACGTGGCGACTTGCTGGAGTCCTTCAGGAATAAGTAGCCAAGTCAGGACCTGAACCCAACCTGGTGATCCTGAGAACGGCTCCCCACCGTCTTACGCCTTCCCTTCTCCTGCACCTGGAAGCCGTCGTTCCCGGCCTCACATGGTCTTCAGAAAGCATTTCATGCCTTAAAAAAGCCCAAGAGAGAGGAGCCAGGGGGATGATGTTGAAGAAAGGGTTCCCTGGGGCAGATGCCCACCCAGAACCACTTCCCACCCGTCCATTCGATAGACCCCTCGCGTTTGGAAGACCCGCACCCATCTTGGCGTGTGTCCACGGCCCGGTTGTTTATATCCTGCACAACTTTGCTGGGTGGGTTTCAGAGTCATTGGGTCCATGGTGCACAGAGCTAGAGAGAGATGGTGACCTAGTCCCTCGCCCTGCGTGATGGGCCACTCCGGGACAGTTAGGCTCGCTGGGCTGAACTTGGCAAAGGGAGGTGTACCGAGGCATCCCCGTGACCCGGAGCGGGGAAAATAAGGAAAGCTTCAGCACGCAGCACCTGCCTGATGGCGAATATGATGAATGCCGTTTGGGCCTGCCAGTTCTCCACACTCAGGGAAGGCGGCGCACGCTTCGCATTAATCACCACCAAGCAAACACGGGCTTCCAGCAAAAGAGCCAAATGATTGGGAACAAATTCAAAACAGCTTTATTTCATTGACAGACAGGACCTTTTTGTTAAACCGTGGTTAAAAACCTTTTACATCTCTGTCTCGTTCACACGTTACTGTAGTCATTCATATTTATGTTAACCTAGAACTCAGGGCTGGCGTATTTATCACAACCTATTGGCAGGAGAAGGGTCGCGTCAGGGGAAAAAAAAAAAGAATCTTTATTTGAAAAAACTTCTAAAGCTATTAAACAGTGCTAATGGGAATGACCCCGTTATCAACCATTATGGAATCAAATGGGCTTCTGAACTGGAAGAAAATAAAGTAAGACTTCTAAATGTCGGTGTGCAAATGGAAAACAGCAGCGAGTTAGACGAGACAGTGTGTGGTCAGCAAAGGTAGCCCATGTCTGTGCTGTTAGGGAAAGCTCAGGACCTGGGAAGAAGGAACAACCGTCTGTGCTTAACCTGGCTCTTGACAAGTGCCGCTCATTAGTTAGCTGTACGTCAACCAACTTTGGCTCCTGATTCATTGAAAAGTCTCTCATTTCAGGCTTACCCCCTACCCACCCCTAGATGACCAAAAAGTTACCCAAACCTTTATGTCACCTTATTCAAGGCATACCGATTCTAGAATTTGTATTCAGGCATCTAGAATTAGCACAAACACATCTGTGAAAAAAGAATCTGGTTCCTATCCCAACATAAATACAGAAAGTTCCTGATGTCCTCTGACCGTGTCTGCGAAAGAATGGTCTTTCGGAGACGGAGCTCATGGACTCCAAAGAGAAACGTTAAGCTCTGTCCCGCATGCTGAGGCCGTCAGGGCCAGCCACGGCGCCTAGCGTTCAGAAAAGTCAGAAATGCGGAATTCAGCCCTGGCTCCCAGGAAGCTGCATGTTTTTAGGAATGTGTATCTCGTTGTTTGCTGTCGTTGTTTTTATTGTCGGAGACCAATAGCCGGCAAGGGCCGTAATTTACGGTAACTCGTGGAAGGAAGCCACAAAGTCCTCTCCACTCCTCAGGAGGGGTGTGCAGTGCATAAAGAGATGTGTCCTTCTTTCCCCCAACTTCTCAGAGCCATGTGACCCGAGGGGGTTCACCAGTTGCCCAAACCTGCTTTCATTTTGTTTCCTCTCCCGTTTGCACCCTGGAATTTTTACTGCTTTGTCTCTTCTTGTCTGTTGGAAGTGAGCCGTTTCAGGTCCTTGAAGTCCTAAGAAAGGCCTGCAAGCCTCCCGCCCTGCCACGGGCTCGGGCTGGCGTTCAGTAATTCCGATGATTTTCCTAAACCCGTCGCGGCTCCTTCTTGGCCTCCAGCCCTGCATTCCCCTTCACTTCATAAATGTAGCTCTTTAACTTGGTCCCTTGATCACTTCAAGTAATTGATCTGTTGGCCTAAAAGTGAGTGGTTCCATTTCAGGGGTAGGAGTTAAACCAGATTCTGCCCAGGGACAAGTGCGTTGGTGCGAGGACCGCCTCTCTGGAGACAGTGGTCAGTGGTATTGAAACCCAATCCACGTCTCGTCCTTCAGATGGTCTCATTGGGTGGTAAGGGGGCCAAGCCTCCCTGGGGTATGTTCGCTTGTTCATTCATTCACTCATTCATTTTTTTTTTCTTAACATAAAATTTATCATCTACGTTTCCAAGTCTGTTGGAGGTCCTGGGTCGCATTTTCCGCAAAGCTGCCCTGCCTTCTGCAGAAACAAGGCCTCCATACAGAGAACATTCTCTCGGTGTGCACCTTGCTCGATTCCAGTAGAGACTTTGGAGTGTGTGCTGGGAATATAGTAGGAGTCCTTTCTGGGCAGAGAAATCTCCGCCATTCATCCGAATCTCATTAATCTGCCATAATTTCGATGTGCTTTTCTGAAGTTGAAGCTTTTTGTACTTGTAAAAGTGCTTTACAAATATTAGGTATTGTTATCACTGAAGCTCTGATTATTGACGGCAAAAATTAGCAAAGCTTCTGTTCATCATCATCGTCACTGTTATCATCACGGGATTGATAACAGCCTCTCCTTTTCTCTTACATCTCACAGAAATTCCTAGGAGTCGGCACGTCTATTTATCTTACAACATAATCCCAGTATTTAGTACATGCTGAGTCTTTGATTTCTTGTTTTCAAATGTGTGTCTTTGGAAGTGGAATATATGTAGCTGTTTTCTGGCATGCCTTGGGACTGAAATGATGAGAAATGTAGACCACACTTCCAGCTAAGGTTCAGCCAGTACACGTCTAGGAAGAGTGGTAGTCAATGTCTCTCAAAATACAGTTCCTGAGTCACTTAGGAGGTTGCTACCAACTTAGTTAGCATCTCCAGATATACAGCCTGGTGTATGAAGCATCCCAGGTGATTCTTCTGAACCCTAAAGGTTGAGAACCTTTGGACAGTACAGTTACTTATTCCATATCTATTTTTTTGTTCATTATAAAACTAATGCCTCTATATGTAAGACATGAACAAATGATAGGGAGGTGGAAAAATCTCTTTGCTCCCAGCACCTAACCTAAAACTTTTAGGACTTTGCAGTATTTCCTTTTAGTCTTTTTTTTCCTCCATCCATACGTTTTTATTTAAAACATAGTTTAGGCATCATCTTTGTTACCATTATTGTTTATATGTGTTCGTTAATTTCATCTTACCAACTCTCTGTGATATGTGTTATTATACCCATTTTGCAGGTAAGGAAATTAAGGCCAGAAGAGGCTTACATACATAGTGTACATGCACTTTGACAGCCTGCTTCTTTCCCTTATGACTACAGCAAAAGTTATATTAAGTTATTTTTCATAATCGTATTTTTCTTATTGCTTTGGGCTGTAAATGGCAGACTTTCATTTAGTTGACTTCAGCTCTAATGTTGAATTAAGTGTGGACTTCCCAATTTTCAACATCACAAATAAGGCATTTGTTGGAGTAGGTTTTATTTTCTTTCTCTACATAGACTTATTTTTTTTTAATGTTTCTTAAAAATTGAATCTTTGCTCCAGAAATTTGAGCCACTGATATATTGCTGAGATTTTTAAGAGCGTACCACCATCACTTATTGAGTAGAATTTACTCAAAGGGATATTAGGAAGCACATCCCAACTTTATATTAGGGAACAAACTGTCACACATTAGTGAAAGTTATGGTTTATTTATAACCACACACAGTATCTATCGTGTTTGTGCCCTTTACAGAAACCTAAGTAAAAGAATCACTTTTTCCTAGTAGCTGGGTGACTCGATTTCTTAAAATCTAGTGGGCCTTCTTGGAAACTCGGAAACGCAGCCTTTCGCTTTACTTCAGAGAGGGCTTTGTCTCACACTTTTCCCACATCAGCATTCCATGAAGCTCTTCTGAATCTGTGCAAGACTCGAGATCGCATCTTTTTCAGAGAATCAGAATGGCGCCCCTGGTTCGTTGGTTGCCCAGCCCATGCTCGAGGCCAGCCCCCCACCCCCGTCCCCTCCGTGTCTGGAGCTGTGTCAGCTGACTCCCCGGTGCGCTCCAGCCTCTGGACCCAAGGCTGCTCCCGCCTCTTCATGGCTCTCAGTTACAGTGATTGACTCATTGCACCTGTGACAAGTGAGGTGCCATGGAAAGAGTACAGACTTTAGGGTGCGACCTATTGGATTCAGTGCTTAGCTTTATGCCTGTTTGTTGTAAAACTGTGCTCAACTTCTCTCCAACTTCTTGCCTCAGTTTCCCGTTCTGCCCGACGGGCACCGGAATACCTATCACACAGGGTTGTTATGAAGATGAAATTATTTCACGTGGGTAACTAACAGCGACAATGGCAATGGCTAAAACGTATCAGAAGCTTATTATGTGCCAAGGTTGGCGTTCATCACCTTCCCTGTACCACCCGGTGTCGTCCTTTTCACTATCCTAAGAGATAGGTGGTGTTGTTATTCCCACTCTGTGGATGAGGTTTTAAAGAGGTGAACTGTTAGGTTGAACTGTATGAAACTGCCGTTTTTGTAGGTACAGATGGTCAGCTATTATCAATTTCATACGGTCCAACCTAATAATGTGGCCAGGTCTCAGAAAGAAAAGGTGGTAGAGCCAGGATTTGAACCCACTGCTATCCAACGCCTAAGCCCATGCTTCTGGAGATTAAACTAACTGAACTCTGAAATACTTAGGCAGCATGTAGATCTCAGAGACTCAAAACCTGTCTGTTTCTTTTGTCTTCTTGTGACCCACCCCTGCCCACCATTAAAATGTACCCAAGTTGAACCTCCAACCGGGTCCCTGCATTTTGACAGACATCAGAATTCTGAATTTCAACGTGGAGCAGGGTATCCAGAGCAAACACAATGGGGAAAATTGCCGTGGCCGATCGTCACAACGTGTGGATTGAAAAAAACACACGCATGCACGCGGACCTGATTTGAATGGTATTTCTGAGTGGCAGCTAAGTAGGAGCCGAAAATGGCCTTTTAAAATACAGAACATAAGGATGCAATTCACAGAGATGGTCTAAACTGTAAACATGCAGCTGTGGGGTTTGCGAGGCTCAGTGCTTACATACCGACAGCATACAAATTGTCAAGTACTTAAAGTTCCATTGTTGTGGAAAAGGCCTCACCCAGTGTCCTCGAATGGCCCCGTTTCTTTTTTTTAAGCACAGGATTCATATCTCTTAGAGCATATATTGAAATATCAAACACAGAGAGCATATTAGTTATAATAAATGATGACTTTTCCCAAATTCTTTTGTTCTATTATTAGTCGTTATAGGGTTCTTTAAAAAAAATTCGAAGATTATAGTTTGCACTCCCCCGAACTCCTGCAAGGAAGCCCTGTGCAAGGAATGTTCACAAATGTTCTGGATCCTTCTCCTGACTAACCTTTCTCACGAGTTCTTGTGGACATTTATAGGGTTGTCTTCCAGCACCTGTTTCCCCTCTCTCCCCCTCCCCGCCTCCCCAAAACTATTCCCACCTGCTCTCCAGTGGTGCCATTTTTATCTGGCCTCATGCATCTGAATTCTGCCTGTTGGAACCTTCCCACAAATGGCCAAGAACCGCCCCTGCCGCACCCAGGGTTTTCGAACCCGGAAGTTTCAGTGTCTTTCCATTGGCAGAAGCCATGGGATTAAACCTGGCAACTGTCAGCATCTGGGTTTCCTGCCACGTGGAGAGAGGACACAGCAGACATTCAGACAGCTGAGTCCCTGGCTCCCATATTCCTCTAGGTCTGGCTGCTTTCCTGACCTTTCCACGGTTCCATTACTCAACTCTTACTTGCATTGCACGCATGGATGAATTTCCCTTCGTTTGGGTTGGGCTTTTGTCACTTGCAAACCAACTGTCACGGGAAGGTCTGCTCCTGGCCCTGCATGGCTTTGGAATCACTTTCTGATTCTCATGGCTCGGGAAGGAAAATAGGAACATGTGATGTGTGCTGGTGAGATGATGTGGGGTGGCAGGAGTTGGGAGGAGAGTCCCACGGATGCAAACGAATGTTTCTTCCCCTAGACTTCCTCTGCACACTGTCCAGAGCTCTGTTTTTAACCCTGACTGTGCAGTATTGGGTGCATTTATTGATCATCTCGCTATCAGAGACCTTGAGCAACTCAGAAGGTAGGAAGTAAGTCCAAATCAAGAAGTAAATCCCCAGCCTTCAGCCCCGTCCCTGGTGTGAGTAAAAACTTTATAAGCATTATTTGGATTCAGCTGAACTAGTTGAAAGTATTTACAAAGGACCTGATGGATGGAGGGAGTCGAACAGTTTATAGCCCAGCTGGACCCAATTGTGGTGATTCTTGGCCCGCCTCTTAGAATCAAACTATCCTGGACTCTTTCATCTAAAATGGAAGCCTTACTTTCTATTGCAATCATGCCTTCTAAATCTCTGTACGTAAGCTGTGAAGAGCTTGAGTAAATCACTGAACCTCTCTTAGCCTTCATTTCTTCAAATGCTGCAAATGAGAACTACCCCTACAGGTTATCATCAATACGCAATTATATGTTCCGTAGAAAGTGCTTAATCCCAATGCCAGCACATCGTAGGTGCTCAATAAATATTCTTCAATTATTTTTCTCTTCTAACCAGAGATCAAAGAGGGTTGGCCCAAGAGGGGTTTTTTTGCCCCTAAAATTTGACAGACAAACTAGCGGAGAAGCTCATATATATTACCTTTGACTTGCATTGGTCATGGTAGGCTAACCGTTGTGGCAGACAACTTTAAAATCTGTGCCTTAACATAATACAGGATTATTTCTTGCTCATACGATATCCCATAGGGATGTATCCACTTGTGAGGCTCTCTTCCAAGTAGAAATTTAGGGACGTAGTCTCCCTCCATCTTCTATCCCTACCATCTTTATTTTGACCTTCATGATCTCAGCAAAAGTAGAAGAGAATGGAGGAATGAAGCGCTCAGTTCTCACTAATGTTCTGTACACTAATGATGTACATAAGTACGTCAGCCCAGAAGTAACTCATGTTACTTTCTGATCACCGTACTATGACCAGAAGTAGTTGCGTGGCCCAATTTAGACTCACAGGTATACTTTGATGGGGAAGCAACGTCCCAGAAATGCCTCTACTTTACGAAAAAGGAGCCTCAATGGTCTACCAGCCACCTCTGCAGTATGAGCCAACTGTGACTCTTTTTTTTTCTTTTTAAAGTAAAATTGGGTTCTTTTCTTGCTCCATGTGAATATTGGTGGTCACACAGCCACGGATCTTGCTGACACATTACTTTTCTTCCCCTCCCCCCCCCCCCCATGAGATACTCTTTGTGCTAAGCTTTTTGTGATTTTGAGCCCATCAGTAGACAAGGGCTATCGGATCACTGTGCTAGAGAGCACATATCACTTAGACTCCAGATCATGAGACCCTCCTTCCAGTGGCATAACCCAGCCTACTTTCCTCTGTCAGTCTACGTAATTATTTCATGCCGGTCCAATTGCTGCCTCGTTTTTCCTTGGGCTATCCAAGAAAATACGACGAAAGTTATCACCTGTGTGTCCCTCCATTCCTCCATCCATCTATTCACTCTTCTTCCATCCATCCACCCATTTGTCCATCCATTCACCCACCTATCTATCCATCTATTCACCCATCCATTCACTATCCATCCATTCTAGGTGTCTCAACCCTGTGACTCTTCGATTCAGGCTCTTTCCTTGCGGGTTCTTTGCCCTTTCCTCTGCTGCATTCTTGAACCATGCGGTTCCCATCATTACTACTTCCTCTTGTCACCTGCTGTTCCAGTTTTTGCCTGTGGTCACATGAAATTTTCCTTAAACACTCAGCCTTGACCTCTTGCTCACTTACTCTTTCACTATCCCTCACTCATCTGGCTTCCTTATTTTATTGCATTTTATATATTTAATGATTGCAACGTGATTACAACATATTTCTTTATGTCTAACACAGTCTTTGCAACAGGAAACTAGATCATGATTTTGCAGACACAACAAATTCTGCAAGCATATGTCCTTGGGATGAGGACGTGGGGGGTAGACACAAATATGATTACCACATATGCCTCTCTGGGCATAGCTTTGCCCCATTGCACAAATACAGAAAATTTGGCCAACTGGAAATAAGCTACAAGAGATTTTCAGGCCCTTGCCTTAATAACTTTGGGATGTTGATTAAGGTTCCTCATTCTTTCTTTTTTTATTTTTCATGTATTTGTTGGGTAGTTGTTCCTCTGTATACCAGGCACTATTCTAGGCCCTGGGGATGCAGCAGGGCACAAAACAGAAAACTCATTGTCTTCATTGGTTCCTTTGGTTGCAACTAATAGAAACCTTTCGAGCTAACTTAAGAAAAAAAAAAGTTGGGGAGGAGGAGAGAGTATGATGATATATCAAGATGCAGGAGAATCCCATGGAATACTGTCATCAACTCTTCCAATATAGTTATATGGTAATAAAAAAGATTGTTCCAGCTCCAGATACACACACATGAACACACACACAAACACACACATGCCATCACAGGATTTTTTTTATTTCTCACTCATAGATTTGAACACACCTGTCATAGAATTTTTGCGATATGATTCCTAGGGGTCATGTTTCCATCCCAGTGGAGTGCTAGTTGGGACTAGGCTACTTCTGCCAACTCTGAGTTGGTTCTTGTCATTGAGTCACCTGCTCTGACAGTCATCTTCATGACAGTGTGATATAGTGAGACAGACCCTACCCTTTGGCATCAGACCTTGCCAACTCTGCCATCTGCTATTGGAGGAGCCCTGGATAAGAATCCCAATCTCTCAGAGCTTTAGTTTTCTCATTGGTCAAATCTCTTCTCACAACATCACTTTGGAATGGGACATGTATCAATGGATTGAGATTCCTGGCCATTACCAACGTGAGGAACAGCCAGGAGCCCTAGCTGCGGGAACTCAGACCATACCAAAGGTAGTCTGTGTAAGAGCTTTCCATAAGCAGTGGGGGCTTCTTTAGGCTACCCTCCCTCGGCGTCTGGCTGGCTCTGGTCTATGGCAGAAACCTTGTGTGCTTGGGTGACAAAGCAGATTGCTTCCTCCCGCTTCTGTGGCTTACGACCCCTTTCTCTACCCTAGTTTCACTCTGATTGGCAAGTTCACTCAAAGTGAAACCTTAGCAAAAAACCTCAAGGTTTGGCTTAACTGCAAAGGCGTGGTTCATATCAGATTTGTACCCCAGAACCAGAAGACCACTCGTGAGAAATTCCGTAAGCATAGGAGTGTGGTTTATGTCTAAATCAGTCTGTTGGAATGAAGCTATTCAATGCCAGGTGGAAATATAGCATCATCAACTAGAATCTCCAGGCCTTGGAACCTCTAACTCAGCACCAGCTAGTGGGTTACACACTGGGGAGGTTGTGACCAATCTGGTTCCCTGACAATCATCTGAAATAATCCTAAGCACAATCATAAGCAATATTAAAGTATGTCACCTCAAGAAAAGGGAGGCAGGAATAGAAAAAGCCAAGACTTAAAAAGAGTCAGATGGACCTTAGTCTCAGACTCACTTGTGCTTCTTACTATCTGGACTTCCAGCTGAGTTCCAGAACCTCCATCTCCTTATTTGTAAAATGCAGGTAATACCAACAGCATGGATTTGTTAAGAAGATTAAATTAAGTGAGGACTATAAGGTTGCCCTGCACAGAGCTGGGAGAAGTTCAGAAATGGCTTCTTATCTGGCCATTTTATAGATCTTTGAGGTGTTCAAAGTAGCCCAAAGGAGCTGTGGCCTGTTCCATCTTTATTGGTTATGAGAGTATGGCCCCATACATCTGTTTTCACGAACCACAGAAAGTGAAAAAGCCCCTGTCTTTTGCTTCTGCCCCTTAAATACAGGCACAGGCTATTTCAGATTTATAGGTTGGTCTTTTCTTTTTCTGCCGGTCCATATGACAAGTCCACAAATGTTCATTTGATGCGAATGGCTGAGGAGGGAGCCATGGGGACCAGGGCAGGGGACTGATAATGCCTTGAGCTTTTTCTCTGTGCTTTCAGCTTTATATCCTATCCTTCGACTGAGGTTTGTAGAGGTCAGTGAATCACCCAGCGTGCCACACATAGTCAGTGGCACGTATGCCTAATAAGAAGTTCAAGAGGGGCTCCTTTTGGGAGACCAGGGATACAAGAAGATGGCTCTTAAAAGTCTGAACTGATTTCAGAGAGTGATATGAGTGGCTGTGTAAATTCTTACCAAAGAGAACACTGGAATTCATTGCTTATTGCTTTCAGCCATTTCCATGTTTGGTAAGAGTTTAGACAAGATAATTAATGAAGCACCTGGCACATATGAACGGTCAGCCGTCGGGAGTTCTGTGTGAGTCGTTATGGCTAGTCTCAAACATTGTGGTTCCCCTACTTGAGGGCACAGGTGCACTCCCTTGCTTCCCTTGACAATAGGACCTGGCCTGTGATTTGCTTTGGCCAATGAAATGGAGGTAAAATTGACAAGTGTCCCATCCAGGAGGAAATTTTAAGAGCCAGTGCCTTCACCCTGACTCCTTCCCATTGCTCCAGCAATCAAGGGAGCAAGACTCCAGTGGATCTTGTGTCCTCCTTGGTTGGTACCTGAGTGACCACAGTCAACAGAGCTTTCCTGCTGATCCTCATGGAATGTGTGAGTGAGCGAGGGGCCAACCTCTGGTATGTTACATCACTAAGATCTTGGAATCATTTGTTATTGCTGCAGAACCTAGCCTATCTTGCCCAATACAAACCTCTCCTGTCTCATAAAACTTGACACCAGTATTGTTGTATGCATTTGCTTATACAGTTTATGACTTCAGACTCCTTCCAAAAGTATAACAGGCTCTGAAGCATGATAAGACAATTAGGTTCAAGGCAAAACAAAGACAATTGCATGGCACAGAGGGAATATACTGCTACCGTAAACCAGTCACTAACACCCGGCCCTGAATTTGCTCAAAGTTTTCACAAAGGCGCCAAGGGAGCTGTGTGGAGTTCTTGTCTAACTCCTTGGCAACTTTTATGTATTTGTACAGGAAGGTCTTTTGCCAGATGGTTAAAAAGTTCATGCTCCTATTTTGTTTTAATGCAAACTGACATTTCTTCATCTTCACGCGGTAGGTTTCTTTTATGAGGTCGTACTTTGCATTTTCATAGAAAGAGTTTCTGACTCCCCATCAGGAGCCCACCCTGTAGTTTCTGTGGGGCCTGGATTGGTTAACCACTTGCTTCAGTTTTAAGGCACCACAGGCAGAACCAACCATCATGAACTTCTTGATTTACACTGTGGTGGAGAGTGTCTGAGAAGCCAGAGAGAAACAGGAAGGCACTGTTTTGGGAGCCCCAAGGAAAGCTGAGCCACAGCTCTGGGGTGCCCTTGGCCTTCAGAAAACCAGCTTGAAGGGAGCTGTGCATATGGTTTTCTTGTTCCTGGGGAAGAGCCTGAGACGGACGCTGACCCCGTTGTCAGCAGCTTTATGCACAGATATATGAATCTAAATATAATGATATGTAAAGATGAATAAATAATAGCAAAAATAGGTAATATAATCAATGATACCCAAAATAAATAGTATACCTAAAACAAAAATTTCCAAAAATAAATAGTGCTGCCGGGTTATAGTAAGCAATTTTTAAACATTAACCCTTAATCCTCACAATAACTCCATGGGTTAGGGTTTGCTGCATTTTACACAAAGAAGAAAGGAGTGTATTTTAAGTGATATAAAAATCAAACACACTTTCATTTGTTCATTCAGCTACACATTTGCTTATATACGGATATGTACATATGTCCAGGTGTACATGTTTAAGAATAAAAACAACGAAATGCTCTCTCTCGCTCTCTCTCTCTCTCTCTCTCTCTCTCTCTCTCTCTCTCTCATTCTCTGGGCTCTTGGGAGCTGTGTTGGTCCCCACATTCTACATGTCTCTCAGATTTTCCCATCGACCAGCACCAACACACCACTGTCTGGGTCATTATAGTGACCACAGTGGCCAAGCAAGTGATGCGAGGTTGAGCTGAGTCTTAGCGCTTGGTATACAAATGGTGCTTTTCACTAGTTGGGGACGTTCCCATTGGGCAGTCTACACTGCTAATCTTTGGAAAAGAGCTTGGCTTCCCAGCTCACTGGGCAGATGTGGGCACAGACTCAGGTTGTGTGTTTTTCTCCTTTGCTGCCTCACCACACAGAACTCTAACTCAATGAAATGGAAATTCCATTGGAAATGTAGCTTTCTCTCCTGAAACTCGATTCTACTCAAGGATGGTTGGTAAAAAGAAATTTTGATTACAAAGTTATATTGTCTTTATGGTAACTGTTTATACTTAGAAATGTATTATATTCTGCATTTTATTACTGAATCATCACAGTTCCCCCATAGTCAGAGGGATTCAGAAGTATCAGCAGAGAGATTGCCAGTAAGAAAGAAGACAAAGTAATTTTTCTGGATTGTGGCGATTCTCAGCATTCCTTAAAATGATCCCATAGCTACTTCATTTTTCTTTGTATATGTGAAAATTCCCAGTACATGGTAGATGCTTAGTAAATGTTAGTGTCCTTCCCTGAGAAGGTAAGGCAACTTTCTTCAAATTTTTTTTTTTGCAAAACTCCAAAGATAGATTCCAAAAATGCAAGTTTTATGTTTTTTTTAAATTCTAAATTACCATTATTATTTTAATTTGATCAGGATACAGTGGTCAACTTTGTACAAGGATATTCAGGCTTGGGGATGTCAAGTAGTGTCTTCTGGTTTGTGATACTTTCTGAGGATTTGGAGCTGAGATTTATTTAAATTCACTTTTTGAAAGAAAATTACCTTATCGCCACTTGTGGCAGAATCAGGACACTTTGTCAGTACTCTGCGAATTCTAAACTGATGAGTTCATCTCTCCTCTGGGTATAGAGCCCTGACTTTCGGGTGTGGATAAGGAGGCTCTGTGTCCTGTCAGAGTACAAGTCATGTAGTTGCTATAGACTCTTCAGAGCACTGGGAAATCCCATGTCTGAAAGGAAGATGGCAAGAGATACAGCCCAGGGAAGGTGGATCCCTAAGACAGCTCTGGCCTCTGACCTCCTGATGGCCCCTGAGACCCTCTACTAGGCACAGGATGGGGTAGGAAGGGTTGGGTGGGTGTCTTCACTTTGGAGAGCATAGGGCAGGCATCCTGGTAAGGAGTGAATCCAGGAGCTCTACAGAATAGCCCAGGGAGATTCCAGAATTCCAAGCCCTTTGGTTGAGTCTTCAAGAGTGACACAGGCTGGTGCTTCTTTCTTCCAACTAGAAGCATATTGAGCACATAGACATCTGCAGTGTTCTCAGAAGAAGCTTGGCTCTTCCTACGTTCAGAGGAGATAGGCGGAAAGGAGCAAAATGGGCAGAGAAGAAGGCCACTCACATATCAAAGAGAGCTTATCTCAGCAAACATCACTGTGTTTGACAGTTAAATTGGATGGTTTGTAGACAGCTCTCAATTTTCAGAGCCAGTTGGGCCAAGCCTGGAATAACTGGGTTAGGATTAGTTACCTCGTCCCTGTGCTAGAAGAACAAACTTAGAAGTTGGCCAAGAGACAGGAAACCAGAATAGGACTCCTTGCTGGACAAGAAGTTCTGGATAATGGGGTTTGACTTCACATTAGGCAAGGAAAAGAATGACCTACAGCTGGCTCTTGGCCCAAGGCAAGGCCCTATGGCCCTTGAGACTGTGGTCCTGCTGAAAGGGGAGACTTCAGTTATTTCTACCAGCACTCTCTCTGGAACTTGGCAGTTTTTCTGCTTTCTTATTTGCAAGGGTGTCACTCCACAATCACCTCACATAATGTGCAGCCCTTTGTAGTATGCATGTGCATGGGGACCAGGAGATGCTGAACAGCCAGGGCTTGAAAAGGACAGGAAGTGGTAGGACATTCTGGACCCAACGAGACCTAGAGACCCTCGGCAAGAGGTGATCTTGGATCTGTAGTCAAATGCTCCACCACAATGTGGCCCAGCTCCCGGTGGCTCCTCTCCATTCTAGATTTTCCCACTTGCTCATCATTCTTCTGTTTGCACTTAAATTTGACTTATTCATCCTACTCTTGGCCTCTTTGATCCCTCTCTATAGTATGACCTCATCTGGTGCTATTGACTCCATCAGATCCCTAAAAGAGAAAAATCTGTTGGGGTCGGCTTGTCTTCCCAGGCCAGGCCGTTGGTCCCTAGCTAGGCTGTGGACTCTCTGGGCACAATCCACGTGGTGGCCTCCAAGCAACCTAGACTTGCAATCCTAAACATAGCCTGTGGATGACACATTGGAAGGTTGAGAGGAAGCAGGACATCACAGTACATTGGAGACTTTCTCCAGCACAGCAATGCAAAAACTGTACAGTGGCAGGAATTCTGCAGCTGGGTTGCCTCCATGAGGCTCAGTTTTATGTCCGGGTTAGATAAAAGACAAGTTTTGCAAAGCACTGTGGGTCTGGCTCTGGGGCAGTGGGCCGCATTTATGAAAGGCCTCATCTTCCATTGGTGAACGATGCAGAGGCCAACCTCACGGCCGTAAGCAAGTATTCTCTGAGCCGCTGCATGTATGTAGGTAGAGTCAGAGAAATGACAACCTAAAGAAGCATAGTGCTTTCTTTGGGGGTTTCTTTTTGAAAGTAAAAGGGGTTTTCTAACTTGATCCTGTGGAGACCACTTTAGTTTCCATTTTTCTCAGATGATACCATCTAGAGAGGGGCTCCTTTCATTGTGGCTACATCATTTGTCAGCCATGTGGTCCGTGTTTAGAACCACATAATACTTATTAATTACCACAATTAGTACTTCTTGTGGGCTGCCAGGACTACCTCAGATCTACTCCAAATATTCAAAAGGGATTCGTAGCCTACCTACCAGCAATGACAGTATAAGCCCAGGATGCAACTGGACCCCCATCCTTTAAAGCTGAATGCGCATGGGGCGCCTGGGTGGCTCAGTCGGTTAAGCGTCCAGCTCTTGATATTGGCTCAGGTTGTGATCTCACAGTCATGAGATCCAGCCTGGAGTTGGGCTCCACGCTGAGTGTGGAGCCTGCTCGGAATCCTCTCTCCTTCTCTTTCTGCCCCTCCCCAGCTCACTCGCACACGTGCACACGCACACGCACTCCCTCTCTCTCTCTCTCTCTCTCTCAAAATAAATGTATAAGCTTTAGAAAATGTCTGAATGAACATATTGATCACTTCTTTCCCAAAGTATGCTTCCTATTAGAACATTACTTATTTTTTTGTCCTGATGTTTAATGTAATAAGAGAGTACATGATTAACTCCATGTACGTTGAATATAGCCGTTATCAGGAATGGAACCAATTCCATTTTGCCAGAGTTAGAGTGCTTTCGTGTCCTTTCTTTTATGTAATTCATAGCATTCTCCTGTTACCAATACCCCATACCAAGAATTGTAAATGCAGTTTTTCATCAGGAAGACAGAGGGTGGTGGGTACATAGGGTAGCTCTTTCATTTTCTAGCTGTGTGACAGATCTCTTCACTTTTTTGGAATCTATCCACTTCTGTGTAATACCGAGATGTTAGTTATCCATCTTATAAGATTCCTTGTACTGATTAGAAATAATATTTATAGTTTTTGGCGAATGGTTGATGACAAACGATCATTATCGCTAATCTTCAAGGTACCAATATTTATAGAATGTGAACAGCAATTAATTCTTTGAATTGGGGCACTTTTTAAATATTTCCCAGTCTCTCAAATTTCCAGGGTGGGTAAACAGATGACCACTTTGGTTGCTCAGACCTTGCAAAACTTCGTGGCCTTTGCTCGTTTTCCCTGGGAAGGGGGTTTTCACATCACACCTGGGGAGTGATTTTGTCTTCACTGCCCCTATTGTCATGGTGGCTGTGGGGGCGGCTCATTGGGGGCTTGGGTGCCTGAGAAAAGGAGTAAAAAACCCAACTGTGAAAACCCAAGAGAAACCGAAAGACCAGAACACTGGAAAAAAAAAAAGAGAGAGAGAGAGAGAGCTTCAGGACTGAAGCGGTTAAGGAACCGGCTTCAACAGGAAGTGGGCAGAAAATGCTGTTTTCAGTACGCTCATGGGAACTGAGTTGGAAAGTGCTGTGGTGAGTGTGTGTGGAAAAAAGGGCTTTAATCAAGCTATAAATATCTGTTTCTTTGAAGTTTTATGACCAACAATTAATGTTACTGGAAGGCACATAAAGAGTTGTTTCTTGACTTGGTGGGGCTGAGTGGGGCAGGGTCAGGTTAAGATTCTCTCCCAGACTGTCCCTACAGATTCCCTTTCTGTGTGCCTGTGTGTGTGTGTGTGTGTGTGTGTGTGTGTGTGTGTATGAGAGAGAGAGAGAGAGAGAGAGAGAGCGCTAAAGTGTAACACGGGTGTCTTGAATCATCCTCAGCATATAGTTATCCGTCCATCCATCCATCCATCCATCCATTCCTTTGTTCATTCAGTGAACTAATGTTTATCAAGGGCCCTCTATGTGCAAGCCCTGGTGATACAGCAGTGGACAAAGGAATGAAACTCCTGCCCACAGGTAGCTTTTATTCTCCTTGGGGAAAGAGGCAACTCAAGACATGTCAGGGAAAGTAAAGTGCTGTGAGGGTCATGTGCACCTATTAAGAGGACAGAGGGAGGAAGGACAAGAGGCTGTTTGACTCTAGAGGAGTCTCTCTCATGAGTTGCCTGTAAACAGACACCTGCATAAAGATTTGAGATGAGGGCTGCTTGTGGGTAGTAGGTACCAAGGCCCTGGGGCAGGCATGTGCTCAGGAAGGCTCTGGAGTGCCAAGGCTGCCAATGGGAGAGACTAAGGAGTCCCACCAGAGAAGGCACCTGTTACCAAGGTGCCTGGCTATGCCCTGCTCTGGAGGTCTTGAGGGTCAAACTTTCTTCTTCCCATAAAACAAAACAAACGGTGTGAAAAAACAAAAGCAAAAACCAACTCCTCCAATAAGTTACAGACAGGGCTGCTTTTTTTTTTTTTTTTAAGAATTCTATATGCCTCTTTTCTTTCCTTTCTTTTTTTTCTCACTTCTTGCTATGTGCTGACCTCAATGTTAGACATTTTTTTATCTCATTCCTGCCTTAAAGCCCTTCCATTGCTTTTGTGAGTATAATTGAACTTGAAGGCTAACAGGCTGTAGCAACATATACCTTTCCCCACAGGGTGCCCATTATACCCAGTCTCCATTAAAATGGACTTCTGGAATTTGGAGCTCAAGATCCATTGGATTCAGGACTTGGCTTGAGGTTTACCCATGCACTCACTTTGGAGAAAGGGTTTACTTAGCAAAGAATACTCCAGAACAATCTGGAGTAGTCTACCCTTTGCAAGAAGGCAGTTTTAAAGTACCCTTGGGCATTTTAGACTCCTACCTCCTCAAGGATATTCTTACCTATTCTTTTAAGGTCTTTGCTAAGTAAAAGTTGGTTTTCTGGAAAGGCTTTCTGTGCATATTTGACCGCGGCCTTTGGTATTTTTTTTTTAAATGCATAATTCAGAGCAGCTTCCCTTCGGGGTTGTGTGAATTAGGGAGGTTTGCTGTGTGTGAACAAGCATTTTCCTCCTTGGGTTTCTTGGGTGCAGGGAGCTCTTTATGACTAATGGGATTCATTACATGTGTGTTTAGCCTACCTATTAATAAGGCTTTAACAATATTAAAATCCAAAGAGATAACAGAGAGGGAAGCCTTTGGGGGCAAGGAATCAATTGTGCTGGCTTGCTTGAAAATAGAACAGCAAGATGGCAGCCACCTAGGCTGTCCTCTCAACTCCAATAAAGCCAGAGGCAATGTCACTCAGTTGTCCCAAAACACTCACTTCGCCATAGGGATGGGGATGTGAACTTCTTTCATTAGGCTCTCTCCACCACACAGACCCTTTGTGTGTTCCAGGAGCAAGGATGTCTTTCCTCTGGCATTGGGTCTGTAAGGAACCAGGTCTGGGAGCTTCAGCAGCAGCTAAGGGAGGAGATTGGCTCTCATGTTTGTCCCTGCTTTTTGTAATTGGCCTTTAGCCTGATCTAATTCAGTCTGGTAACGTCCTTTGTCCAGTTAAAGAAATGGTTGATAGGGAATGGATTGTGACAGGAACAGAGAAGGATGTATGTACCTTTCAGAAACATGGTTTCCCCAGGACTGGACACAAAGGTGACAATTTTGGGAGATCTCTCTGGAATTGATGTCAGTGTTGTTAAAAACACATTCTTCAATGGCTCCATAGGAGTAGAGTGTGGGTTTCAACCTGATACAGTGCCCATCCTCGCCAATGGACATACACCCCTGGCCCTAAATACACTATAGAGTACAATGCTGTCTTTTTCTTAAAAAAAAAATTTTTTTAATGTTTATTTATTTTTGAGAGAGAGGGAGACGGTGCGAGTTGGGGAGGGACAGAGAGAGAGAGGGAAACACAGAATCTGAAGCAGGCTCCAGGCTCTGAGCTGTCAGCTCAGCACCCAATGCAGGGCTCGAACCCATGAACCGTGAGATCATGACCTGAGCCAAAGTCCGCCACCCAGGTGCCCCTGCCACCATCTCCTTTAAACTTAGCAGTGCAACCAGCTGTAAAGAAAGATGCTAGGATGTTGGTGACATCACCATGACACAGCCATTCAAGAGCCATTTTCCCCTTTCTGCACCAGGAGAAAGAACGACACTTCTAAAGGAAAAAGTCAGGGCAAAAAATCGTGTTTACATCTATGATAAAAACAAAATGTCATGGCAGAGCTGGGAGAGGGTAGGAAGGCAAAGCACCTTATTAGAATGGAAAAAAAAAACCCACGAAAACACTAAGTGGCAATTTATTTACGATAGTTGTGTTTGAGCGATGAGGCTCTGGATTTGTTTTTCTTTGTATTTTCTCCTTTAAACAAATGGGTACTGTTAATTATGAGATCAAAGAGAAATGTTCAGTGGCTTATTTCGACCCAATATTTTTCTGTGCCTTGACTTTAGATGGAACTTCTATTTGCATAAAAATTATGCTTGCAATGCATATGGTGATTTTCTTTTTTTAATGAAAAAGCCACCATTTTTACCATCCCCGCAGCTCAGCAACCAGTGGGCAGAGCGCCGACCCGGTTCCTATTTACCCGAGACCAGGGTGACACCCACAACAGACACAGCGACATTAATTTTACCACAGGTTTCCGGCCAGAGCCAAGGGAGAAACTGCAGCCTCTTTGGTAACTTGAATGAACATCAAAAGAATAATCAGATATTAGTTAGTCCTGTTCCTCTTTCTCAGACCATTGATAGTTTTGTCTCCTGCCTCCCCTCCCTCCCCTATGCCCTTTGACAGAGCATGGCAGGCTTGAAGGAGAAAGGGAAAAGGGGAAACTGGTGACTCAGCCAGCGCAGGCCTTACCACAGCTTCCTGGCCACCTCCTTCCATGAGAGAGAGGGGAGGAAGCCCAGAGCATTCTAGCACTCGGTATTATATGGACAAGGTGGGCTGGAGCAAATGTATGGATGAATGAGTGGATAACTGAATGAATGAATGAATGAGTCAGTGAGTGAATGAATGGGTGAAGAATGAATGAATGAGTGAGGGAATGAATGAGTGACTGAGTAAATAAATGAATGAGTAAGTGAGTGAGTGAATGAATGAATGGATACCCAAAGTCACTCAAAATTAGAGTTGAGACAGATGAATTGCCATTGCCGTACATATCTTGTCCCGCCTCCTCACCCCTCAATCCTGTGAATGCCAAGATATGTTTGGTCAAGTACAGACCAGCTTGCCAATCGGGCTGCTTTCAAAGGCACTGGCATGTTGATATTTTCTTACCGTTTTTGCCAGCGCTCTGATCTGTGCTTCCTGAATTCTAAGAGCAAACAACAACAACAACAAACAACCCCCACACACCTCAGTAGGGTAACCTTCTAAAAAACTCATCTAAGACTTTTGGGTCGGGGGGGAGACAAAGTTGATGCTTTCTACAAGTTTTGGAATAAAATATGGACAAAGGCAGGGCACCTGGGTGGCTCAGTCGGTCAAGCGGCCGACTCTTGATGTTGACTCAGTGACCATCTGAAGATGTACCTCGAGTGGGGCATAATAAGTCTCCCTCATTTAAAGAAGCCTTAAGAGGCAATCAGGGAGGCAATAAGAGGAGAATAATCGTGTTTCTTTCATTAAAAGGAGCCCGATATTTATTGATCCAACAAGTTTACACTGCGTGCACCCAGGAGTGCCATCAGCCCAAACCAGATGGGTGTCTTGGGTAACTGTTTCCTCACATTGCTGCCGAGGGGATTCACCGGATCGCCTTGTCAGCTTCTGGATTCTTTGGGCACACGGGAGAGGCGACACGGTTCTGGCTTATTTCTAAGCCCCTTTGAGGTCATTTCTGGTCCCCAAACTAGCAAAATAAGGCAAAATAAGGCAAAATTTTCTCACAATTCCTTGGATGTTCCGTCCTGCCCTGCCCCTTCTATTGCCGGGGTTCCCCCTTCTGGAGGCTTCCACGTGCTTCGGAACCCACCGGAGGTGATCGTGGCCTAGGAAATGCCTGTTGCCTCTGTCTGCCTCTTAAGAGTTTTCCTCCCATACCCCAGCCACCAGGACCCTCTCCTCTCCCTCCAGCAGTTTTATTTAGCAGGAGAGGAGAGGAGAGACGGAAAAATGGCCCCCTATTTTATAGCTGTTTCTTCGTGGCGCTCGAACTGCTTTCAGGCATGTCCTTATTACCTCATTAATCCTCATAATGTTCCCTTGGCAGTATTATTCTTATTTTCGGGACGGAGAAATTGAGGCACGGGCAAAATAAATGGCATGTGGAAGGTCAGAGAGCCGGGCAGTGGAAGAGGCGGGGCGGCCTCTGGCATCCGTCCTGGGCCATCGGTCAGGCTGTCCTCTTCCAACACCGAGAGAAAGGGAGAAGGAGAGAAGGAGCTCAAATTGCAGAGGTGATTGAACGAATGGAGGCACATTTGGTTATCGCTCATCAGTCTCCCTGGTGGATAAATAGACTGTTACCCACCAGGTTTTCCACAGTGGGACTGTCAACATTGCAGGTGTCCTGTGTACCGGGCCCTGTACTGGGCTCGGGGGCTCTGCAGTTAATGACACAGACCAGAGACTTGCCTCAGTGGAGTTAATATGTGGGAGGATTCCGAACCTCACGAGCAAGAATGCACTCCTAAGAAAGGCCTCCTTCCCCCACCCCAGCCTCACCCCTCCACACCCAGCCTCAGCCCCCACCCGGGTTTCTGCCCTGTCCTCCTCATGGGTCTCCTGGCACCCCGCTCTTCCTCCCTTGGGTCTTTCCTCAACAGAGTCTCCTTTGAAAAGCTAAGTTACATCACATCTTTCCCCTGCTGAGAACCTTCCGCAGGCTTCAAGATGTCAGTCCTCGTGGAAGCTGGTCTTGACCAGGGCTTGTGGGATCCTTCCTGCTCTCCCCTGTTCCCAGGCTCTGTGTTTGCACCTGCTGGGCTCTCTCCCTCCCTCGCTCACTCTGTGCCCGCTGGGCCAGCCTCCGCGCTGCTCAAGCACCCCAGGCACGCTCTGCCTCAAAGCCTCCCCTCGCCCCCTCGCTAACCACAGGCCTCACCTTCGCCCGCCTTTCTTGCACCTTCTGAGGAGGCCTTCTCCCCACATCTCACATCTGGTTAGTCTGCCTTCCCCGTGCCCCTCAGCACTCCTTAGCCCTCACCGGCTTTATTTTTCCCCAAAGGCATCACCTTGGGACCATCCATCCGTTTTCTCTCCCCTTCATGAAAATGCACTCTGGGAGGGAAGACGTTCCATCTGTTCTGTCTGCTGCTGCATTCCCATTACCAGGAACCTACTAGGTGCTTCACACATAACTGGGTCTCTGTCCGGTGGACTTCCCCCCAGGGTTACAGAATAGCGAGGAGCCTGGAGTAGGGATCTGTGTTCAGAAGATTTCACTGGGGAGCCGAAAGGATCACGTTGGGTGGGGATTCTTTGGGGTTGTAGGATATTGGGGAGGAGTCCGGGGAGAAGCCCAGGACAGGGCTCGCTGTCCTTGGTGGGTTTTGTACTTCCTGTGGCAGAGACATAGAAGGACCTCTTCACCTAAAGGACCAAATTAGATTTTTTTTTTAACTTTCTTTTTGAACTTTCGTAACAGCTCACTTACCTACCAACCTGGTTGTGCCATACCCGGGGGGTTCTCATTAATGACAGCGCTATATGGAGGGCAGACTGTGACCTGGGTCACTGGATTCACAGAGAAGTCAGAACTCTCTTTTGTCAAGAGCCTGCTTTTCTCGATAATTGCATAATGACGTCTTTGATTCCCAGGCCCTCGTCCCCAGCTGTTTCCTTAGGCATGTATTCAAGATCCGAGATGCCATTCACCATCCAGCAGGATGCATATTTGTATCTAGCTCCAAAAAAAGAAAAAAAAAGTTGTGTTTTTTTTTTTTTTTTTTTGGCCCACATCACTGCTGCCCATGGCAGAAGATTCTAGCAATTAGCAGGAACTGAAAGTGATAATTTATTGCAACCAACACTGTGATCTAATAGTCACACGTCCCAAAAGCAAAATCCATATTTTTTTTTTTGCCACGGCACTGCCATACTGTTCTCCCCTCCTCGCGCCTTCTCATGTCTTTTGTTTGCATTAGGAAAAAACGTAACCCTCTTCCGCTGAGAACCAGAGAAAGCCTCTCAGGTTCCAAGAGGGATGACATTCACAAATGTATTCCGAAGGGGGTTCGGTCTGTGTCCTAGGGGTGAGGGCTGTGTGGTTTGATCCGATTTCCAAATGATCTTCGCAAAGTACAGGACGCCTTCTTGCCTTTATGCAGGAAAGGTGATCGTCTCCCATAAGGGGTGGTTCCCGACACAGGGGTGTAGGGGACGCAGACTGGAAACTGAGAAGCTTCAGCCCTTTCATCCAGCGATCACAGTTCAAATCTATTGATTTTGACCCCTGAATCTTGCCTCGGATCCGAACCTCAGGTGAATTTCCAAACCACCAGGCAACATAAATTATGGGCAAAATGATAAGTAAGGTCCTGCCAGGTGACTAAGGCAGCGTGGCAATGCTTCAAGTCTTTAAAACATATCCCAGTGGCCCAAAAGCATTAATACGTTTGGAACATTGCCTGTCCAATGTTCAGAGAGGCGCCTGCAGAATTTGATTCCTAGGTACATCAAGTTTTTGAGCTGGAAGAAACTTGAGACAGTCTCTATTCCAGCAAATTCCAAACCTGTCTGCTCATCAGAATCATCTGGGAGCTTAAAAACAAAATACAGATTCCTGAGCCTCACCTTCCAAAGACACACATTCACTTGCCATAGGATTGGACCCAGGAAGTTCCAAGCGGGGACAGAATCACAACTGTGGGGGACCCCTGCGATTGCACAGACAGGGAAACTGAGTCTCAGTTTGCCAGATAGAGGATGGGAGGGTTGCAATCCAACTCCCAGGCCCCCGGTGTGTTTCGTTTTCTCCTGGACCTGTTTAACCCTGGGAGACCTCATTCACTACCCCCCCAGAGGTCAGAGAATATGTGTAAGAATTACTTGGGAAGAGAGGCAATGAAATCTCACTTTCTTCAAGCCCTTTTGGTACCTCTGGTTGCATTTCAGTAAATTTCCCCAAAAGGCAATTATCATAATGTCCCTAAATATTGAGCCAACTTTCCCTGGGATCATCTCAAGGTTTTTCTTGGGTTGAAGAGTAAAAAGAGTAAAAAAGAATCATTTCATTGTTGTCGCTTTTCTCTAAAGTATGCAAGGCTGAACAGGAATTGCAAACAGTAAGCGTTTACTATAGCACGGTCCCGTAAATGAATGAGTTGAGGTGGGTCATAACAGCCCAGATACTCCTTGTGGGGACATGGAATTGAGAGAAATAGCGTTCGTTTCTTTCTTTTTTTTTTTTTTTCCTCTAGGTTTTATTTATTTATTTTGAGAGAGACAGAGACAGTGTGAGTCGGGGAGGGGCAGAAAGAGAGGGAGAGAGAGAATCCCAAGCAGGCTCTGCACTGGGCTTGAACTCACAAAACCGTGAGATCATGACCTGAGCTGAAGCTGAGAGTCAGATGCTTAACCGACCTAGCCACCCAGGCGCCCCAAAATAGCGTTCGTGTCTGCGGAGAAATACATACCTTCCCCTTTTTCCTTGAAACACGTAGCCTCTCCGTCTACCTGTTATCTCTACTTTTGACAGAACAAATGGCAAGATACATCTTTTGCTTTTCTCTTTACATGAAGAAAAACAATATGCAGGCCTATGATAATGAACCTCCCTGCTGAGGGTGACAACAGGGAGGGGTGGAGATTGTGGTAAACTCCAGGGCCCATGCTCTGTACAGAGAGGAAGTCACCTTCCGTTCTAGCTGATTGTTGCCAGGGTAGTCAAATCCTCTGATTGTCTTTTCTTCCTTTCCTAAAAGAAATAAGAAATGTAGATGCATGTGTGTGTGCCCATGAGAGAGAAAGAGAGAGATTCAGGAGTTTTAGATACTGGCAACTAATTCAGTTTATTTTTACTTTTAGCATATTGTACCAAATACATAGGTGTGAGTCAAAAAGAACAGGGTCCTTTGTAGGGGCGCCTGGGTGGCCCAGTTGGGTAAGCATCCGACTTTGGCTCAGGTCATGATCTCACGGTCCGTGAGTTCGAGCCCCACGTCGGGCTCTGTGCTGGCAGCTCAGAGCCTGGAGCCTGTTTCAGATTCTGTGTCTCCCTCTCTCTCTGCCCCCTGCCCTGTTCATGCTCTGTCTCTCTCTCTGTCTCAAAAATAAATAAATGTTCAAATACATTTTTATTAAAAAAAAAAAAAAAAGAACAGGGTCCTTTGCAGCCCACAGGCCTCAACTTTGAGACTTTTTTTTTAAATGTTTGTTTATTTATTTAGGTATGTATTTATTTTTATTTTTTTAATGTTTATTCATTTTTGAGAGACAGACACAGAGCATGAATGGGGGAGGGGCAGAGAGAGAGGGAGACCCAGAATCCGAAGCAGGCTCCAGGCTCTGAGCTGTCAGCACAGAGCCCGACGCGGGGCTCGAACCCACAAACCGTGAGATCGTGACGTGAGCCAAAGTCAGACGCTTAACCTACTGAGCCACCCAGGCGCCCTTCAACTTTGAGACTTCTGATGAAAAGATACTTAACTGAAGTATGAGTGACAAGGGACTATGAGTGACAGAGTTAACCGGGACAGTGGAACCAGTAGGAGGTACATGTTAGGAGATTTATTGCAAGGAAATGGCTTATGTGATTCTGGGAAAGCCCAGAATCCATGCTGTGAATGCTTGAGAAAGGCAGGCCAGAGCTCCAGGCAGGGGCTGAAGCTGGTGACCTTACCACAGGCAGAATTCCTTCTTGCAGGAAATGCTCAGTTCTCCCCATCAGGCCTTTCGGCTGATTAAATCGGACCCACCCAGATTATCGAGGATAATCTCTCTTACCCAAAGCCAACTCCCTATGGGCCTTAGTCACATCTCCCAAATAAGGTCCCAGCAACACCTTGATTAGCGTCAAATTAAATAGCAGGGATCTGTCTCGTGGCCAAGGTGGCTCGTAAGACTGGCCATCCCAGGGCAGATGTTAAAAAAAAAAAAAAAAAAAAAAATCAGCCAAGGACAAAGAAGATCAAGGCCCCTATGTCGTCCTTTGACAAGAGTCTTAATTTTTTCTCTCTCTCTCTTTTTTTTTCCCCTTAAAAAAGGAGATCGTTTTAAAGAGCCTGAGAAATGAGGGCAGGCATTAGTGATCCGATTTAGCAGAGAAGCCCTGGGTTTGCGCCAATACAAGATGGGTTTGTATCTTTAAGTGGCCTTTATTACCATAGTAATAAACAGCAACCAGGCCCAAATCTTACAGGCTTGTGTTGGCTTTGACCAATGAAGTAGAACCAGGCCTCTGAATACCCCATTAGTTCCAGGCTGTGCTTTGATGGCTCTGCACAGGCAGCTCTTTTCCTGCACAAGTCACCAGCCTTACCCGTGTCTCTGAACAAATGTTGTTGACAGGCCGAGTTGCAATTTTTCTGCGTGTTCTGACAGTTTAATTCAGTACCTCTTGGCTAAGCACTCAGCCTAAGGGGGTGCTTCAGCACCTTGGCATCACCAGGCTGCAATTAAAATAATTCAGCGCTGGGGCTGGGCTTGCAGAAATAGTCCTTCTTCCCTTTGGAGCACACAGTGCACTTTCCAGTGTCCCCGTGGAGCAGATTCACGATCTCCCTTTTAGAGTGGAGGGCAGTGGACGTTATTACTGAAACGTCGAGCGGTTCGATGTGCACGTTGTGCCCGGTGGGGCTTTCTCCATGGTGGCTGAACGTAACTTCTTCGGTAGACGTGGCACCTGTGGAAAGGTCGTGGCAGGGGGTGGGAGGGGCGGGGGGCAGAGGGAGTGAGGGAACATGGACGGGAGTTTGGCAAAGACCAGTTTTAGAAGGCACCCTTCCGAAACAGCAAGTCAGAAATGCTGTCCTTGCCTCTGAATTCTGCACAGGGAAGATAAATAGATAAGAGCATCTGAAATTGGCCTCCTTCGAAATGACCTTGAACGAAGAGAGATCCCAAGAGGTGTTTTAGACCCAGTTTCAGTGTGGTGTCGCTCCTTAAAGCAAGACCCTTTCCACATATCAGAGAGATTTGGTTTGT
Organism: Prionailurus viverrinus; assembly: GCF_022837055.1. NCBI lineage: Eukaryota > Metazoa > Chordata > Mammalia > Carnivora > Felidae > Prionailurus > Prionailurus viverrinus. Next base: position 9,827,987 of record NC_062575.1, on the reverse strand, counting down.
CAGGTGAGGTGCTTTGAACAGATGGAAATTTGGTAAATTCTCCAAAATTACTTTATGATGAGGACCATTTGACGGGACTGCGGTTAATTCCGTCTAGGATGGGACCCGGGTGGGAATTTGTATTTTAACAAATGTTCCCTGGTGAGTCTTTTCATTCAGGCCAATGCAAGAAGTACCAGTGTGAAATAAATGACCACAGAACTTTGTGCTTTCCAGAAAAAGCAAACAATGGAAACTTTCCAAAGGAAATTACCTGAGATGCTTTCTCATTCTGTCTCTCCTTCGTATTACCTGCCTTAAAAAAAATAAAGTGCCCATATTTAGTTTCCCCTTCCTGCATCTACTTTCTGGATGCTTCCTTCTAGAGGTATGAGAGTTGGAAGAGAAACATGCTTTATGGGTTTGGCTTGCACGAAAGAGGGCATCTTGGGAGGGAGGCCATGGAAGACTTTGATGGGTAGAACAAGTAGACAGTTCTGGAAGACTTATCTGGCGTTGACACTTGACTCAGGACTTCACGGTACGCCCCCTCCCCTGTCCCTCCCGTGGATAAGGATGGAACATGAACAAGCAAAACACTGTACTTGAGTGCTTACATTTTCTTTTTTTTCTTTTTCTTTTTCTTTTTCTTTTTCTTTTTCTTTTTCTTTCTTTCTTTCTTTCTTTCTTTCTTTCTTTCTTTCTTTTTTTTAGGAAACTGGTACAAATTCTGCAATTCGTTCTGAACGTCTCCTCTAAATCCCTTCTGGATAATAATCTGCCCCCCAAAATGGACCTAAAATGCATGCTGTGTGCCTAATTCAGTTATTTGGTGGCACCTTGTGACTTTAGGCAGGGAGGTGTTCTTCTGCAGAACTTGTCAAACGGGCACCCTGGGTGGGCGGTCCTGTGCACCTAAGATCGCCTTCCATTCTAGAACTTCCATGAATCTGGCTGCTAGGTGCTGGATTCTCTGTTAGGGGGTGTGGGAGAATGCCTGCCGTCTCTTGCGTTTAGCAAACATCATGCTTTCTCAAACTTTTTTTTTTTTTTTTTTTTAAATTTTTTTCAACGTTAATTTATTTGTGGGACAGAGAGAGACAGAGCACGAACGGGGGAGGGGCAGAGAGAGGGAGACACAGAATCGGAAACTGGCTCCAGGCTCCAAGCCATCAGCCCAGAGCCTGACGCGGGGCTCGAACTCCCGGACCGCGAGATCATGACCTGGCTGAAGTCGGACGCTTAACCGACTGCGCCACCCAGGCGCCCCTCTCAAACTTTTTTAAAGTTGCTGAAAACCTCTGTTGAAGGAAATGGTACGCTGAAGCTTAGTACATGACAGAGGGGTAGAAGAGATGCTTGAAAGAGCTTGCGAATGGTCTCATTAGAGCATGAGCATGTGCCCAGTGCCTGCCTCGGAAAGACCTGGGCACATGGCAGCCGCTCGGTAAAGGACTCAAGCCTTTGAGATATAATTCTGAGATCTCAGAGGCTCTGAATCGAAAAGGGCCCATGTGTAAATTTATTTTTTCATCGAGGGGCACCTGGGTGGCTCAGTTGGTTAAGTGTCTGACTTTGGCTCAGGTTATGATCTCACGGTTCATGCGTTCAAAGCCCCGCATCAGGTTCTGTGCTGTCAGTACGGAGCCTGCTTCAGCTCCTCTGTCCTCCTCTCTCTCTGCCCCTCCTCTGCTCGCTCCCTCTTTCTCAAAAATAAGCAACTTAAAAAGTTTTTAATTTTGTCAGCAAAGACTTGAGGAGTCTTTCCAGCTCACTTGTATTGGAGGCATTCTCCAGGAGTGGTACTCTTTTTCTGATCTCTGGAGAGGAAGGGTAAAGGGCAGACTGATCCCTTGTGATGAGGCTCCCGCATTCTGGCTGGCATCTCCTCCTCCTTCTCTCTTCCTCTTTCTCCTCCTCCTCCTTTCTCTCTTCCTGTCCCTCCTCTTCCCCCCACCTCCTCCTTCTCCTTTTCCATCTGGACTGGCCAGCTAAGACCTTGACAGGACAGGCCCGGAGTAAAGGACGACGGGACAAGCTGAGTTTCCTTTGCCTCTTGGTTTGGGCAGGTTCTCAGCCTACGTTCGTAGGCATCTCCCAACAAAGGCAAATATTCGCCTAAGTGGTTAAGTCTCAGAACGTATTTGTTGATCTCTGCTGAATCTCTCGGACCATTTTCATCCCTCCTCTGCCTTTCCCTGTGCATTAACCAAGGCCTTGACCTATTGACTACAGAGTCTCTGAAGCAGCTGGACTTCCCATTTGAAAGCCTTTCTGAAGAGGCATCTATTAATTTATGTATTTAATTTCTGTATGAAGTGACTGTTCTGCTCCCAGCACAGGTATTAAAGTACCTTTAGGGGAATCAGGCAGCTGAAATCCTCCGTAAGGAAAAACGCTCAGAGTGTCACAAAGCAAAAGCATTAGTGAGAAGTGTTCAGAGTGCTGCTCGATGGAGACACTGGGGTCTGCCCCTCCCTGGATTGAAGGCCCTCTTCCCATTTGCTGAGCATGCCCCCATCCCAACCTGGGGAACCTTAGCTGGAGCACATCAGCTTCATTACAGTACAGGGGCAACAGCGAGAACTGGGTCCAACTCTGCTAATGGAGTCCATTATTAAGATCTTAACAAATCCAGGAACATTTAAAATAACCTAGGGGTACCTGGGTGGCTCAGTCTGCTAAGCGTCTGACTCTTGGTTTCAGTTCAAGTCATGATCTCACAGTTCATGAGTTCGAGCCCTGAGTCAGGCTTGGCACTGACAGTGTAGAGCCTGCTTGGGATATTCTCTCTCTCTCTCTCTCTCTCTCTCTCTCTCTCTCTCTCTGCCACTCCCTGGCTTGCTCTGTCTCAGTCCCTCTCTTTCAAACAGTAAATAAATAAACGTAAAAAAGTTAAGTTACCTGGGAAGTCCAGCTACAGACTAGGTATTCATAAAAAGGTTTTGTTTTTCTTTGTTAGTACCAGATGTATTATTGAAACAATTAAATCCATCATAGACATTCATTTCTGTATGGCCCAGAAAAGTGGTTAAGGTGGACTGGAAATCAGAGCTCCCTGTCTGAGCACCAGTAATTTGCTGACATCAGACACATGTCTACACATCTGCCTACACACATCCCTTTGTAGGACATACCAGGTGGCCGTGTCCTGTAGGTGAAGAGTTCCTTAATTGAAAATGATGTGTGAAACTCCAAGAGAGAAGCCCCTGAATGGGGTGATTCAGGCTTTGGAGTCCACAAACCTTCCTGAGAAAAGGTAGGAACAGCCCTTTGAGGCCACCTTTTTTTGCTGGAAAAACAGCCTTGCCCAAGACATCAGAAATTTTGCTGTTTCACTCCTGTGAGCCTTCAAAGCTAGAATTAAAAGATGCCCCACTCTCACAAGTGGGAGCTACTCTGGGGCATGGTTTCCAAACCCTGAAAAATAATGAAAAAGAATTTTTAATTTTTTTGTTACATTTATTTATTTTTGAAAGACAGAGTGAGACAGAGCACGAGTGGAGGAGGGGCAGAGAGCGAGGGAGACACAGAATCTGAAGCAGGCTCCAGGCTCTGAGCTGTCAGCACAGAGCCCAGTGCGGGGCTCGAACCCACTGTGAGATCGTGACCTGAGCCGAAGTCAGACACTTAACCAACTGAGCCACCCAGGTGCCCCTGAAATTTTTTTTAAAAAATAGAGTAACATAGGGATGCCTGCATCTTACTGGGGGGATGTAATTTTCGCAAAACCTCAGTTATCTGCTATAAACATTATTGCATAAGACACATCATTCTCCCCAACATTATGAAAATTCACAAACATACATCAAAGTCGAAAAAATTTTACAGTGAAAGGCCGTTAACATTTTATTCTCACTGTTTTATCATGCATTTATCCATCCATTCAGCCGTCTTATAATAAAACAATGTTTTAATGCCAGAAAAGAGAAAGGACATAATCTCAGCCTAGAATACAGTTCTTTCCTAAGAAAAGTCCGTTAACAACTTGACATCAGTATCTACACGTTTAAATATCTATACACACATGTGCACCTGTGTAAATGCCCACGTGTATACACATATGTATATATACATATTTGAACGCATATACACGTGTATGAACGTGTGAAATACACATATGTATATACACGTATTTTAAAACTCATCTCATTCTTTAAATCCCTGTGTCTCTGTTGATCGATGAAACAAAGTCACTGCCCCAGCATGAGTGGTTCTCAGAGAGTCACTTTGGGACCCACTGAAAATCGACCAAAAATACATGCCGCTAGTTCATTAAAGGATTCTAGGGTGTTCCAATACTTCCCTTTCATGAAGTCCCCACTTCCCCAGGATTAGCAGTGACAGGCATACAAGGGCCCCAAGTAATGGAAGTCTGCTGTAGTTTCTCACAGTTAAAAGGAACTTCTTTCCTTATATTGAAAACAATTTATGTTTATTGTTGAAAAGGTAGAAGACGGGCACCTGGGTGGCTCAGTTGGTTAAGCGTCTGACTCGATTTCAGCTCAGAGCCTGGAGCCTGCTTTGGATTCTGTGTCTCCCTCTTTCTCTGTCCCTCCCCCACATGCACTCTCCCTGTCTCTCGCTCTCTCTCTCAAAATAAATAAAAAGTAAACTTGAAAAGGTCGAAGATACAGGTAAGCAAACATAGCAAAAGTAGAACAGTCATAATCTCAAAACTCAGAGAAAAGGATGGTACTCTACATTCATATGCATACCCAGAGCTATAGCCCTATCTTTATCTGTATTCATATCTATGCTTTTACCCCAATCCACTTTAATATTTAAACCTCTATATTAAGATATGAATATAAGGCACATATAGCTACTCTTGCTTTCACACACACACACACACAAAAAACCAGGATTATATTGTACATAATTCTATATCACCTGAATTCTTTTGTTACCAGGATGTTGTAAACATCTTTCTATGCCAGTAAATGTTATCTCGCCATCATTTCCAGGGGTCCCTCGTATCCCATTATGCAATCTTCAGTGATTAGTTTAAACTAACGGCCCTCAAAGTGTGGTTCCGGGATCAGCATCAGCAGGAGTACCTGGGAACTTGTTAGAAATACCGATTCTCAGGCTCCTACCCACAGACCTATTGAGAGCAGAATTGGGGCCACAATCTGTGTTTAAAGAAGCCCTCCAGGGGACTCTGGGGAGTGCTAACATTTGGAAACACTCTTGAACAAACTTCTCTTCCCTAGTGATTCTTAGGGGAGCACATTCCGAATCTTTGGCCCGGAACTTGCAACTTTTACCTGTGCTCACTACAGTCCGGGGGAGGAATCTTTAGAATTCAGGCTCTTACAAGTCATGCCCACTGACTTCTCATGGAGAGTGCAATCCTTCTTCACCTCTAAATTCTACTGACTTAATCTAGATTAAGGGATTCAAGGATTAACTTGGGGCATCTGCCAAGACCTTGCCATTTTGTGCAACATTTGAAATCTGAGTGCATTTCTCTAGCGAAAAGTATACCTACCAGATTTTCAAAAAGCCCATGACCCTAAGAAGACTTTTTATTTGTTATCTTTTTTTCCTGTGTTTGCTGTTGTGTTTCTCCCCGGTTAGGTCAGTGAATAAAGGAGAAGCAGTCTGCTCAGGGGGTCCGTGGGCGCGGTGCCCAAGCAACGTGCGGAATGGCGACTTTTCCCCTTTTTCATCTTTTAGTTGGTCCAAAGACCAGCCTTCCGTATCTTTTCTGGAGCACGTATTTCCCATTCTCCAGATCTCCGGCTTAGCCCTACCCTGACCCCTTGTAGTAGGTGAGATGTGCATTTTTAGGCCCCGGGTGAAAATAGAATCTTTCTCCGGTCTTTCACATCTTTTCAGACTTGAGACGGGTCGGGAGGACTGGGGGCCCAAGTGAAGGCCAAGAAAACAGAGCGGGCAGAGCGATCCTGGAGAATAAGAAAAGGAAGCAAAGGAGTTCCTTTTAGTTGTTCACCTTCCCCTCCACACGTCGGGTCCAGAGAGGCCGCCCATATGGCTGAGTTGCATGCCGAATGCAGAGCTAACCGCATACCGACATGCTGTTCTGGAATCCAGCTCTCAACAGCAGGCCACTGCAGCCGACCCAAAGGAAGGAGGAGGGTGGGACTGAGTGACCGCGAGGTCCAGGTGTCTTCAGGAGGAGAGATCGTCCAGGCTGGACTGGACACAGATGTGCTTTGTATGCGGAGTCAAAGGACCCGGCCATTTTCATCGTCTCCAAAGCCAGTATCTTAAAATTTGCCAGTCTGTGTTAAATACTTTGCTTTTCTCAGCAACGTCACCCTTCCTCATTCTCCCCAGTCAGCCTGGCATGAGCTTGGCTGGGATGCAAGGTCAGGCCATGACTTGTGTGTGTACGTGTGTGTGTGCGTGCACACATGCACGTCTTCCAAGTACTCTGGGACTCTTGACGGTGTATGACCTACAGCGTCGGGTCGGGGGCACTTTTAGTCTCAGATCTGTGTCGGGACGCTGGGTACGACCGTGCCAGGCCTAAACGTACCCTTCTTTTCCCCTTTCCCCTCTTCTCCCGAGAGGACGTGTGCACCGGGCTGGCCACCGACACTGATACGTGTCCCCCAGTCTCTCAGTTCCTATTGAGCTCCTGTAACTTTAAAAAGATTTAACAAAGACCACCTCCACCAGCTAAGCTGAAATAAGAATGTCTCCGGAGTTTAATGGATCAAGTAGCGGTGATAGGTTTTATGGCTCTTTTTCACTTTAGGGCATAGGGAAGAGAGAGCCGGGCAGGTTGGTTTTAAATTCAAGGATTTATGTTGTTAATCCTCCGGGCTAATTATAATTTATGGGATCTTGGCAAATTAATATGCGGTTGCTATTCAAAAGTGGAGAGCAATGTGAGACAGGCATAAACAAGCCTTGTTCATTTTTAATTTATTTCCACCAATGGAGAATATTAAATAAAATGAACACTAGGGTATTTCGCTCTGAGTTTGGTGTTCATTATTTATCTCTAAATGATGAAATTCATAGAACAACTCCTTGTTTTTTCACCAAGAACCCAGAAATAGGGAGCGATCGCATCCGGATGAGTAGGAGGCAATCAGAGTAATTCTCTCTGCTGCATTTAGGAGGGACTCAACAATACGTGCATGGTTATGGAGGTTTTCCAAGCAGCATGTTGGTGGGGTCCAAAAGTTGGCCTTGCGCACATCAGGATGGTCTAGAAACAAATAGAGTGGGATGGGAGCTTAAAATCTAAGAAATGAGGGCATTGTGGGCACCCGCCCTCCAAAGCAAGGACTCCAGCCCATTATGCCTGGAGGGCTTTGGAAAATCCCAGTGTACTGCTAGCCCACTGGATGCTGCTCAAGGTATGGACCCATCATAGGACTTTCAGACCTGATCACAGCGATCTCACTGAACCCAGGACTCTCATCTCATCAGCATCCCCGATGGCTGTTTTCGGAGTTCTCATGCCAAGACTTCAGCTTCTCACCCAGAAGCAACCGGCAGGAGATCTTCAGCGATTGGCCACCATGCGGCCGATGGGTTCCATCTAACCCGGCAACCTGTTGCTCCACTAGAAACCAGAATGCATACCTTTCTATCCCCCCTCCACCAGCTCCCCGTCTCACTCTTTTCCCTCCCCCTGCCTCTGTCCTCTTCGCTCCAGCTGGGAGAGGCCGGCACAGGCTGCTTGGAGTGCTGTGGAAGCCTTGAGCTCTGAGCCTAAGAAGCAAGTTGGAGTCCTCCCCCCAGCTGTGCAGCTCAGATAACAGCTGGAGCAGAGAACAGACTGTTCTCTCTGCTAGAATATCTGACCCAGTTCTGGCTGGCAAAGAGACTGAATGGCTGGTACCCCAAGTCGTCCTCCTCCCGGTGTGAAGGGAGAGAAGCCGTCATTCCTCTCCACACTCCACCCCCGACCCCGCCCCGACACACACTCCGTTCCAACCCCTTCTCTCTCGACCACACTTTCTGCATTGCTGTTACGCTCCTATTTTGTCTTCTTGTCGGCAGAAAAATGAGGACCCTTTTCAACAATTCTGAAGAGGAGATGGGGTGTTTTGCTTTGAGAGGGAGGCTAGCATGGAAAGGCAAGGATTTCTGGATTCTGACAGGTCCCAAATCCAGTCCCCGTGCCTTCGGTCAGATGGGTGTTGTCGGGCGAGTGACCTGACTTCCCTGAGCTTTGGCCATAAGTGACGTGACCTGAGAACACTGTTGTTGGTCTTGGGGATTGTTATGAGAAACAGGATATCGAGAAGCACCTGGCACATTGTCTACCCTCGACATGGTCAAGAAATGGTAGCACTGTTCCCTTATGTCCCCACCGTGTACATAAGAAGTTCCCAGCAAGTATGTGTAGAACCGAGTTGACCAGAAGACACGGCGTGTACCTTTAGCACTCAGAGAGGATCATAGATGCCTTGACTCTCGGAAGGTATCCCAAGGCTTGGTGGCAGTGAGTAAATGTGACAAATCATGTAAATAGCCCCCACTGCCATTGGTTCATGCGTCTTTGTGATAGGAACAAGGATTCATGATTTATAAGCAGCCTGGCATTGGGACATGGAGGTCTCTCGGTACCTGCAGATTTTTTTCTTCGTTGTTGTCTGTCAGGTTTTATTTTTGTTTGGGAAAACAGTAGGAAGTCCAGCCCTCGTATTGACAGAGCACCTGGCTTCGCAGGAGTTTCTTTTTCAGAAGGTCTTTAGCTTAATCATTTACTGGTGAGAAGATACTCCATTTTCTGTATTATTTAGGAATGAAAATTTAAGCCTGCCTGAGATCATGTACTCAGTATATTCTATAGTAGTTTGATTTTTTTAATGTTTATTTAGTTATTTTGAGAGAGAGAGAGAGAGAGAGAGAGAGAGAGAGAGAAAACAAGTGGGGAAGGGGCAGAGAGAGGGGGAGAGAGAGAGTCCCAAGCAGTCTCCACACTATTAGCACAGAGCCCAACTCGGGCCTCGAACCCACGAACCATGAGGTCATGACCTGAGCTGAAATCAAGAGTCAGACACTTGGCTAACTGAGCCACCCAGGCACCCCCTATATTACTTTTGGTTCGTTAATCAATGGTTATCAGGGTTTTCCTTTTTTAAGTACTTTTCTGAAGGAGCATAATGTAGGACTAATCCCAGAAATTTAAAAATAAATAAATAAATAATAGCAATCCTGCAAAGTCCTAAAAGAAATGCAGTTGATGACTTCCGGGACAAAGCAGCATGGGTAATGTCCAGGCAAGGGGGACAGAAGACCAAGGTGTCACAGTGGCACAAGTGTGCAATCTCATCATATAATAGAGTTTCGTCCAGAGAACATTTATCGTTTTCATTTATTGACCACAAGTTCCCAAAGACCCAGGGCCTGATAAGGGACAGATTTGTGCGATAGCCTCCATCCTGAATTCAGATTCTAGTCCCACCCGTGAGCCATCAACTCAAGCTCTGTAACTAGGTCAAGCTAATCAGGCCCCTCTCTTCTTGAGGAGGGATGGTCTCGTGAGACCCTGTGAGGCACCTCCCACCTTCTGTCTGGCGGGTGACCCAGTGAGCTCCCCAGCCATTCACCGATGCTCAGACTTGCCTCCGCCCAGGACTGGACACAGCACAGGTTTAGTCTGAGACTCTTCCCTCCATGCCTCCTTCTTAGCTTGCTACCACCTTGATTAAAGGTATCACCTTTAAATCACTAGCCCCTCCTTCCTTTTTGTTATTGGTACACATCAAAATCAAGGATTTTGGTTCAAGTCGACTGGCCCATCAAAAGTGTTCTCTATTTGACTTACAGGTAGGAAATCATCTTGGTAAATAAAGAAAGCTCTCTGATGTCAAGGCCCCATCCCCTTAATGCTGAGTATTAGTGAAGCGCATGACGGACCCCAGGAGTGAAAGAGACGATGCAACGGCTGAATGTTGTTTCCCCGCAAAAACTCATATGTTGAAACCTACCCTCTAATGTGATGGTCCAAGAAGGTGGAGCCTTTTAGGGGTAATCAGATTCTGGGGGCAGAACCCTCATGAGTAAGATTAATGCCATAGAAAAGAGGCTTGAGAGAGATTCCTTGCCGCCCACCGTGTGGGCATTGAGAAGTCTGCGACCCCAAAGTGGACGCTGTACCCAACCATGGTGGTGTTCTGACCTGGGACTTCCAGCCTCCAGAGCTGTGACAAATACAATTCTCTTGTTTATAAGCCACCCAGTCCGTGGTATTTTTTTTATAGCCGTGCAAAGGGAGAGCACTGGTGGGCCCTTTTTCTCTGCCGTTTGCCTGGGCCCGGGACACTTTTCTGGGCGATGTTCAGCTATGGAACACCTTCTATCCGGGGGTTTCCAGCTTCCCAGCTGCCTGCTTTTCTTGTGACCCCTTTTCCTCTGCGACTTCTTCAATGGGTGCTCTCTATACACTTTCCCCGGAAAAACAGGAGCAAAGCATCACCCTTTGGGGGGTGCCCAACAAAATATTTCTGATCGTTGGTACCTCGGTTTTATTCTTCACTCTCCCACTACATAAAAGACTTAAAAAAAAAAAAAAAAGAGCCCTTGCACGAATGTTTGCACATCATTTAAATATTCATTTCCATGAATTTATTCATGGTTGTAAAGTTTATTACCTAGAATATAGAGCCATAGACTTTTAGAGCCAGAAGACACGAGAGAAATCCTCTGGTCCCGGCTCCTCGTTTTATAGATGAGGAAACTGAGGTGAGGTGAGCGCAGGCAGCCGCCCAAGGTCAAATGCTGAAGGGCAGGCACTGGGAGGCCCGCCCTCGCGGCTCCACAGTCGGGCCTCTGCCGAAGGCACTTGTGCGTAGCTGAAAGCCATCTTGCTCCCCCTGGCCCGGACAGGCTCGTTCCTGTGCCCTCTCCTGTTTTGTCGTTCTCTGTCAAGCACGTGTCGAGTGCCAGCGCGGTGCTCGGTGCGGCGGTGAGGGACGCGGAGCTCACGGGCGAGTGGGGCAGCGAAGGTAAGCGTGCACAAGTGTGATTACAAAGTGTGATAAGGGCTCCAAAGGAAATAAACAAGGTCTGCGTGGAGAACAGAGGTGGGAGGTGTCTCAGTCGGACTCCTGTAACAGAGGACCACAGACCGGGTGGCTTGTAAACAACAGAATTTATTGCCTTGCGGTTCTGGAGGCTGGAAGTGCGACCTTCTTCTTCCAGGTGCAGGCTGTCTACTTCTCCTGTGTGCCCACATGGCAGAAGGGGCGAGGGAGATCTCTGGGGCAGAAGAGGGTTGGAGAAGGCAGAGGAAAGACTCCCAGGCGAGCACGCGTTGCACGTCAAGAGCCAGGTCCCCTTAATAATCATCTGCTCTCTGTTGAACGGTAAGCCAGGGTCTCTCGGTGCTCGGAAGTGACCTTCGCGTTGGGGCAGCGGGGCTGGATGTCAGTTCTAATGTCACAACTCCTACTTCATGGGCGCTTTCTGTGTCTGGCGGGAGGCTCCCGTCATCCATGCTGGACGTGGTTACTGCCGTCTGGCCCATTTTCCAAGCTGGGGCTTCGAGAGGTCAGGTGACCTGTAGCGAAGGGTAGACCCAGGATTTGGAAACAGGCCGCTCCAGAGCATGTGTCCCCGACTGCCGCCTCGTCATCAAACACACATACTGTGGGTTGAACCGTGTCCCCCACGATGATAGGTTGACACCTGAACCCCTGGGCCTGTGAATGTGACTTTATTTGGAAATAAGGTCTTTGTGGGTGCCATTGAACTAAGTCGAGGTCATTGAGCAAGACGGATACGCTCTGGAGACTTGCTGTACAACATTGTACCTGTGGTCAACCCCGACGTAAGCTTAGACTTAAGAGGGTACAGCTTGTGTTAAGCGTTCTTACTCTTAACAATATACATATTGCTGTCTACTGCAGGATATACTGGATTGGGATGTGACCTAAATCCAATGAGTGGTGTCTCTGTAGGGGACACGAGAGGGAGATTTGGAGAGACCCGGGCACACACACACACACACGTGGGCAAGGACACCACGTGAAGGCCGAAGCAGACACTGAAGTCTTGCTGTTCCTGGCCCAGGGGCACCAAGCATTGCCAGCTGCCACCAGAGGCTGGAAGAAGCCATAAGGGATCCCACCCTAGAGCATTTGGAGGGAGCACAGCCCTATGGAGACCTTGATTTTGAACGTCGGGCCTCCAGAACGGTGACAGAATACATTTCAGTTGTTTTAAGCCTGCTAGTTTTGTGGCACTTTGTGACGGTAGCACGGAGGACCTAACACAGCCCCCCTTCTTAGTTTATCAAAGGGCATCCGAAGATGTGCCCTTTAATCCAATGAACCAGCCATGCCAGGCAGGAGCCCAGCAGCTGGACGCCCCACCTAGGGGCAGTGGGTAGCACAGGTGGCCTGCCTCCTTTTAACATGCATAGATGTTGTGGTTCATGTTTCCCGGCCCACTGGCGATGACACAGAGGGAGGAGGGGGGATGCAGACAAAATTATGTACATCTCAAGGGCAGTTAGACAATTAGCTCGCCCACAGGAACACTGCAATATGCACAATATTTGCTTTCCCAGCAAAGCCAAGTGCAAGTTCCTGCCTGCCCTGATGACCCAGTGTCCCTCCAGTGCAGGAAGGGACCAGGTCCCTCAATGCTGCCGGCTCCCACCCTCTGCTGCCACGAGGCTTTAACTCTTTCCTATTCCTCACGCTCTTAGATAGCCCATACAGCCATTGCCAGGTGGAGTCAGGTGGGGTCGCTCTAGTTGATGGTCCCCTGCCTTTACCGGAATTCTCTCCAGCAATCACTGGAAGCAGAATCCATAAAGATGCACACAGCCCGTCTCTCATCTTCAAATAAGAATAAAGGAAAGAGTTTGTACCTTGTCGCAATCCAACAAGTATTTGAAATAGCCCATCGGGATTTGGTGCAGGTGGTCAGGAAGTAGGAAGGACACAGAGGGTATGGACATGAACACGGGGTCGAGAGTTAGGCCTGGACTCCAAACCACGTGTGCTCTTATTACAAGAAAGCCCCCGATTTGTCTTCAGGCCTCCTGGCAGCCTCCCATGGGCTGGGAAAGACCGTCCTTTATGCAATTTACGGTATCTATAAACACAGAATAAGCCGGTAGTTCAGGAAAAGGCCAATCTTCTCATGAAGGAACTAACAGGGCCACGAGGCTGTGTGCCTGCAGGTAGCCTCTTGGACTCGGGTGGGCTCCACGAGGCCTCCCCCTACCCCCGTTCTGGCCCCACTTAACGATAAAACTGAGCTGGAAGATTGCTCCGACCTGGTACAGAATTTTTAAGCCATAGAAAACAAACAAAAAAAAGACCACCAAGGATCCAAATTGACCAAGTCACGAGGGAAACGGAGAATGTGCCACCAGCTTCCTCTGCCCGATTATGATGTGCTAGCATGGCGGGAGGTGGGGGGTGGCTCTCGTGTGCAAACGAGTTTTTCTCTATTTCAAAGTAATGCGGTTCAGTGAAGAAACATTTAGAAATCTTTGAGAGGGAGAAAAATTACTCATAATCCTGCTGGCTCTAGGTGACAGCATATGCGTTCCCGCCAGTCTTTTTTCTGTGGTGCGCTGTATTCGTGTCACATTCGATCACCACCACGTGCCGTTTAGCACACGGTTGTCGTCTTTCCCTAACGGTATACATTTCGGCGTGTGGTGCTAAATGCTTTTTAATTGCAGTTCTTAGTGGCTGATATTCCATGGAGGGGATGCCTCGCCCCATATTTACCCAGTCCTGTGTTGCCGGGCATTTAGATGGTTTTAAATACTTTTGCCGTCAGAAAGAGTTTTCTGATAAACATCTTTGTGCATAAAGCAGCTTCCAAAGTTCCCATTATGTCTTTAGGATCGTTTCCCAGAAATGGAATTACTAGGTCAAAGGTTGAGCACATTTTTTAAAGGTTCCTGAGACACATTGCCAAACTGCTCTCCGAAAGGTTTGTAGTGATTTAAATGATCTAAAGCAGCATTTGTGAGTACGGTTTCTTCTAACCAGTATTGAGTGCTCATTAAACAGAATCATTACTAATATGATAAACAAACAAACGGCATGTTATTGTTGGCTTGCAGTCTTATTGTTCCCCGCTTGAAAGGGGCAAATTTGGAGAATCCAAAGAAACACAGCAGAAATTAAATTTATGGACTACATTAACCTACCATTTTGGATCGGATGATGGTTTCTAAAGCGGTCTCCATAGATTAATGGATGATAAATGGATGCTTCAGAGAAAGTATTTTGGAGAACCTTCCACTGATACCTAGCAGGGAGTGCGTCCTCTCTCACAGTCCCAGTGCCACTGGGCTCCGTGAGTCTGATACTTTGTAGCTGCTTTATAAATCCGTATTGAAGCAAAACCCATCATTCACATGTCTTGCAGGTCTTCAAAGTATGTTTTACATCAAGAATCTCATTTTGCCCATGAGGTGACTGAGACATGGATTCCGCAGCTTGCCTAAGACACACACACACACACACAAACACGCACACACACAGGTTAAAAGTGGTGCTGTGGGGTGGCGATGGGACGCCACACTTTCTGCCTCTCCTTGACCCTTGGCCACCTCCTTGCTCTCCATCAGGATCACAGTAGCTGATTTCTCCGTGATGCCGAGCTGCTCTTCCCTCCAAAGTGGGGCAGGACTGGGCACCCGTGGGCAGTGCGACCCTTCTTCCCCGTCACCAGCATCCCCTCTGCATGTCACCAGTGCCCAGAATATAAGGACTCTTCATGACAAGAGACCCCATTAGCGGTAGAATCTATCGAACATGGTGTCCAGAGCAAAAACCCCGGGGTTGCTGTACCGAATCGCTACAAACTTGGTGGCTTAGAACAACAGGTGTTTCTTCGCTCACTGTTCTGGAAGCCAAAAGTCTGAAAACAAGGTGTTGACAGGGCCACACTGCCTCTGCAAGCTCTGGGGGAGAATCTCTGTTCCTTCCAGCTTCTAGTGGCTGCATGTACCGCCCTGGTCACATGGCCTCCTCCTGTTCTGTCTGTGTGCGTCTCTCTTGTAAGAGCTCTTCTCCCTGGATTTGGGGCTCACCCAGAAAACCCAGGAATGTCTCCACATCACAAAATCGTTGACTTAATGACACCTCTGTAGACCTTTTCTCAAATAAGGGCACATCCACGGTTTCCAGGGATTTGGCACGGATGTCTTTTGGAGGGTCGTTTTCTGCCTGCCGTAGCCCTTGAAGTTCATTGCTCACCACATGAATTTCATACCCGTGAAAACTCCTAACGTGTTACCTGTCCCGTGGTCCCGCACTCAGTGCCAGCTACTGTGGGGTGATCTTTTCCTATTGTGTTTACAACAGAATATACAACACGCATTAGGCAGAAAGCGTTTTCGACGGGTCCGTAGACTGAATTCTGAGGTTCATTTTTCCCTTGACTGAGGCACATAACTGAACCTCTGTTTGCGTGACTATAAAATGGGACCGACATCTTGCGATTTCCAGGTATTAGCTGGGTATCCACGGAGATAACATGAGGCGCTGTTGCGTGAATGGTAGAGGGCAGTAGGATTTTGAAGACTGAATCCAGATCCCCAAAGATGGGAGGTGGGTCTTGGGGGTTCACACCCAAGGGAAGCTGGACGTCGTTGGTAGGAGTGATTCAGAGAAAACGATCCGCATCGGCGGCTTTCCGCAATTGCTAGGCGTCCGCGCTAGATTCGATTGGGAAAACTAGGTTAGTGCCGAGAAAAGGCCATTACTCTTTAAAGGCGGTCACTCCTCCCTAATAATAAATAAACCAAACATGGAGATATTAAAACAATTCGTTCTCAGCATTGGAAAAGAGGCCGTGTGTGCGTGTGCGTGTGTGTGTGTGTGTGTGTTTTAATATCCCACCCAGCCCACCAAGCCCCCACCCCAGGAACTCCAAGATTGAGCAAAATCCTACTTATGTGCTACGGATTTAATATAGCATCAGGCTCCTCTAGGTACAATAAAATACCAAGTTAAGAGTATTAATTCCTTACGACCCTGATGGGTCCCAGCTGTGCACACGCATGTAGGGTGTGAGGGTGTGCTCAGCGGGTACAGGTGCTGACGGGGCTGTTCCGCCTCGGAGCCCATGTGCTCACAACACAGCTGTCTCAAATCCTCCGCCACTTGCTTAAAAACCTCTGTGAAGTTGTACCGCCTCTGGGCACAATTAAAAGCTGTATACTACATTTCATCAGGTAGTGTTAGAAATTTAGGCTGAGCCAAAAAAGAAAAGGGAGAAGGTGGGAGGGAGGAAGAAACGACTCCCTTGTTAAGGTGGCATTAACCTCCTTACCCCGGCTATTGAAACAATCAAGCTTCCAAAAGCCACATAGAACCCCAGGAACAGAGCATGGAAAAGGTGTGACAAAGCTGGGCACTTCTCTTCTCTCTCGCTCTCTCTCTTCCTTCTTCTTTCTCTCTCTTCTTTTTTCTTTCCCAGTCCCCCCCTCCTCCTCTCCCTCCTTCCTGCCTTCTTCCCTCTTTCTCTCCTTTTTCAATTAGTGGCCAAGTCTCTCTGCAGGAAAAACCATAGGTGAGGTCTCTCCATAAAGATGTGACCAGCCAAGCTGAATGGCGGAAAGCCCAGCTTGAGCACCTTGGAGTTCCTGGGGTGGGGGCTTGGTGGGCTGGGTGGGATATTAAAACACACACACACACACACACACACACACACGCATATGCACACGCACACACAGGGACCAGAGCACCTCGCCCGCTTTTGCTTGGGGAGTGAGGCCACACCCCGCTCACCACTCGTGGCGTGGAGGCACCCTTGCCGTGACAACCCAGTGAAGCCAGGTCTTCATGTGCCCATTTTACAGAGGCAGCTGCTGAGGCCCCTCCTTCACTATTAAGTGTCAGAGGCAGGAATCAAATGCCTCCCGTGGCCTCCCTGTCCACGTGGTTATTGCCTCCAACTCTGGGATTCCCGTTGTCCCTCCTCTTCCTCCCTCCCGAACAGTACGTGCCAATGGGCATTCTCTCCTTTCTGTATGCAGTCTGTCCTCCTAGGGGAAAAGGCCTGATCTTCCCGTTTCTAACCTGTACCCGGACAGTGTTGTAGACCGGATTCCCTGCTATATAAGAAAGAAGAGGGACAGGAAAGCCCCCAAGCACAGTTTGGTGTGAGGGAGAGCTCCGTTCTTCTGTTAGCGTTCCCAGCCAGGCCAGCTGAAAGGCTGTCAAGCATGTGGGGATTCCTGGCCTCAGTGGGGATGGAGATAGGGGTAGCGGGGACTGAGACTCACATTCGACGAGGTTCTGTTTCCTGTCTCCTGGCACTGTTCTGGGCTCATCCGTATACCCGTTCATTATGCTTCCCGACAGCTCTGTCCCTTCAGAAATTCTTGTCCCGAGATAATGAGGATAATAAGGAAATTGAGACCCACAAGGGTTTAGTAACTCATCCGTGGTCACATCCAAGAGGCGGCAAAGCCAGAGATCAAAACAGCTTGACGACGATGCTCCAGACTTTTTTTCCTTCTATTCCTCTTACCCACGGCCTCCTAGAATCTAGACCCTTCGCCTGGGAACATGAAATCATGTGAGTGGGGTGAAATAATGCCATTTAAAAAGCAAGCACATTATAAAGAATTATGTCAACCTGATTCCCTGAATCCTGGGAAAATTCACATCCTTGTGCCATCCGATTAGTGAATCAAATGAAACTGATTGATATACAGCAACAGTAGTTAAGAAACGGGCAGCCTTTGCCGAGGTTTGATTAAACCGATACCCTTGATCTCCTGCTGTATCAAATCACAGGCGAATTGGTACCATTAGGATAAATTACTACAAGAGGCCCTGCAAAGCCGAGCTAAATAAACTCTGCCTTCCCGAGCCCCGTGATTGTCTTATTAAATAATTTCTTTGCCTCTTAAGTGTGGACTCAGAGCACTGGCACTCTGAAAGCCCTCCTGATTAACTATAGCCTTGGCCTCAAGTTGATTTTATAAACTTCGGATGGTGCCCCAGAGGGTGAAGCTTCCTGTTGTCAATTCTGCCTGTTGCTATAGATACCGAACTTCACAATCAGTAATTAGAGCGTGCCCCCTGCCCCAGAACTGGTCAAACGGTGCAGAGAGCTCAGCAAATGGTCTTAAAAGCATCCGCGCCGGCATGGAAATGCACCTCCAATGGTGACGGGGTTTGTTTTATTCATGGACTTTTTGAAAAAAAAAAAAAGAGAGAGAGCGAAGAGAAAAATCACTGGTTTATTGGAAACCATAGCAAAATAGAAGTGATTATCATGCTTTTAAAAACACGCCTGAGTTTTCGTATCGTGAGACTTTAAGAATTAAAAAGAACGGGGTAGAGTGTAGGGCAGAGCACAGATGGTCCTGTCTGATCCACTATAGGAAGGACAGAGCTAATCCCCGTTCTGATTCAGTATCTCTCATAGTCTGCCCCAAGTATATCCCACAGCCCTCCCCACCCAGCCCCAGAAAGAAATTGTAAGGGAGATTTCTTGTGGAATGGTGAGGACGTTAAGGGAAACTCAGTGTTGGTGGCAAACAAGAAAAGGGGAGGGGTTGGGCTTACTTTATTTCGTGGCGCAAACCAGATGTGGAACATTCGTGTCCTAAAGCATTTTGGTCAAGAGAAGACTAAATTGGCTAGAAAGTGTGCAATTTTGCAGGTGTTATAAAAATATAAACCAATGTCTCCATACTCTGTTCCCTAAAGGGGATGAGAAATGAAAAGGAAGGTTTGCAAAGACACCTTGCTGGACAGTTGTCTATCTTAATTTTAAGTAGCATTGCCATCTAGTTTTTAAGCTGAAAGAAAGAGAGGGTTAATGATTTTCCCCAGGTCACCCCGTTTTTGTCACACAGCTGGGAGGGAAATCCTTGTCTGACCCCAAAACCAAAGAAAGCTTTCCCGTCTTTTAAGGAAATTTTTTTTTTTTTAAGGAAAGACTTTTTACCAAAGTATCTTGGTATCTAGGCATCCTGTTAGGGACAGCCCCTCACTTGATCCATTTCTCCATTTGAAAATATATCCTGGAATTCAGAACGATGCTTACTTATTTTAAGATCATCTTGAGATTTCCTTACAAATGTACCTGACAGCAGTGATCTGCCAGGACAAGAATTCTGTGGACACTTCCAAGTCACCGTTGATTGTGGTTTTTTATTCCTTTAAAACCTCCCTAAATGCCTTGTTAATTCCCAACACCCTGAGAACAACACTTCCTAAATGCTCACAGCACCCAATAGCATGGGAAAGTAAATGGCTTACAAGGATGATTTTGGAGGTGCAAATAAAGCTTTTGAAGAGACCATGTTATCTAAAGCCTGACGTCGTAACAGCCAGGTAATCCCGCCTTCCTTAATGTGGCATTTTTGTAGGATCCAGAACTCCCAGAGTCAGATTATGTTGATTTCAGCTTCTCTGTCCAAGTGCCGGGAGCCTGGACTCTGACTGGAGTTGAATCCATCTGTCTGGCAAAGAAAGGCAGCCTGACAACACCTTTCCTACATCCTCCCAAGGGAGTCAAATTCTGGGCAATGATTCTAGAGCGACTCTCTTAGAGCAGAAATCATGGCCGCAATTGGGGCAGTTCTTGGTCTTAACACTAGTTTGGACTGAGAAGGTCCTAAGGAGGGATCTTGACCACGCTTCTACGGGCACAGGGGGAAACAAATCAGCCAACTCGACGTTAGCATCCTTATTGAGAAAAAGCACTCATATGCATTTCAAACACTTTTTTTTTTTTGCACTTAATTCCTGTCATAATCTTGTGAGGTGGGTAATTGTCTGTTTTCCATTTTTTCAAATTTTTCATTTTTCAAATGGTTACTCGGTTTTTCCACAAAGCAAACAAACAAACAAACACCCAGGCACTGAAGTTCTGCTCGGTGTCCTGCAAATGCACATCACAGCTCCCCTGATGGCAACAGAAATTAGCAGGTTCCAAATGTCTATTGTGGAGACGTTGAAAACCCTGCTCAGAGTAACATAGCTGTGGGGCAGTGTTGGGATTTATAATTTTTTTTAACGTTTATTATATTTGAGAGACAGAGCGAGTGCGAGCGGGAGAGGGAGCAGAGCGAGAGGGAGACAGATTCCAAAGCAGGCTCCAGGCTCCCAGCTCTCAGCACAGAGCCTGACGCGGGGCTCGAACTCACAAGCCGTGAGATTATGACCTGAGCCGAAGTCGGACGCTCAAGCGACTAAACCACCCAGGAGCCTCCAGTGTTGGGATTTAAATATGAGTCGGTTAGAGGGCGCCCTGGTGGCTCAGTCGTTAAGCCTCTGACTTCTGCTCAGGTCATGATGTCAGGGTTGGTTGAGTTCAAGCCTGTGTACTGAGCTGTCAGCACAGAGCCTGGAGCCTGCTTCCGATTCTGTGTCTCCCTCTCTTTCTGCCCCTCCCCCGCTGGTGCTCTGTCTCTCCCTCTCTCTCAAAAATAAATACACATTAAAAAAATGTAAATATGGGTCTATTAGCCTTTGCAGCATTGTGATGTCACTTTGGGCAAACAATTAACATTTTGAATAAGCTTTTTACCCCTCCACGTTGAAATTACAGAAAGTGATCATCAAAGGCTTGGTGTCTTGTTCATTGCCTGTCTTCTCCAGAAGACTGTAATCTCCTTGAGGGCAGGAGTCCGGCTACTCTGGCTTTCTCCTGTGTCCCCATCACCCCTTTCCATACATGGCATAAAGTCGATGTCTAGTAAACATTTAATGATAATGGATAAACACACACAAAGTGATCTGTGATCTCCTGTGCAGTGATAAACAGCGTAAGGAGGTAAGAGAACCGTGCTTGGGATTTCAAAAAAGAAGGGATTGCTTCCCGGCCGGGGGATGGAAGGTTGAGTGGTAGATTCTGAAATGACTTAACGGAGAAAGAAGATTTGGACTGAGGTTTGGAATCAAGTAGGGCTTGGGCTTTGTTTGGGAGGACGTTCCAAGTAGTAGGATGGGAGGACGGAAGTACGGGTAGAAACGGATCGCTGTAGGTAACGTAGCTTTGGGAGCTGGGCGCAGAAACAGTGGTGGGGAGTGGAGTAAAACAGGAGAGGCTGGAGAGGTGGATGAGCTCCGGGCTGGATCCATGAACGTGGCGCGTCTGGAACAGGACTCTGTTGTGCTCAAGGCTGTATTCCAAGGAGGTCGGTGTGGAACCCCGGGTGTGAGATGGAGAGGGGTGGGGGTGCCATTTGTGTGTTGTCGTTGTTCAGAGAAGGCAGGAAGTAGGCACCTGGCTTTTACGTGCTCATTCGTTTTGTTTTAAGCGAGATGTTTTTTTTAACTTAGATTTTTAAAAACATATGTGTAACTAAACCATTCACTTTCTAATAGGTCATACTTTGGCATGGTTCAAAGTCAAAACTATGAGATAGAAAATGTATGTATGTATACATATTTATGTGTGTGTGTATATATATATATATCAAATCCATAGATGTGCTTTTTTCTTCATGTATTTTCAGATCTCTCTCTACCCTTTTCCTTTAGCACCTAATTCCTCTTCTGAACCAATGTTACCATTTCCTTGTATATCCTTCTAGACAGTTTTATGCATTTACAAGACAATATGTTTATATATTCTTTTACCCTCCCCTTCACTACACTATTCACACCTTGCTCTTTTCCCTTGACAATACATCTTAGAGATGGTTCCAAATCAGCATATAAATGATTTCTTCATTTTTTAACAACTGCTGAGTATTCCACTGTGTGGATGCTTCATAATTCAGTGAACCGATTCCCCATTGATAGACGTTTGGGTCGTTCCCAGTCTTTTGCTATCACAAATTGTGCCGCAGCGCGTAACCTTGCGCCGACATCATTCCTCCCGTGCGTGAGTGTATTTGCAGGATAGAGTCCTCCAAGTAGCCGTGTTGGCTCAGAGAGGATGCACTGGGGCATTTTCACAGATATTGCCAGATTGCCCTCCACAGAGGTCGTTCTGATGTACGCTCCCAAAAAGCAACATACCAGGGTTCGGGCGGAACTTTAACCGGAGGGGTGGACAGAGACAACATGGGGATGGGAAGCTGCAAGTGAATGCCCTCCCCAAATGTACTTTAAGGAGAAATATTTTGGTGGCAGCACGGAAGTTGGGCCACGCAACAAAGAAGGCTGGACTCGGGGCAGCAAATGAGTATAGACTGCAGTAATGCAGGTGAGCCTAGAAGAAGGTCTGGGCTGTTAGCGGAGCAAGAGAGATCCAAGGCATTGGAGAGACCCGTCACTGATGAGTGAGAGGCTGGATGTGGGGAACGAGGAGGGAAATCCTAAGGATAATTTTGGCGTTCGTTGAGGCTGTTATCTAATAGGGACCAGGGGGCAGGAAGAGTTTTTAGGAAGAAGTGATTGGTTTTGGCTTGAGGACAATATGGCCACCCCCCTCCCAGAAGCATTTGAACAGGGGCTCAAAGTTCTTTGTAGCAACTCCACTTTTTCCTGATCCCACCCAGAAATCTTTCCTATCACTCTTAATCCCTATGGGTTTGAGTAAGCACCTAATTTTATAGTTCAAAATCTCATAAGAGCCAAAAAGATTTTTTTCCAGGTTTTAGATGCTTTTGAAAACAGTGCTTTTTTTTTTTTAATCTGTTTATTTATTTTGAGAGAGAGACAGTGAGAACAGGGTAGGGGCAGAGAGAGAGAGAGAGAGAGGGAGAGGGAGAATCCAAGCAGGCTCCACACTGTCATTGCAGAGCCCGATGTAGGGCTCAAACTCATGACCCATGAGACCATGACCTGAGTCGAAATGAAGAGTCGGACGCTTAACCGACAGCCACCCAGGCGCCCCAGAAGTGCCTTTTTAAGACTCCCAGCCACACTGTAAAGTCACCATCATTCCCCTGTTATAGGCAAGAAAGAAAACCAAGCCTCAGAGAGGTTAAATAGCTTGGCCAAGGTCACTCAGCTATGAAGGAACTGTGCCAAGGCTTGGATCCAAGGTAACTTGAAATCTCAAGCTTTGTAACTTACTGATTTCAGTAGCAAATTCAGTGAGACAGAAGGGTCTGTGCATTTGTTTCCAAAGGCTAATTTTACTTGACTGTGGAATTCTAATCTGTTAACAGCATCCTATTTATTTCTAAAGTGTTGGGGCAAATTTGCCAAATTTTGAAAAGTCCATTTGTGAGCCAGTAGGATTCGGTCTGAAGTTGGGGATAACCGCGCCTGTGGTGGAGGCTCGGTCTCCTTACATATTTTAGTTCAGTGGGACTGGGAAAGGCCACAGAGTATGAAGGTGGTCATTCAGTGGCCCAGGCAAGAAGGCCTGACTCCTCCCGCACAAAGCCACCATTGTTGCCCAGCGTGAAGGGAGCGGAGGCGTCACCAAATGGGGCCAAGTGTCACTTCTCTGGGTTAGAGATGTTGTTTTCCATTCACTGGTAAACAACAGCCCAAGTTCATTGTCCCGACAAAGAACTCTGTTTCTTCTTTTATGCTGAGGGTTTGCAAGTTCGGATCTTGATAGGAATGCTCTTGAACAATTCCGGTGGCCACGTGTCGCCAAGTATATATCACAACAGGGACTGTTCTAGCGCTTAACCTTCGAAAGGGACTGTCATAGTGCTTAACTTTCAAAAGCATCCAGATGAGCCTCACAGAGAGTAGGGAGAAACCAGCCAGTAGGTCCTTCACTTGCAAAATCTCCAACGCAACCTTAAGATTTAGTTTCAGGGTGCTCACCGGTATTAAGGGATTGTCTAATAAGGGATGCATGCTTTCTGACCATGCGTGTAGGCCTGTGCCTCTCATTGCCTTCAAGTTCAGTGCCTGTACAGTCTATCTCATATGGAACAATCCGGGTATACCAAAAACAGGAGAAAACCATGCAGCGTGGGTAGAAAAAAAAATCGTTTCAGATAATAATAAAGCGAGTGCATGATTGTGTCTTAATAGCTGCACACGTTAGGCTTAGGCTGGAGAAAATGGCAGCTTATTTTTAAAGGATCCTGTATTTATGCTTAAATCATTTGGATGACTTCCACCTGGGAAATTTTCAGGGATGTTCAATATTCCTTTAGACATTGCTTTCTGTGCCTGGCCCTATGCTTACGGTTTATCAGAATCCACAGCCTTTAACAGGTTCCTTCATTCATTCATCAATCAATTAAATGATTATCTAGCTCCTAATGTGTCAGGCCCCATGCTTGGCTCTGAGGTTCAAAGACAGTTCAGTGCTCAAATTGTTCATGGGCCCCTCGGAAAGAGAAGGACTCGTGGGTCCCGCGGAAAGAGAAGGACTCGTGGGTCCCGCTGGTGAAAAGGTGGGGACAAGCCTGCCTGGAGTGAATTCTCGGCTTCGCTGCTCACAGGCTGGGTCTTCTCGACGGGGGTCACTTCGCCTCTTATGTCTCAGTTTCCTTACCTGCAGAATAGAGAGCGCTAAAATAGCTAACATTTATTGAGCACTTACTCTATATTAGTGCCTGCCATGAATTAATTAATGTATTTCTCGGCATAACCCTGTAAGGTTCCATTTTTATTTCCACTCCCATTTTATAGACAAGGCACAGAAAAGGGTCTTGCCCGAGCTCACAGCCACCAGTCGGTGGACTCAGGATTTCAAGCCCAGAGTATCGGCTTCAGGAGCCTGTGCACTTTTCTATTCCTCCAGCAGTACCTAAGGCAGGGGGACTAACTTAGCACAATGCCTGCCGCTTAGCTCTCAAGAGATTTTTTTCCCGTTAGTTAAATATTAAATAATATGTGGCATGCTAGTTAACACTAATCATAAGTAAGTGTGTTCGTGTTACAGGGACAGAAGGCTGCAACGGAAAGCGAAGTTCAGGTGTGGCAGAGGGTGGGGTCAGTTTTGCACAGGGCAGAATCTCTAACGGCTTCCTAGGGAAGGTGTCATCCGGCTGGGTGTTGAGACACCAGAGGCCAGTCGGGACTGCAGAGCAAATGGGTGCCACGTACTGGTGTTCCAGCAACGCTCAGAACACCCAGAGAATGTTGACCCTGCCTTCATGGGGTTTGTAGTCGGATGGCTCAGCATTGAGGGAGCAAAGGACAAATGAACGCATTGCAGCAAGGGAGAACCAGTTAAGTGTGATGAAAAGCTCCAGGTTCACGCCTTCTGTGGTACAGATGCAGTCTCTATCTTGCTGGGCTGTGATCTTGTCCGAATGCTCCCTGGCGGTGGTTACAGATTCCCACGTTCTCTGTACAGACATAAGCTACTGCTGGTGTGTTGGCCACAGAAGACCTGTTGCCTTTGAAACAGAAAAGGGGACAATGGCTGCATGCCAACCAGGGACCTCTGTTTTCTTGGCCATCAGTGGAACTACTGAGATGTGTAGGATTTCATAAAAAGGACATTTACGTAATTCTTTTCTGGATTATCTCACAAACAGACCACACAATGGCCAGCAGGTGTAATTTTCTATTTGATTTCACTCCTAAAAAAAAAAAAATGGGCTCCGGGTAGAAGTTGGCCAGACCCTATCTCACCCCTCCCTTCCAGGTCTTTCTTCCCAAGTGGGGATGTTGCCTCCTTCTCAAATTAACGAGGAAGATAATTCCACGAGACTCCTGCTGGACGCTCCCTTTCTCAAGGTCTGTTTGTGAGAGGGAGACACAAAATAGCAAAAGAAGATGCTATACTCCAAAGAGTCATTAGTCTTTGACTGAAATATATGCTTGGAAAAGACATTCGCTTGTCAATGAGGGGAAAAAAGGGAAAGTTCAAGAACACGAGTCTCCATATTTCAGGATCTAGTCTCCCAACCCAGATGAAAAAATGAAAATGTCATTTGTATTATTCTGTGGACATTAGATCTAGCACATACTTTTCAGTCAGTGTACGAAATTGTAAGAAATATCCCTGAATGCCGTCATTCCAGTTAAGTCTAGAGTAGAGAATAAAGGCGGGGGGGGGGGACACCCAGAAGCCCATAAATCAGTTCTTGAACAATAGTATATTAAATGATAACCTTGTCATATTTAAAGTCACACTGGAAGGATATATTGAGGTTTTGTTCTTTTCATGGTCTTGGCATCGGTGAATTAATTCAGGGCGTCTTAACTTTTCAAAACCAGGGCATGGGGGATAAGCTGCAGGTTCCCTTTTGTCCCCGCCCCACCTGGCCACCCCCCCACCCCCCCCACCCACCCCCCCCCCCCACACACACACACACTTGCAGAAACACACATCCACGTCCCTGCATCCCTGAGCTCAGGGAGCGATCATCTATTGTATCATTGCCAACCGAACTCCAGTTGGCTTTACATATTACAGTTTTTATACACATGGCAGCGTGGTAGAATTGAAAGGGCGTGTGTGGGCTTTGTATTAGGGCAGGGCTGCGGTGGGGGCCAGCGTTGAGACTTCTAGCTGGGGGGATCCTGCCCCAGAATAATTCTGTCCTTGCCGAACTGTTTATGAGAGGCAATCCAAATAAATAAAGCCACAGTAGGGGATACATCAATGGTATTTCATTATTAAAACAATAGTATTTATTCAGGACGGTTACTTGCCACATTTCCCGTGCTTTGGAGAGAGGGCAAGGTCTTTTCTGGAATGTTCCACGTTTATTTGTTGGGCTCACTAGCAGCAACTTTCTCATTCTCTCTCCCTGTGGTTTCTCCACCTCTTTGCCCCTCCAGCATCCCTTCTCTCTTTAAACAAGAAAGTCCTTTAGGACCTTGGTAGGTTATTTGTTACTTACATTTGTCTTAAAAAAGAAAAGAACTTTGAAAGGGGTCTCTAGCATGCTTTAAAAAAAAAGGTAAGCCCTCTCAAGCCTCTTTAATCCTAAATTCAGTTTTGAATATGCTTGTTGTACGATGTCAGTGACTTTCCAAAAGAGAGTGTCCCAATTATTTCCACGGCCAAGAGAAACAGCTTTAATTCTTTATCACATAAATATGCTTCAAACCATGATTTAAAACAGATGGACAGAGAACTGATTAGTGGTGGGGCGTCTTGGCTGATCCCGAGTCCCAGCCCCCTCGGTATTCCTGGGTCTGTTCTATAGCTTGGATCTTACCGGTCCTGGCAGACACAACCATGCTGCGAGATTTTCCTTCTGGCTTTGCACGAAGCTTTTACAAAGATGCTTGCTTCATGCATGTGAGTGACCTTTCCAGTTTTTTTTTTTTTCTACTTCCACCGTATTACATAAAGCCCCCGCTAATTTAGCATGGTATGTGCCCCAGTCTTTTTTTTTTAACAACTTTATTTATGTAATTAAGTGAGTGAAGTCATACATTTTATTGATCTCATGAAACACGTTTCATGGTTTCTCCTGCCCTTCATCTTCGGCCCTTGGCCTTCAGATCACAGTCTTCTGCTTTAGTAGATGTTAAATGAGACCATTCGGCCACTCATCCACTCTACATCTTGCCAAATTTGAGGTCCCCCTCAAAGTTAACAGGGAACCCTAACATCTGCTTCTCGAGCAGACGCCAAGATGGAAGCCGTAGGAGGGATAAGAAGTCCTTAAAAAGAAGAGATGTGGTTTCCAAGGATGAGGCATAACACAGGTGGTTCTCCTTTTAATACAGTGAAACTTCAGCTCCTCAAATAGGCCTTCCTCTCCCCTTCATTCAATTTTTTTATTATTATTTTAATGGAGCACAAGGTGCAGTCTTTTTGATGAGGTGGAATGCAGGCTTATAAAAGCTAAGCACTGCTGTATATTTCTACTGTCCTTGCCCATGGCCCCCGCTGGGGAGTTGTATATTGTATCAGTAATTTTAAAGGTTGGCAAGTGTTCTACCAGTTCATGAAGTTTCCCTAACAGTAACTGGTCAAACATATTACTTAACTAGGCATATAGAATTGTGGCGAAACACGGTAAGTCATGAAACGGCATCGGTCAATCCTCTACAGGTCTCTTCCCAAAGCCTTGACGCTGAGAATGAGCAAAAATCATGGCGGTAGGTTGTCAGCATTTGCCAGGGAGGGGCTTGGATTCATATAAAACTTGATCACGTTGAATGAGTCTTCGAGAAGAAGAAAACCTCAGGAGCAGATGAATAAGCCTGCGTCTTAGCCAGATGGTCTAAGCAAGCCTGGAGGAAGAGTCTCTTTTATCCTGACCGCGACTGCCACAGCCACAGAGATTCGGTTGTCGTGAGGAAGGAACTCTTTGAACTTAAAGGCTGATCTGGGAGCGCCTGGGTGGCTCAGTCAGTTAAGCATCCAGCTCTGATTTCAGCTCAGGTCATGATCTCACAGTTTGTGCGTTCAAGCCCCACGTCTGGCTCTGAACTCACAGCAAGCAGCCTGCTTCAGATTTTCTCTCTCTGTCTCTGTCTCTCTGTCTCTCTCAAAAAATAAGTAAACATGAAAAAAATTTAAGTAAAATAAATGTTAAAAGTGTATAGCGATAAGTCCTGTGAAAAAAGTATCTCACCATTATTTTTAAGTTTTACCTTTTAATTATGGATGCGGTTGAGGTGGGGGTCAGTTTTTATACTTCTGTTGCCCATATGTATTCCTTCTTTTCGGAACTACCTTTCCATGTTCTTGGTCCAGTTTTCTACTAGATTGTTCTCACTTTGTAGTGAAAGCTCTGTGTGAATTAAGGAGACCAGTTCATCTCCCTCCATCATAAATATTTTTTTATTTTCTGTTTGTTATTTGTTTTCAACTTCGTAATAGTTTTCTTCCATGCAGCAGTTTTAGTCTTATGTATTCATATATGGTTGACTGCACAGTGATTTGGGGAGAATATCGTTGGGTTCTTGTATTTCCAAAAGCACATCAGTGTCTGACTGCGAGCCTCCCCTGAACAGGAAATATTTGCTCCTGAAAGTATCCAGGTGAGAATCAGGAAAGCCACGGGGAGTGATTGTCATACTCAGGCCACTTCTCACTCATGCTTATGTGAGATAGTCACTGAGAGAAAAAGTAGCCGGACCCCAGGGCCAGCAATGGAAAGCTGACCTTCTGCCCCGCCGATGGATGGACAGATCATGGACCTCAGTCTTTTCCAGGGGTGCGATCTGGGGCAGAAGACGAAATGGGGCTCAGCCTCAGCTTGATTGACAGCGGGAATACTGATATCCCTTCTGGCACACAGTTCACCTGGCATCTGCCGGGCACATGCCTAGGAGATGCTGGGAACTTCTTTGCGTTTCCGGAATACGTATAACCAAATCCGCAAACCGTAATTTGAAATTATGTACGTCAGGTGTCCAAATGGTAAGAGATATTAGATGAATCAGTAAAATTAATCCTTTCCCTGTCTTAAAGAGAAAAGGTGGGAAAATAGAGCTCTGATGTTGGGGGAGGTGGGAGGATTGCACCTGAGTTGAGACTATTGTGACATTTTTATTTCCATACACTGCCAAGGGTTAGTTGCCATTCTCCAGCCACCAGCTGATTTCAGTGTCATTCATATGAATGTCCTCAAGCTTCAGGAAGGACGTTCCCTGAATTTTATGGATCTCTACAGCGGGCACATGCAACATCTAATGTCCCCCTTCTCGGAACGAGGCATTTCTACCCTGCATCGCCAGCCCTAATACTCACGGCATATGTGTATTTCCTAGATGGGCTTGATAAAAGTCACCTTCCCTCCTTTCAGAAAGGGGGGCGGGGCAGGTATCAAATTGAGTAGGAGCTAAGCAGCTTGACAATCCTGGCTAGGTTCATCAAAGGAAAATTCACATGCATCCGTCTTAAATTAGTGCCTGTTTTATTTGAGTCCAGTTTTATCGTCGCTGAGAACTTGGGAAAGTTTTGGTAATTAAGCATTGACAGATACAATAATTCACTCAAGAATGCTCTAGAATATCATGAAGTCCAGGTCACTGTTGAGGTTGCTCCCTTTCTCCAGGAATGGCATGTTTGACCCCTGACATGATCCTGAGGCAACACTGTGGAATTTTTCGAAAGTATTTGTTTGTCTGTGAGCTGTTTGTTTTGAACGTCGTCACCTTTGGCTCAGACTCGCCGTAGTGGAAAAAGAGCGCCAGTGTGTTGGAAAAGGAGTGGTTTTCTTCTCCTCCTCTGCCCCTCCTTCCTTCTCCCCCTTTCTTCTCCCCCTCCGTCCACCCCTCTCCCCTCTTGCCTCCTCCTTTTCCTCTCCCTGCACCACCCTCCTCCTCTTCCTCCTCCTCCGGTATCCTTAATCACTTCCACGTGTGCCTGTGGGTCAAGCCCCATCCTGGGGATGCTGGGTCTGTGCCCTCCGCAAACACAAGACAAAGTTGGGGAGAAGGCGGAGGCGGTGGGGGGGGGGGCACACAACAGAAGTATAACATCAGGGGAAAAAAATCACTTTGAAGTCTTGGCGATGAAATCGGTAAAAATAATTCGAGATGAAGACAGACCCGTTTACATTCCAAGGAAGGAAAATGTTTTACACAAACAGTTGCCCTGGACCGCATGAGTTCTTGTTAATACCTTTCAACCTTGTGATTGAAAGCCCAGGGCCTGTGATCCACGGCAGAGACCACGGCCAGAAATAATTCTCTGAGCGCACTGTGTGTGCCTTCAAGTGATCCTTGATTGTTTTTCTTGGATGCCCCACTTTCCAAAGGCCAGAAGTTGCTTCAGGGAGTCATTGAAGTTTGGGAAGGCTTTACATTCTAAGAGCAAGGTGCTGTCCTCATAGGAAAATGTGTAATTAGTCACGAGCCTTTTGCCTGGACGGGAATGGCACCGGTCCACTTCCCAGCCCAGGGGCCTTTTAGGGGGTCACAAGGGGACACTTTGGGGCCTTACCCAGTGCCTCCCTTCTCTCGGGATGCCATTCCCCATTTTGACGGAGCTTTTGTGACACAGCTGAAGTATCACCTTGTCTGCGAAGGTTTTCCCGACCCTTTCCCCACCTCCTTCCTGTGGGACGAACTGCCTCCTTACCCCTTGGTGCCCCCCTCTGGGGTAGACAGGTGAGAGACCACAGCCCTCAAACTTACCAGCCTGAGAATCCTGTCGGTGCCTCACTCGTGGGACGTGAGCAGGTTACGCTTACCTGAGACTCCCGTACGGTGGATACGACCAACCCGCCCGAGGAGCCTGCTGAGTGAGAGCCCCTGTCACAGCTCCTCTCGTGGTGCCTTGCTGACATGTGCCTTGCACGTCGCTACCTGGCTCGTGAGGAAACAGCCTCGGCGGGGCGAGACTCACGTCTCACTCCTCATTGCCCCTCCGGTCGTCGCGCAGACTCAGGCACACAGTAGGCACTCAACAAATGTAGCAGAGCAAGGGCCTCGAAGGTATCCGGTTCCCCCAAGCCGAGAGCAGAACAGGTTGGCTGTCGAGGATCATTCAACCAGGGTGAGGCTTACGGGCACTGCCGTCCCGGGCACAGTCTGTCTGCCCCGTCTACACAGCGAATGAACCCCCTTTAGTGCTGATGACCTCTCTGTCCTGAAACAGTGCAGGAACAGCCCTGAACAAAGATAGACGGCCTCCCTTTAGCGTTCGCACACAGTCCTGTCTCATCCGCCGCTGTTCCGTGCCCCATCCTCACTCTCTCAGGAAGGTAATAATAGTAACTCATAATAATTGTTCAAAATAATAATAATCATACCTGGGATTTAGATATCAGCATGCCTCCTAAGAGGGCAAATAAACCATTTCGCACATTGTGGAGAGGACGTATCTTCCTGGTGCCGATGCTGACCAACTTAAGGCAGGAAAGATTTACAGTCAAATTTCATCATCTGGAGCAAAGTGATGGTGCCCCGTTGGCATATGGGGATCTGGTTTAATGCCGTTCCCTTGGTTTTGCTTAAACTGCCAAGTGAATTACTGTAACACACTTTGCCTGCAATTAATTTGACATCTAGTGCCAGAGAGCCTCTTTATGTTTTTCAAGGCAAGCCAGGTTGAAATTTTTGCGAAAAGGTTTGTCCATCATTTTTACTGATGTCCAAACATGATTTGTAGAATTTAGCTGTGGAAATCATGTGAGCTCGCTCGCTCTCTCTCTCTCTCTCTCTCTCTCTCTCTTTTTAAGAATCACAGGGAAGAAAAAACAAAATAAAACAAAAACGTGGTGATGGTTCTGTTGAAATGTTTTTAAATTCTCCAAGTTTAATAAAATAGGTTTATGGCGTTTGTTTCTGAAAGCTGACTTTCATCAGAATGTTTGCGGTCCTCACAGGAGGGGCAAAGTAAAAGAGTTAGGAATGGCCCGAGACATTTGCGCAGGTGACTTGAGAGAGTGTCCCAAACAGATATTAATTGTGTTATACATAGTGGCAAACACCCAAGACCCTCCCCAGAAACTGTTTGGAAGAAGCCGGGCTGCAACCCCCCCTTTAGGGGGAATTACATTTTGCGTGTTATGTTTCTGATCATTTGAGCCCAACATCGATTTCACCTCTGGCAGCTGACCACGGTTCCAGCTGGGCTTTGCCGCATTGTCAGCACCATGGGGCCTGATAAAGCATTTTTAGATTTCTCATACTCGCGGTGCCCCGTGGTCTCAACCCCATTGGAAACATCAAGCTCCTTACCTGATCTGGGGGGAGGGGGTTGTTTGTCGTTTGGTAAAGCACTTTTCCTGTAGTCACAAGAAACCACCAAAGTGCATCCCTCCCGGCCGATGGCATGCCTAAGTCAGCAGTGACAACAAAAATGGCCTTTTGGACACTTCCCCAAAATGTGTCCTCAGAGCTGACTATCAAGCGGAGTGGGGTGGCCGCTAACTTCTTAGAACCGCTGTGTTGTTGGAGGAGTGACACGTGAGATGTGGTTGGTCTTGGCCTCTCCCTTTGTTGGTACAAAGGGAATCAGAGGCAACCCCCCCCCCCCGATGGCTGTCCCCCCTTACCCCCTCTTATAATCGCTTGCTCTTTGATGATGGTGAGTTTATAGCTGCAATTTCTGTGCCCTGCAGCACTGGCACCTGAGAAGCCCCATTGCTTTAGAGTCCAGCAGATTCCCTCTCTTGGGGAAATCAGCAGAAAACAATGCCAACGCGTCTCGATTTCCCCTGGACTTCACAAATCTCTCCCTGCCGTGACTGCGCTGAGGGGGTGCACAGTGCGAGGCAGGCAGCTGGCCGTGCGGTGACGAAGAAACGCCACCCGAAACTCTTTAGATCTAGATTTATGGGCCAATAGCCTTCAGAGAACATCTCGCGCGAAAGCCGGACATTATCTTTTGTCTATTAAACGTCAGCTTGCAAGATGAGTCGTGCAGAGACAGTGACGTACAGTCCTTCATTACGCTGACATTCATACTTCTGCCCAAGGGGGGAGGCTCTTTTTCTACATCAGTCCTACAATGAACAAACTCCTATTTAGCCACAGATTCTCCGTGTCCCTCAAAGGGTTTTCACAGATCCGTTTTATGCAGCACGTCTTTATTTATCCATTAGGAAGGATGCTGATGCCTGGGATTTAGAATACAAATGGCTGGACCTCTGGCTTCCAACAGTAGGAAATCAAAATTAAGGAAAAAAAAATAGGCACGCACTTGTATGGGACATTGTTTAAAGGACCTGTCAGCATGAACTTTTAGTGGTGATAACAACTTAAGAGAAAAGGCTCCAGAAAAGTGTGGGATTAAAAAAAATAAACAACAGGGGTGCCTGGGTGGCTCAGTTGGTTAAGCGTCTGACTTCGGCTCAGGTCATGATCTCACGGTTTGTGAGTTCAGGCCTCACGTCGGGCTCTGTGCTGACAGCTCAGAGCCTGGAGCCTGCTTCGGGTTCTGTGTCTCCCTCTCCCTCTGCCTCTCCCCCCTTTGTGCTCTGTCTCTCTCTCTCTCAATCAAAAAAAATAAAATGTAAAAAAAAAGTTGTTAAAAAAATAAACAAACAACAACAAACAAAACAAAAAACATATGGCACAATTTCTGGTCCGTACTCGTCCAGTAAGAAGCTGTGTCATATAGGTCCACTCTTTGGCACTTGGCTCTCCCGATAAGCCCACCTAGCAGTGAAGAGGCGACCCGACTGTTGGGTCTCGTTATCCCACCTGCTAAAGTAAAAAGCCGCAAGGTCGGTATTTGACCCACTTGTCTTAGGTGTATCTTGTCCTCCTTTTCTTCCTCTGCTCCCCTGACCAACCCCACGCCATTTATTCATTCATTCTACAAACATTTAGTGAATGCTTGCTGTGTCCAGCCGCTGTCTAGAGCAGCCATGGGAACGTATGGAGGTGGCCAGGCGGACGTCCCTTATGCTCAAGGAGCTCTTGTCTGATCGACATGGAGACGATCAGATGGATCAGATGATTTCTGGTAATGTCGGACGCCTAAATGCAATCAAACGAGCCAGTAATGTAGAAAGCTGGGGTAGAAATGGCGTCTATGCTGTGCCAGCAAGAGCAGATTTTACCCATCCCCCACGTTCAGTGACATCGCATCCACTGCGTGAATTCAGCCAT
Source organism: Prionailurus viverrinus (assembly GCF_022837055.1). Classification (NCBI taxonomy): domain Eukaryota; kingdom Metazoa; phylum Chordata; class Mammalia; order Carnivora; family Felidae; genus Prionailurus; species Prionailurus viverrinus. Next base: position 9,793,770 of record NC_062575.1, on the reverse strand, counting down.
GGTGGAAATACTTACACCATGGAAATTGGCCAGTGCTACAAACCAGGGCTCCCTCCTCCCCACCAGAGATGGTCATGAAACAGTTTCTAGAACATCCCTGGCATGCATGCAGGAGGCTGTGCCATTGATCTCACTTTTTATTGCAAAGTATGTTCGTTTTGGCTCTCACCAGGAAAATTGTTTTTTTGGTTTTGTTTTTTTTTGTTGTTGTTCTCTTTGAATCAGTTTATTTGGAAATGTTCTTTTGTGGGTGATAGAAACACAAGAAGTACCTTATCACTTATCTTTGATGGTATTTTGGAGATGACAGGAAAAAAAAAAACTGAGAGAGAAAGAAAACCCATAGATAGTTAAGGGACCGTTTTTCGTAGGACCTGGTCTGCAAAATTAACTGCTCCGTTCCAAGTGGCCGCAGGATTTATGGTTTCTCTCGAAGAATTTCAATCCTATTTTCTTCACCTTCTTCACCCTCTTGCATGAAGACTTTCTCTACACGTTTTTGGGGGGTAACTTCCCAACTTTATCAGTATGTATTACAAAAATCGTTCCTGCCTAACATATTGAATGTATTTAAATTATTTGTTCTATTAAAATGTCAATGTATTGCTTGAGTTTTAATTGTGCCTGAGGATCAATCATTATAACAGCTTCAGGGAAGACTTTATGACTTACCTGAACAGTGGTGTATTCTGTGGCTTGGCAAAGTGGATACATTGACTTTATTAGGTTTTATTAGCTACTGAGAGTCATTTGAGTGGCTTCTGTTGGAGTTTTATTCTTGATATCAGTGATGATTTACTCAGAGCCATTAGAAAAATAGTTTCAAGGATGATAAAAATAATGGTAATAATAATGATAATAAATAGACTATTAGCCAATAGGTATTAAGGGCTTACTATATTCCATGCCTTAGGCTTTGTGTGTGGTAGCTCATTTGAACCTCATAGTAGCCCCGTGATGGAGTGCTGGGTTGCCTTGATTATATACAGGAGAGACTGGGGTACAGAGGAGTTAAGTAACTGTCCCAAGAGCATACAGCCAGTGGGGCCTGAGCCAGTATTCAAGTCCCTGTCTGTTGATGTGAAACCCCTGCTTTTGGCCACCAGATAACTACCAGTGTTCATTAAAAGAAGATCAGCTTTTTGTCTCCGATGCACCAGGATTTGCCTCCCAGTTCCGCCACTTACCATCCTTGTGTCTCTGGATAATCTGTTGGGCCATTCTAGAGTCGTGTCCTCAACTGTTACATGGGAGAAATTAATAGCACCTGCCTGGGAAGGCTGTCCACTGGACCCGGGACTTCTGCACCCCCATCACTTGTTAGGTGTTACCTGCTCCTCATGTCCATGTATAGAGAGAACTGGAGTATTCTAAGGATCCAAGGGGATAATATACATAAAAGGAACTGGCATCATCTTGTCACTTAGGACACATGCTAGTTCTTTATCTGCTCTCTCTCAGCTTCTTGTTTGTTGCATGATTTGAGCACCAGGCTACTGAATTTTCCTTTGCATTAAAAATAAAAAGTCTTGGGTCGAAAGGGGATGTTTTTTAGGGAAAATGAATACTTTTGATTTTTCAGTCTTAAATTCATTCCTGATATATCTTCTAGATTCTTATAAAAATATTATTAATTTATACCCTAAAAAAGTCTTTTAAAACACTCTGTAGGTGCATTTGCCTATAAATGAGAGCTTTTCTAGATTTGTTGAAGGTTGTCACTTGCTATGGGTTGGAGCTTACAAAATGGTATTAATGCCTTATTAACTAGAACTAATTAAATTTCCATGTCATTTCTTTATTATTGTTTTTATTCTCTATCAGTTTCATTTATTATAGCAACAGATTAAAGAGTGACTTTATGGTTCTATCAATGATGCCAAAAAGGCATTTGCTCAAAATCAACCAATTCACCAACCAACATCAATAACTATACTGCTAAGTAAACTTGAGGGAGAAAATTCATCCAGTATAATCAAGGATGTTATTTAAAATCTGCCACAAATATTTTCAACAGGGAGAGCACCAAACAGTGCTGTCCATTTGAATCAGAAACCAGATAAGTGTGTCCACAATACCCATCACGATTCATCTTGCTCAGGAAGTTTGAGCAGATAGTATTAGACCCAAAAAAGACTTCACTAAGGGGGAAGAAACAAAATTTACTTCATTTAAAAATTACTATAATCTTAGAGAAGCTAAGATAGTTTCAGAAAAATTAATAGTAGCAAGATAATTCAAAGAGTTGGCTAGATATAAGATAAAGATCTGCAAATCAACGCATCTTTCCTATGCTAGCAGTAATTAAAGATGGAAATAAAAGAAAGATTTCATTTAAATTATTACCAAAAGTATAAAATATTTAACAGGAGTTACTGAATATCTATATTAAATTTTATGTAAGGTGTGAAGTCAGTAAAGGTTCATATTTTTTGCCCGTGCATGTCCGGTTGCTTTAACACCTCTTGTTGATATTGCAGTTCTATTCTTCCTCCGTAGACCTGCTTTTACATCTTTATCAAAAACCAGTTGGGCATATTTGTGTGGCTCTATTTCTGGGTTCTCTATTCTGCTTCATTGATCTATGTGTCTGAGTCTGTGCCAGTCATACACTGTCTTGATTGTTGTCGCTACAGAGTAAGTCTTGATACGAAGTAGAGTGATTTTTCCCACTGTGTTCTTCTTTATCGAGAGCGTTTTAACTCTTCCTGGGTCTTTGCCTTTCCACATAAAGTTTAGAATAAGCTTGTCTATGTCTATCAAAAACCTTGCCGCAAGTTTGGTAGAAAGCACATTACGCCTGTAGATCAGTTTGGCGAGAATTGACATCTTTACTATGTTAAGTCTTCCAATGGACGTGACATGACACTCCCATCTGTTTAGGGTATGACTCTGGAGTGTATACCTAAGTTTTCATTTTCTTTGGAGTGATTGTCAGTGATACTGTGTCTTTAATTTCAGTTTCCACATGTTCATTGTTAGTATAGAAAGGTGATTGTGTTTTGTATGTTATCTTGTTCCTGTGACCTTCCTTAATTTATTTATCAGTTCTAGAATTTTTTCTTATTTTTTTTTTTAGATTCTTGGGGTTTTTTTTTATATAACCAATCATTTCACAGGCAAATAGAGAGCTTTATTTCTTTTTTCCAATATGGTTGCCTTTTACTTCGTTTTCGTATCCTTGTTATAGTGGCTAGAACTTATTATGTTGAATAAGAGTGGCAAGAAGAGAAATCCTTGCCTTGGTCTCAGTCTTGGGGGGAAATCATTCACTATTACACCATTAAATGATTGATGCTGGCTGTTTTTTATAGATAGGCTTTATCAACTTGGGGTGTTCTCCCTTGTTCCTAATTTGCTAAGAGTTGGTTTTTTTTTTTTAATCATGAATGGGTGTTGGATTTTGTCAAATGCTTTTTCTTTGTCAAATGATATGATCATATGAATTTTCTTAGCTTATGGATTTCGTGAATTATGTTGATTGGTTGTTGAGTGTTGAACCAGCCTTGCATGTCTGGGATAAATCCCATTCACAGAATGTAAGTCTTTTTATACATTGTCCGATTCAGTTTGCCAATATTTTGTTAACAGTCCACTGACTTTTCTTTAGCAAACGTCCGCCTCAGTGGAATGCCTCACATGGAGAGGATACTTAGTAAATACTTGTCGGTTGGGTTCCATTTTTGTGGTTAGGAAAGTATGAGAATGGAACGTAGGTCCCTGCCTATGGGCTGGTCTCTACTGGGTCCCCATCAGCCACTGTGGAGCTCAGCTTGAATTACGTAAACACCAGTAAGCATTTAGTTTCACGTCTCATAAATAATCTGCCTACCTATATTTTAGGGTGTTCTTCTTCCTCAGCTGGCATTCAGCCTACAGACTGCATTTAGGCCCACAGCCAGTGGGTCAGGGCAGAAGCCCAGATACCAGTCCTGGCCTCACCTTGGTTAATGTGCACGACTCAGTTCCTTTGGCGTGGACGCTCCCTCTACACTCAATCCGCCATCTTGCAACGTGAGTGTTACGGATCACACAGGATTCATAGAAGACAATCTAGGAAAGAGCTACTCTCCTGGTCAAGGACGCTTCTCTCTGATTAGGCCCCTTGTTTTAAGGCAACTGAGAAGACACACAGGTGTGATCCACTGATGATGATCCTATTTCTCCAAGACTAGTTCTGCTCAGGCTACTCTCGGTTGAAGATTAAAAGCGAAAGCTCCTCTCATTACTGGTACAAAAGGTCCTTTCCCAAACCATAGATTCATGAAACTGCCAAACAGTAGCTTTCAACTTTGCCCTTTAACGCATTCATTTTTCTGCATGTGGAACTTTGCACTGAAGTGGCATGTGCGTTTATCTTGACTCATGCATCAGGAACAGGAGGTAAAATCCTATTAATACGTAACAATTATATAGTACAGAGTAGGGCAAACGAAGGTGCCTTTAGGTACCCGGCTGGTAGAATAAATGAATGAGGTTGTGTGCGTATGAAATGATAGATGGTGGGCCCTGCACCCAGTCCCCGGTGCAGGGAAGATAGTCGAAAGTGTCAGTGTCAGGGACTGTCTGTGCCCTGTGATAGGGGCAGCCATTATTAAATCCCAACTGAATGTTGCCAAGTGGAAATTAGGTCCAATTTTGCCAGAGCTTAGAATTTTTCCAGAGAACCTTGGTTCCATTCAGTTCAATGTGTGTGTGTGTGTGTGTGTGTGTGTGTGTGTGTGTGTATTAAAACGTAGAGTCATCCAATTTTTAAATGTTGGCAGCGAATTCATTGCATGAGGCAACTTGGAGGGAGCCAAATGAAATACATCTATGGGCCAGATTCAGCCGGTAGGACATCATTTTGCCTAAATTTTCAGCACTGTACGTTTCTTCCTGATTTGAGGCTTTGTGCGGCATTGCACATGAATTATTTCTCCTTTTTAAAGTTTGTCATTTTATACAAGTCAACCCACTGTTGGCACATCTATTAAATATATAAATCTATCCCTTTTGTGTTCAAGAGTAAAAACTAATTTCCCCAGAAAATGCACCCACCTGCTTTGTATATATTATACAGTTACCATAAAATGGCACTACTTCCTAAATACCCAACTCTTTTAATCATTTGAAATCTAGAACATTCTGTCCTGTGATTGTTGACATGTTACTGCCTTTGGTGTTTCTTCTAAGTGAAGAATCATCCTTCATAGCGAGCACCTGAAGGCCATTAAAAACACAGGTCAAGCAGATATAAGGTGGACTCTCCCAAGTCCATACATTCTTTTTTTATTAACATTTATTTTTGAGAGAGACAGAGACAGAGAGAGAGACAGAGCACAAATGGGGAAGGGGAAGAGAGAGAGGGCGACACAGAATCCGAAGCAGGCTCCAGGCTCTGAGCTGTCAGCACAGAGCCCAAGGCAGGGCTCGAACCCAAGAACCGCGAGATCATGACCTGAGCCGAAGTCAGACGCTCAACCGACTGAGCCACCCAGGCGCCCCCCAAGTCTGTACCTTCTCACTTCTCCTAGACATGGAAGCATGTTCACGTTCTCTTTGCTTCCACGGGTCCAGACATCCCACGGTACTGGCAGGAGGTTAGGGAGAGAGAGGACAGCAACCGATACTGGTCTTTCCACTGATTGGAATCCTGGCTGGAGACAAATGGTTTTGCATGGGGCCGTCGTGCATTGGAGGGCCTGTTTCAGGTTTGTAATGAATAAAGAGTTATGCAATTACCCTGAGCTTAGAAGGGAAAAGAGGTGGGTACTCACTGTCTGCTTCTGGACGGTATCACTTTCTCGTGGAAATCATGCAGAACATGAAGCCCATGCCTGCAGTTCAAGGATGACAGATGGCAGGTGAGAAGAAAATTGCCACAGTGTTTGGCACTCTGGGTGTGCTATTGTCAGAGCCCCATGCAGGGTCCTGACAGGTAGAGCCACCTAATGGGTCCCTTTGACCCCAGAGTTCCCGTAACTACAGGGAAAAGCCAGGCCTCCTGCATGGATTTGGAAGTTCTGGCTCTAATGTGATTCTAATTCTCTTCCCTGTGATTTGGGAATGGCCTTTATTTATCTCTGTTGTTGTTTCAGTCATGAATACCGCATTTGAATAGCTGAGGGTATCCAGATTGAGTCTTGAAAAGACAACAAATAGTCCCTTTTATAGGGAGAGAGACTAGATTTTGTTGTCACCGTAGTAACCCTAAGGTGGGGAATCCTAGAAGCCCTCCATCTTACTGTGCTTTATTTCTCCAGTACTACTGAGAAGTTTTGGCTTCTCCCTTTTCCTGTAAGATGAAAGATGGTTGGCAATTTTATTTTTCTCAGCACTGCCTTGCAGCTTCTGTTTGCATCCTTCCGCCGGGTGCAAGGCCAGAGGCCCCAAGGAGCAGGATTCGCTGACCCATGTTGACAGTCGGATGATGGATGGGACAGAGAAGAGCACGGGCCGCCTGGACCCGAGGGGGGTCTGGGCTGAACAGACCTGAATCAAGAGCAGAAGTGGGTCTTGGGCAAAGCCACGTGGCAGCAACCCAAGCTTTAGAGAACAGCTCTGCGGCCCAAACCACAGAGAGCCCCAGACTTAACCAGCAGTGTATTGCATGCGGAGCAGAGGGGCTGTTCTGCAGTTCAGCTAACACCTAGCAGCTTCCACGTGTCGGCGATGGGCCGACCCTGAGGTGAAGACAGAGACGGCTCTTGTGAGCTCACCCCGGGGAAATAGAACCAGGAGGCATTTGGTTCCATTCTTTGAGTCAAGGGCATGGGTAGAAGTGCACCCAGGGTTCAGGAGGCGGTGGAAAGAGGGGACTGCTCCTCGCCTGGGGGTATATATCAGGGGAAGCTTCCTGGAGGAGGTGACGCTTGGAAAGAGGAGAACGCAAAATAGCTAGCAAAGGGGCAAAGCGAGCCCGCTAGACAGAGTGCACGCCAAGAGCGGAGGCCTGGCTTCTACGAAGCACAGTACGAGCAAACGAAATCCGCCGAGCCACACCACCTGTCATCGCTATATTGCTCATCCAACCTCCTGAAAAGCCTGACAGGCAGGTTTGTCATCCCCACTCGAGGGGGAGGAAACAGACACAGAGAGGTGGACTGGCTTCCTGACAGCGTGTGTGGGATTCGAACCTAGCCCCAGCCGGCTTCCCTTCTCTGGCTGGGAAAGTCCTCCACACAAGTTTTCTGGAGGGTCTAGAGTCACTCGGGTCATTCTGAGCAGCCTGTCCGGTGAGAGGGAAGCCAGCAGAGTCCTTCTCCGACTGTGGGTATCTATTTAGGGGGCCAGGGAGATACTATCAGGTGGTTCGTTTTGCCATTACACGGGGACCCCTGGAGAGCACCCCACAATAGTGTTTCTGGAAATTCAGATTGTGTATTAGCCTGTGACAGTACTCATAATACCTGCCCCCCATCGGTTACCCAGCTGAAAAACAATGAAGGGCCTCTAGCTTTTATTGTAACTAGATTAATTATAAGTTGGGAATCCTAGAAGGCCTTAAGCTCATCATGCGCCCTCCCAGTACCATTTAGAAGTGAGCTGAAACTCACTTCAGTGTCATCGGATTCTGTTATGTTCTAACTGCCTGCTCCTTTAGGGCGACGCATTCAGATAGAGAACAGGTTTGTTACCTACACTCGGGGGAGACACTCTTGACCCAGTTACAGCCCCCGAGCTTTGAATGGGTTTCTAGGCCTGTGGATGGGCCAGGGTGGCCTGCCCGGACCATTGTCCTGTCATCCTTGATGCTAGCCAAGACTGTGTTCCGCAAACATTTAGAGCTTGGGAGAAAAGGGAGCAAAGCTTCCACACCCCCAATCCAAAGCCACGAATGGTTCCTCTGGGCCCCTGTTCTAAGCAGCTGAGTTGATGTATCACAGATGATCTTCAAAGAACAGGTTCCTATTTGTTCAATGTCAAAACCTACATGGTATGAAAAGTAGGTAACTTGGGTCTTGCCACCGCAAATCCACCTACTCGATCCTTTTAACTTAATCTAGTGCAACAAGTATTTATTTATCAACGGCAACCGGACAGTGGTCAGGTCGCTGTCCCTGTGGAGGCACGGACTCATATTCCCTGTTCGAACTTAGTTTTTTTGAAGGTTGTCTGATCTTGCTGCTTCTTCCCCCTTTTCTCTGACTTCATTTCTTGTCTCCTCTTTTTACCCCATATCCAGCCTCATCCCTGGCCCCACATTACATTTCCTTAGCTAACCTGCCCCTGAAGGACGGACGTGGGTATTTCCGTATGAAAAAAGTAAAATTCTTTTGTCCAAGACAGTTTGTTCCATTGGAAGGAAATAACCACTCTTTTTCTGAAATGACGAGGATAGTAAATAGCGATCTGGTATATTCTTGATCTGAGAAAATGAAAAAGTTCACAACTTTTTGTAAATGTAAAAAAAAAATAAATAAATAAAAACATGGCCGGTTTTGCGGAGGGCTGTGCGTGGTAAAACAACCATCTTCGGTTTGCTGCTAATCATGTGTGCGGTGAACCTGGACAAAACCAGGTGTGCCCACTTCCATGTTTTCTGGGTTCTTCTGTAGCTGAGGATAACTGCTTTGTGGGTCCTGATGGATCTCTAAGCACGAGTTACGAAATTCACGTTACACCAGTAGTTTCTACGGGCTTGATTCCGACGTAAGCTTTCAGTGCCAATATTCCTATTAAATATATGTCATGGTTTGTCTAAAAAACAAAACAAAACAACAACAAAACCATGGCCATTCCTCTGACATTTGGCAGTTTAACAAATATTTTCAGCGGAATTAGTGTTACAGGGTCATTGCTTGTTTCAGAACGTATGCTTTCTCCAGACTTTGGGTTCTAGATTCACCTGCATTATAGAGCAGGGGTCAGAAAACTTTTACTTGAAAATCCAGATAGTAAATATTTTACAGTTTGTGGTCTAAGACACAAAACAGAGACTACTCTGTACACAGTCATCCAGTCCTTTAAGTTATATCTGTTTTAAAACGTAAATGTTATTCTTAGATTATGGACGGTAAAAAACAAGCAGGAATAACAGGAATAACAAAACCAGACATCTAGCGGGATTTTACCTGCTTGCCGGAAATAGCAGACCCTTGATCTAGGCAGTTTATCAAATTAGAATGTGCATGAGTCACTCGGACATCCTTCTAAAAGCGCGGATTTGGGATCAGGGTGTCTGGAATCTGATGTGAATGAATTCTGCATTCCTCACAAGCTCTGAGATGCCACTGCCGATGGTCCATGGAAGATGTTTCAAACAGAAAGGATTATATTATAAATTCCTAGACAGCCAGAATGTTTTTCTTGTCTTATCATCAGTGCCTAATATGATGTCGGGTTCATAGTGGCCTAATACACAGAAAGAGAGAGAGGAGAGAGAAAGAAGAGGGGGAGGGAGGGAGACAGGAAGAATTGCAACTTAAAAAAAAATCTAGACACAAATACCTCTGATGATTTCTAAACATCTAACAAGGAGGAAGGAAATTCTTAAAGCATCTAAACTCTCATACCTCACATGGTTATGTCATCATTAAAAATGAAAGAGTGGGGCGCCTGGGTGGTTCAGTCGGTTGAGCATCCAACTCCAGCTCAGGTCATGATCCTGCGGTCCATGAGTTCAAGCCCCATGTCGGGCTCTGTGCTGATAGCTCAGAGCCTGGAGCCTGTTTCAGATTCTGTGTCTCCCTCTCTCTCTGCCCCTCCCTCGCTCATGCTCTGTCTCTCTCTTCCTGTCAAAAGTAAATAAACATTAAGAAAAATGAAAAAAAATGGAAGAGTAAAATATTGAGTTCACAATTTCTAGAAGATCAGGCAGGTCCCCACCTCTTGGGCCTGTGTATGTTCTTGCTACTCATCACTTCGTCTGTTACTACTAACAGGTGCCAATGTGTTGTCTATAGGTCTAACGACTGGGATTTTTTTAAAGCAGAAAACGTTTTCATTACACAGGGGTGCCCAAATTTTGTACACCATGTAGAAGACAGTGGAAGGAAAATTATGAATTCTTAAGCATCCTAAGATTAGTAGTCAGAGTTAACAACCAGACAATTTACGAGTTAAAAAAAAAGTGTGAATCACACACAGATGTTATTTTCCAGAAACGCTGCTTACAAAGGTAATCGCTCACAAATTTTAGGGTTTACAGCAGGTATCACAGGATTTCAAATGTAAGGGGTGTGTGTGTTCAAAGTCTTAAGAATATCCGAGGGATGTATGCATAATTACCTGAAATTGAAACTTGTGTAGTTTAAACACTTACTGAAAGGAAGACCTTTTATTTCATCTTCTCTATGGGTTGGTAGGGGGGGGGAAGAACCAACAAGGAACAGCAAAAACTTTTAATGTTGAATATGTAGGTTTGTAAAATGTGAGTTAGCATCAGAGGAGCGAAGTTCTTTCATGACTCTTGCCAACACTCTGAGGCATTGGCCTTCCTTCTGGAAGAATGGCAAGGGGCCCCTGGTAAAAGGGCCCTGGACATTTCTCTAGACATTCTCTTCGTCTTTATGTTAACTTGTAAGAAGGTGTTAGGAGAAATGGTGAAATTCTGGATAAATATGCCTGAATGAGAAACTAGGCAGAGTAGGTACAGGAGAAACAGTGGTTGGGCAACAAATGGTGATTGCAAACCAGGTTGGCCGGACGAGCAAGCAGACAGAACAAAATCATCCAAGCGTCTGCCGAGAGGTGGTCTGTCCAGCGTGGCCGTTAGTTCATTTCATCAGAAGGAAATTGCTCTTTCTTTTAACTTATGAACTGTATACCATCTCTATTCTGGGGTTAACTCCTAACCCTGACATAGAGCCAAGTGGTCTTGGTCAAGTTCCTTAAACTCTGTCTCGGTTTCCTCGTCTATAAAATGGCCCCAAACTACCTTCTTTGCAGTGTCGTGGGAGGAAGGGTTAAGTGAGAGTCTGTTAAAGTCAGCCGTGTCTCTAAAGTACCTGGCGCGAAGACAGACCTCAGCAAATAATAGGTCTTATTCCCTGGTGTGCAGTGAAACTGGGTATTTGGAGATGTTTTATGATATAACTTTCATTATTACTTAGGTATGGTAAGACCAACAGATGTAGAGATGGTTGCCATTGCAATGACAGTTTGCGATACCCACAGGTCCCCGGAAAGGGACACACTGTGCTAGGGTGGGAACATCACCTGGGGAAGTACCCGGACTGCCTCAGTCAGGAGGCAGAGGGAGATGGGACCCTGGGCAGGAGGCTTTATTGTGGTTTCTGCAGGAAGGAACAGGCAAGGCAGGGAAAGTAAGCTGAGGATTGGCTACTTTGAATAATTTCAGCAGGCCCAGGGCTACAGCATCTGGCCCTGGGGTGATTAGAGCAGGTAGATAGTGAGGACAGGATAGTTAGAGCCGAGAATGTGAGGACGTGATAAGGAAGGTGATTTGGAGGTATGGGCTCAGGATTGGTCAGTTTGCATTTGTGAGGCACAGGGGAGTTGCTTCGTATCTCTAGGAATTGACTGTCAGGGAGAGTGAGTGTCTCTGGGGTCAGTGAGGCCCCAAATGTCAAAGCCTCAGAGTATGGAAAAATAAAAGAAGTGTTTAACATAGGAGAGAACCAAGCAGAGACCTCTGAAAGTTTACATATATATGCTTCTGGATTTTATAGGTGAGGATAGCAAAAATTGGGGATAATTGAAAATATTTTCAGAAATCATTGGGACCACAAAGTACAACATATTGTAAAAAGGAGAGAGAAGTATGACCAGCAGTTACAATTTTCAGTTGGAAAAAAAGCACAATTTACAAAGGAAGGTGAAGGTGAAGGTGAAGGAAACTGAGTCAGGACTCTTTTTCTTACAAAGGCAGGAAGGTCCCCATGGTCCCACCATTAACTGTGGCTGCAGAAACATTTGGCTTAGATGGAGTCACTTGACAAGTGGTGTCACTGCCTGGCTGAAAACCCTCCAGTGGCTTCCCACTGCATTTATAAAAAAATACTGCAACTCCTTACTGTGACCAGCATGGATTACTTAGTCTGACCCTTCCTACATTCACTGCACCAGCTCCCCAAACCCCCCGTTTCTTCTGTTTCTTGAACACACCACATCCACTTCTTCCTTCCTCGGGACCTTCACCCCCAGTCTCCTCTATTCTGGTGTGCTATTCCTTCTGAGCTTTGCATGGCTGGCTGCTTTTTATAATTCAGATCTCAGTTGAGTGGTCATCTCTGAACAGAGATTTTCTTGGGCTCCCCAGTCTAAAGAAATCATTATTTCTAATTCTCTGTGCTGTGCTTATTACTGTCTGTTATTTTGTTGTTTATTTATTTGCTTCTCATTTCTATTTTCCCGCTATAACCTAAACTCCAGGGAAGCAGGGACCCAGGTTGTGTTTATTGCTGTAGAACCAGGGCCTAGAGGCATGTACAGGACACAGCAGGGATTGGGTGTTTACTGAGTGAATGAATGAATGATTGAGCTCTCTAAAACCACACTGCTCTACACTCTGCCTCCAGCTAGCTCAAGAACAATTTCCTAAAGAGCCTCTGAAAATTAGAAAAGGAACAGTGCATGGATTCTGGCCCCAGTAGGCTTCTGGGCTTGGTGTTTCTTTAATTTCATGTAAATTTCTCTAAGTAAATATTCCTTAAAAGTGAATAAAATTTTATTTCGCTTTAACAAGAGAATATAAAAGTTAAAAAGGTCACTGTAGTAATAGACTAATCTCAATTACCAGGGCAGCCTCCGAAACCCTCACTCCCACCTAATCTCATTCGGTGCATACGCAGCTCACCGTGTGATTTCCAACACAGCTAAATGAAATTATAAAGCAGTGTTAAATTTATTAATCATTTAATTAGCTAAATGTTCCTGCAAGTACTCGCGAGATGAATGGCATGTCATTTTTCTAATGCAATTTGCCTCTCAGGCAGCCAGGGTCAGAAAGGGAAGCTCCTGGCATCTCGAATGAGCTTTTTATATCTCACCTTCTATTAAGAGACAGTGGGGATACCGGTGATCGCATGTGGGGCCTGTACACAAGACCGGGGCGCTGGGGTGCTAGAATGAAACAGGGCTGTCCGTCTCCCCTGGGTTACAAGGAGGAGGGGCGGGGTGGCTGATGGGTCCCTCTGAGATTGCCTCTCCCCACGTCTCCTTGCAGGGCAAATCTTTTTATATTTAACAAGCCACTGAGCAGAGCAGAGCAAAAGATAGCAGCCAGTATTAAACGCATGCTCAATCTAGTTTTATTTCTTTAAATTTACTCAGTCGAGAAAAATTTGTGGAGTGCGAATTCTCCTCATGGTAGGTGACTTTTTAATCCTTCTCGTTGACTCGGGATTTATTTCTCCTTTCCAGCCTCCTAGCCTTTGCCTGTCATCTTGGGGTGTATGCCACCCTCGCTCTCTGAAGAGGGTCGTCCTGGGGTGGGGTGCTCTGGCTCCCAGGACTGGGACACATACCCGGGGCAGCTCAGGGATTTGGAGACTTTGACCCATAATTATTTCCGCATGACAAGCGGCTGCTGCTTTGTAAATCTCTTCCCATTTGCAATGAGAGAACTGGCATCCAGAACATTGTCTAAATTCACTCGGCAAGCAGCTGTTGGAATGGGTGCCACGTGAGCCCGAGAACATCCAAATGAACACTAGTCTATTTGTTCAAGATGGAAGCTGTCAGTTCCGAGGACCTCAGGGGGACAAGCGTCTTGATGGGTGGATGTTGCTGGTCTACAGCGCCACCGAGCAGAGAGACAAGCTACTCTGCGTTAAGGAAGGTAGACACATTGGGACTCGATGAGTGGAAGTCTCAGGGGCTGGTTTGGGTTAGCTGAGGCGCCCTCGACAAGCCATGTGACCTGCGGCCCCGTGATTTCATCACCTGTAACAGAGGGGTCATGTGAATACTCAGTAGATATGAGTAACAGCCAATCATCCGATTGTCATAAGGATTAGATAAAATGAGGTACTTGAAACTCCCGTATAAATTCTAAAGTGATATAGAGGCATGACAGAAGGATTTTATTTAACTTATTTTGTCTTTCAAGAGCGATAGCTTTGAGTCATATCTGCATACCAAACTCGGCCCACCAGTTAGTTTCTTTATGAGCCCAGGCAAGATGTTTAGCCTTTCTGAGCTGTGGTTTATCTAGTGATGAAATGGGAGTCGTAATAGTAGTGCGGATTAGAGAAAACAGTTGTGTGTGTTTATGAATACATGTAACATACATAAAATTTACATAATTGGGTGCGTGCATATACATATACACGCATGTACACACATGCACATGCGTGTGCCAGGTGCACACACATGTGCATATACACATGCACACACACATGCGCAGCTCCTGGCACCTAATCTGATTCAGTAGTGGTGGCTGTTGTTGGTACTGCTGCTGTTACTCCTATCTCCATGACTATGACTGTGTCAACGTTGCAGATAGAGGAGGCCACTTTCCGTGCCTCCAAAAAAAAATTTCTGTGTCTTATTGAACACAGCCCTTATTAAACAGGGTTGCTAAGTTAGATACAGGCAACCCTGGATTTGCTCGCGGAATACGAGGAAAAGAGGAGTGCCAGTGTATTTGATAAAAACACGGCACGGTGTTTCAGAGCATTGCTGCTGGAGTTCAGCAGAGCTCACTTCAATCCTCCCTCTGCCCTGTACCAGCTAAATGACCTTGAACTAGTTTTTTATCTCAGTTTCTTTATCCCTACGAGGGAGTTTGTTATTGTGCCTCCCTTCCACCCAAGGCCATTGCAAGGCTGAAATGGGACGCCCATAGCATGAGTGTTGCGCATAAAACCAATAGCCAACAAATATTAACAAATAGAATGTGTTATTAACAAATAGAATATTTACAAATAGAATGACAAATCGAATGGAAAAAGTTTTAGAATAAGTTATATCTAGAGTGTTTACTTTGACAAGTACTCCTTCTACAACCTCCCTGGGTTATCTTGCGGTTGTCCCTTTAGGTGGGAAACTCTAATCCTTGACTTTCCCTCTCAGGGGCCATAAAGACCAACCACAGCCTAGAGATGTGACTCAACCTATACTAAAGATCTCAGTAAGCTGGCAGTGGCCAGGCCCCAGTGCACCTGTCTCCTATAGTTGTCTTTTTCTAGGGAATGTTTTTAAGTCCGTGGTGATTATTGGACAGTGGCTCACCCCCAAATCATCCCGTGATCTCTTGCTGACTGTTCCTACCTATAACAAAGGTGTCTGGTTTTACACAGTTGTTTTCACAGGCTGAGAGAGATGTTTGTATTTGTCTTTGGGTTGTTGGAATGCTGATATGAATCGCTCATTTACTTATTCATTCAATAAATCCCCATGGAGGGCTTCCCATGTGAGAGTTATGGGGGCTCCAAGGAGGCATTTACTTCCTGGAAGTACACTTTCCTGCCCTGTAAGTTTTGAGTTAATGTCATGTAGATCAAAGCGACCCCCAGTTGTCTCTTTCAAGTTGAGGGGCTTCTTCTGGGCACTGTCAACCGATCTCCATACCATTGGTGTTCCCCTAATAGGCAATTTTGTTGGCACATATGGAGGGGCATCGTCAGTTATCACTGGCCCTTGAGAAACAGGGATGCCCTTAAGGTTGACCCTAGGATGGAGCAGGACACAGTTAAGAACAGGCCTAGGGGGGAGTAAACAGTTTGCCATGCGTTGGGCTATGACTTCCACTTTGGTCCTTCCAGCTTCTTCAGGCCATGCCAGGGTCTTGTGTCCTCAGCTGTCATGAGTCCCATAGTAAGTAGTTCAAGAGTTGTTTTTTTTTTTTAAGTACAGCCTACAAATCAGCAGTACTTTGAGGCTGTGCTGGTGGTCTGACTGTTGACCCTGGCTGAGTCTGGGGGTCCTTCCCTGTGCTCCTGCAAAGCAGGTCTCCTGGGAAAGCTGCAGAATAGAAGCAAAGAGGTTGCTTTTCTGCCTCCTTGTTTGTCTGTAATTCATCTCCTGAGCCATCTTCCAAGCCTCTGGGAAGGGAATGTTCTCTCCAGAAAAAGTGCTTATGGACAGATCTGGTTATTACTTACGGTTTAAAGAAAGCACCTCTCAACAGTCACACACAAGTGTTCGTTCAGGCCTTTATTCTCTCTCTCTCTCTCTCTCTCTCTCTCTCTCTCTCTCTCTCTCTCTCACACACACACACACACACACACACACACACACACACACACATACAACAAGGCCTCTTTCCGAAACCAGTGTTTGTTGATGAGAGTTGGTGTATTATGCCTGAGGCCGGTCACGGCACACATCCCCTTGAGCTGTTGTATATTCTTTGAGAGACACGGTGTATACAAACCCAGGAGGGAGAGTTGGGGAAAAGAGGAAGGAGCGAGGAGGGAAGAAAGTGAGAGAGAGAGAGTTAGTGGGAGAGACCAGAATAAGAGAAAATAAGGCAACACATACAGAGCAGAGTAGTTAAATCTCTATGCCCTGGGAACTGCCTGGGTTCTGTTGTGCTTTCCGCTAACTGGGTGATCTTGAGTAAGACCATTTGTCTCTCTGGGCTTCAGCTTCCTCCTTTGTACAGGGGGAGCCATCATTAAGGCACCTAATTTATAGAGTTGCTTTGAGCACCACAAGAGATAAGCATACAAAGAACTTTGGACAATGCCCAGCATACAGTTGCTAATCAATAAATATTAATCATGTTATTAAAGCAAGAGAAAGAAGGAGCACAGAGGGGGAAAGGAGAGGAAAATAAAAATGAGGGCGAGGGGGAGACTGTAGAGTGAAAAGTCAAGGGGAGAGAGAGAGAGAGAGAGAGAAGAGAGGCACCAGTCTGTCTGTATATATGGAGTTAGTTGGGCTTTTCTAGCCCAGCCGCGATTCCCTCTCTCCTGGCTGCTGCAGGCATGGTTTACAGAGAAACATGGAACGTCAGCTAAACACAGACTTTAGGCACATCCACAACAGGCAGGCGAGACTACCTTCACACATTGAGCGTGCCATGTAAAAAGCTTTTCCTCGGGGCAACTTGATGGCCCAGAAACCAAACTACAAAAACTATGATACCTTTTGTTGTTGTTGTTGTTGTTGTTGTTGTTGTTGTTTTACAGCAAAATAGAAATCGGTGCATTCACGTCTCTTTCATGAGTTTGGGAGACACAAAGACGACAGAATGCCAGGATCTGGGCACCCCTACCTCCCCCCAGGATTGCCTTCGGTTTTTGTTCCCTTCCACCATGTTAGATATTTCTGGCTAACCAGTTAAAACAGGGAGATGACCATGATTGCTTTTAGATTACCGCTTCCACATTGAGTGAATTTTATAATAAGAAGCCATTTTTTTCCCCTCCAGGCTGCCCTTGTGCCCGCCTCTCTGACTTTGAGGTCCTCATTATTGTGGGTTTAAATGAAGGATGTTCATTCAGGCAGGGACGGGGGGAGGCCACCAGGCATCAGAGCTGTTATCAGGCCCTTCTATCAGACCAAGTGACAGGCGTCCGGAACAAGAATGCAGAGCTCATGGTGGAGACCTCGGCTGACACCAAAGGTGACTCCCCTCACTCTAACCTTGAAAGGGAAAGTTCCCACTTTATTAAAATGAATTTCAAAAGGGCCGCTCTGACAGCTGCATAATTAAATATTGGAGTGTCAGCGATAATTTATTCTACTAGCATGTGGTGGTCAGATCCTTTTCACTAGAGGGTCAGCAAGCATGGTGACAGAGGCAAGGAGACAAGGGATTCTGGGCCCTTTGTCATTTGCGTAGCCCCAGCCCTGAAATCGGAGACTGGTGGAACATACAAATATCCACGTGCACGCGCACACACACACACACACACACACACACCAGAGAGAACGAGGTGTGCGGGCGGACGCACACTGTTGTTATTCACCCAATAGAATCCTCTAGTTCAGATCTCGTATGTGTGCGTTATGAATGGAAAATGTGAAATGATCAAGACTTGTGTGTACAGAGTTAGAGCCTATATTTGAGGGTCGCTGTGGGCTCCATAGCAGTGCCTAAAGTATCTCTCAGACGTTCCAGGCTCCAGATCCGATCTCTTCTGCAGTGAGCTTGATGAAGAAGGTCATCACAGTTAAGAAATGGATAGAACTCCCAGGACATGGACTTTTGTACAAATCCTTACAATGCTGGTGACCTGATACAGTCAGTGTAAGGGCTTTGGGCACCCATTGACCCAACCCAGTAAACAAATGTTGAATATATTATTGTGGGGTCAGGCTCCTGTGTGTTTCTCTGTCTGTCTCTCTCTGTCTCTATCTGTCTCTGTGTGTGTGTGTGTGTGTGTGTGTGTGTGTGTGTGTGTGTGTGTGTGGTGTGTGATTAAGAGAAATTTGCCTATTTATGGGGCACCTGGGTGGCTCACTCAGCTGAGTGTCCGACTTCAGCTCAGGTCATGATCTCACGGTTCGCGAGTTCGAGCCCTGCATGGGGCTCTGTGCTGACAGCTCGGAGCCTGGAGCCTGCTTCGGATTCTGTGTCTCCCTCTCTCTCTGCCCCTCCCCAACTTGTGCTCTGTCTTTCTCTGTCTCTCAAAAATAAATACATGTAAAAATAAATTTTAAGAGAAATTTGCCTATTTTAAGCAGGTATAGCAGAAAGAACATGGGCTTGGGGCCAGACACAAGATCCTTTCTTATGATTAATGCAGTTAAATTTCCCACGGCAGCCAGTGGCATATTGCTTCCTAAATGCCTATAAAAAAATATGAAAAACAGAGCCAGAGAAGATTCAGCACAGACCTTCTCGGGATGTTTATTCTTTGTTTATGTTGGTGTTTTGCTTTCTTTTGTTTCAGCTGGGGAGCAGTTGTATTATTTTCCCTCTTTGCTACTTCAGAGGCAGTGAATTAATGCTTCTTGGGGCTCATGGTCCGGAAGGTTCTGCCCCTCAAATGTCTACGCAGTGAGCCAGCACACGAGCCCAGTCCATCATTTCTTATTTGACCCTGTCCTGTTTACTCTGTCAGGGTAAAAGCACGGGCCAAGCTCGGCTAGTCAGTGTATTACTTTGTCAAAGGAAGCTTGGCTACCCCGCGTCAGCCCGAACAAATTACATCCTTCACTCCGTCGCCGAACCGGGAACAGGGTTATAACTCAGTCTAAGCACCGGTCTCTCTATTACCTTCATAACCAAGGTCATACTAATCAACTCAATTACCAGTCCTCTCGGACATTTTCATAATGTTTTCTGCTAGTTGCTCTCCTGTGAAAATCTCTCGGTCTAAGCAAATTAATGCCATTTTTATAACTATCTGCATTTCAGGTACAGTGATCTCCTATGAAAAGATTGTATCCCCAGCAGCCCAAACTAGCTTTACGTCCCGGCGTAATGTATTGCCATAGCCCATTCTAGACTTTGTTGTCGTCGTCGTGGTTGTTTGCAGGGCAAACCAGTCATCTTTGTCTTTAGGGAAACGTGAAAATTACAAAGTTACTCTGGTCATTTCCGGAAGCGGAGCACTGAGTTTCCTCCCTACCTTCTTCACCCCATTCCCAACTCATCATGCTGGGCGTTTCTGCCCGGGCTTTTCCAGGCTCCGATTTCCGAGACATGAGAAGCTGGAATCGCATTATGCCCCTCGAAGTTTGTATTTTCAATCCTTATTAGTTTACAGCTGTGTCCCCCATTTTGCTGCCTCTCCACCCCATCCTACATAGACCCCTCCTTTGTTTGAGAGCCGCTGAGTACGTTAGTATAGCATTCTTCTTTTTTCCAAATGTTTGTTCATGTGATGTCCTTCGATTACGGTAGCGGATCTATGAGAGTCCAAAATCATACTACTGGGGCAATAGCCCATAGTGTGAAAATGTCCTAACTAGCAGCACACTTGCTGGATAGCCAGTGCCTTGAGGATGTCGGGGCTGAGGGGGGAGGAGGGACTTGTTTTCATGCTGGTTAGCGGCAGTCTGAGTTTGAAAGCAAACCACTGATGTTATTGAATGCACATTGCTAACCAGGGCACATGTGCCTTCCCGCAGCACCTCTGGACGGCCACCTCTACACATGCTCAAATTATCAATTAACACAAAGCTCCGTAGCTTGGTATCTAGATCCTGTGGTTACCTCCATTGCTCATAGTAGACCCTGCATGAATAAATTCTTTTCTGCATGTTTAATGGACTTGCTTATTCGCTCACAAGAGACATTGAGCTGAGCGCAGAGGAGTCAAAGTACATTTCAACTTCATCTGAAACGTTTCTGTCCATTATTTAAACAAACAAACAAAAAAGGAAGCATGAAGCAAATATGACAAAATGCTAACAATTGTCCTTGTGTTAGGTGGGTGGGTGAAAACGTGGTTGCCCTATTATTCCCAATACGCAGAAGGCTGGGTTGGCCCATCCCTTTGAGGAAGGTCACACGTGTGTTAATGGCACAGGAGGGAGGGAGCCGACACCTGTGTGGGCTTATGGTGCCCCGGGCCTAGCTAGGTGCTTTGCTTCGTGAGTCTCATGGATTCCTCAGGGATTCTGGGATTCTCATTTCCACCACCCTAAAGACAGTAAAGCCCAAGGTTACACAGGCCAAATGAGGCAGAGGTGAGATTCAAACTCAGGCCACAGTGAATTTAAAATCCCTGTTCCTTTTGCCCCCCCCCCAAATATTTTTTAATTGAGGTGAAATTTCCATAATGTACAATCAACCACTTAAAATAGACAGTTCTTGGGGTGCCTGGGTGGCTCAGTCAAAGTGCAGGACTCTTGGTTTTGGCTCAGGGCATGATCTCACAGTTCATGGGATCGAGCCCCGTGTCGGGCTCTGTGCTGAGTTCCTGGGATCGAGCCCCATGTCGGCCTCCGTGCTGAGCATGGAGCCTGTTTGGGATTCTGGCTCTCCTTCTCTCTCTGCCCCTCCACCCTCAAAGTAAATAAACACTAAAAAAAATAAAATAAAATATGTCATTCCCTGTTTCAACAAAAAGAAACATAAAATAAAACACACAATTCAGGGGCATTTAGTAAATTTACAACATTGTACAACCACCGTCTCTCTGTAGTCTTAATACTCTCTCCTTCCAGAAAAACACTCCGCACCCATTAACTGATCACTCCCCATTCCTCCCAGCCCACAAATCTGCTTTTGGTCTCTCCGGATTTGCATGTCCTCGACATTTCCTATAAGAGCAGTCAGATACTTTATGACCATTTGTGGCTGGCTTCTTTCACTTAGCATACCGTTCTCAAGTTGATCTGTGCTGTAGCAAAGGTCAATACTTCTTTGTCTTATAGGCTGAATAATATTCTGTTGTATTGATATACCACATTGTGTTCATGCTTGCAGCCACTGATGGCCACTCGGGTTCTTTCGGGTAGACTGTGACGAATCGTTGCGCCGTGAACGTTTGGATGTGAGTATCTGTCTGGACGTGTGTTTTCGTTTCTCTTGGGGATAAATAGGCACGGTATCACTGGGTCCTACGGTGACTCGAACTTTTTCGAGCAGCCGCCAAACTAGTTTCCACGGTGGCTGCCCCATTTTGCCCGGTGCCTGCTCTTAATGCTTCTCAGTGTCTTCTGAGGCACCAGACTTTTCATTAAGTCCCGTCTGCAGAAAGAGGGAAGGCGTCTTCTCAGGTAACTATAATCAACCCCCCAGGGACTCACTTAGCTTGCGTGTGTGCAACCGAAATGGCCGGGAGGCATCCGGTCCCTGTGTCCCTGTTATTTTGGTCTCCCTCCCCTCCTTCCCACCACTCTCTGGCTCCGGGTTACCCAAGAGTGGAGGAGGGGTGGCCTAGAAAAGAGGAGGGAGGCCAGGGAATAGGAATTCTCCCTGCTGCCAGTGCTCCCAGAGCTCCCGGCACTGTTACCTCCGGGTCACTCCCGTTTCCCTCTGAGCAGGGGCACGTTCAGTCACAACCTAGGCACACGGGGCAGGGTCCTACTGGGTCCTGGACAGGTCCCCTGACCGAGCTTGTTGGACTGAGTGGAGGTCACAACAGGTCTCTCCCTGTCCCCGTCCGCTGCTGTGGCTCTGGTCCCTTTCACCTTTTATGAAACTAAGAAAAAGGTATGTGAAAAACCCCTTTAAAAAGTCAAAAGGTTTTTCAAGGTTTGAACTGCTCAACTTTGAAAAGTGGCCTACAGTAAAAATCTTGACCCCAGAGCTCCTTTAGAAATCATTGAACCCCTTTGGAGAGCTGCAGAGGATGGAATGTATGTAAAATAATATGGGCAAGGCGTGCGCTATTTCACAAACGCTACCCTCCTGAATCCATCATCTCACAACTCTGGGAAGTGAGTGGATTTGGCCCCACGGTAGAGACGAGGAAGCCGAGACTCGGAGAAATCAAGCGATGTGTCCGAAGGCTCCCGTTGCGGAGGCAGGAACTTCTGGCTGTAGGTTTTCCCAAATCTAGACTGCAGCGTGTTTTCACCGTGTCACATGTCTGAGACCTTTTATGTGTCAGAGAGCACAAAAAGACTTAGGTCATAAGACCAAGGCCAAAAAGGCCATAAATTGCAACAACTGTGTGCATGGCTTCATTTCACTTCTCCATTTGTAAGCTAGAGGAACGTGTAGAAATGCAAAGCTTCCTCGTGGCTGCAGACGGTCTCTGGACTTGCGGAAAGTCTCGGGCTTGCTAAAAACTGGGCTTCCAGACCTCCTTGGCATCTCCTTTCACAGCCTCCTAGCTGTCCTTTTGAAGCCAGGGACGCCACCACAGCCCCGAATCAAGGATGGGGGAAGAGCAATTTTGAGTCCGCCCGTTCTCCTCACACAAGTAGCCGAAGCCAGAAACGATTGCACAAGTCCTAGCCCACAACTAGAAAGTAGGGTGTACAAGACACGGTGCAGCCGGAGTAGACTGGCTCAGCAGGTGGTGAACCGGGTGGCTGGAAAGACCCAGATCAAGGGTCAGAGGCTTGGTCTTTCGCCCAGCCTTACCATGGACTCCCCATGTGACCCTGGGGACCTCCCTTCTCTTCCCTGAACCCTCTTCCTGAGTGTAAACAGAGAGAGGGGTCTAGATAGAGTTGCTCTCTGTTGGCGATGTTCTTAGAACACACCTGGTAAAGAGAATTGGTCCCAGAAATAAAGATGGGGGGGAAAGTCTTTCTCTTGATGACCATCCTAAGTGGCTCAGCAGAATTGGCTCTATTGACCAGCAGTAGGTGCCCTCTTGTGGGGCAGTGTAGTCTTAGGGATATCCTCACTACCCCTCCTAAAAGGAAATGTTATATGAGCACACACCAGCTCAGACAGGCTGAGATCTGTATTTTTCACCATCTCGGGAGACATTTCTGTAATACCCTTCAATAACCCAATCTATCCATGTTTTCCCAGATGAAACAGTTCCCTGTTGAAAGTTCTATGTTTCTTTTTACAAATATCACCTCATTTAATCCTCACTGCAATTATGTAGGTGTCATCATCTTTAATTTATAGTTTAGGAAAATAAAATAAAATAAAAATAAAATAAAAATAAAAATAAATAAAAAAAAATTATAGTTTAGGAAACAGGGGATCGGAGAGGTTAAGTGATTTGCCCAAGATCACCCAGCTAGCAAAGTGGCAAAGTTGGAATTTGACCCAGGTCTGACCTCATCTGCCTCCTGGTATATTTTCTTGTAAGAAGCAAGGAGCATCTCACAACCAAACTGATATGATCACTTAGTTTTATCTTTGGTTCAAAATGGTGCCAGTCTCATAAGCCAACAAGTTTTATTCATTCTCTAAATAATGGCTGATTAAGAAAATTAAATCTGACTACAGAGTACTTCCCTAGGAGCCAATGATTGCGTGATTCCATTATAGAAGATAAAAGTTTTACCCCAAAAAAGAGAAAAAAAGAAAAACAGAACTCACTTTTCAGTCAAGAGTTACTTCTTCTTTTACAGTAAATGCCCTGTTGAAGATTTTGCAAGCTCATTTCATGATTTTTTTTCCTCTTTCAGTATCTTTCCAAATTTAGAAGTCAAATTTATAAGGCTGTAATTTGCAAGGTCATCCTTTTTTTCTTTCTTTCTTTTTTTTTTTTAAGAAATATAAGCAGGAGATGGGGCTTTTCCCAGTTTGGGGGGTGACAGCTCATGATTCTTTATTGACTTTGGCCAAGCCTTTGCAGATTCCTGTGGGTTGATGATCATTAGCACCTTGCCTACAAATTTCAAGTACGTGGACTTATCTGGATATTGCCCCACGTGTACTCCCCAGTTGAAGAAAACCGTGTGATGTTGGAAAATGTTTCTAAGGATAGACTAAAGGCTTAGCCTACCCGGAGAAGTGAACTTGAAAAGAGGTGGAACGCAGTCAACTCCATGGTTAGCTGCCAGTGCCAGGCACACAGAGGGTGGTGATGTGGATGGAGCTGACGGAGAGCTGCCTTCGAGGTCACGGACGAGCTCAGGGACAGGCAATGCCATCAGATGATGACAACACGGGGTGAGTGCACCCCTGGGGAAACACAGACAAGATTCAGGGATGGCACAGAGGGAGGGATTAACTCTATGAGGAAGTATTTCGATAATGGCTTTCTAATTATAGGACACCTCTAATAATATGATTATAGACTTTCATAATAGTGTAGTACTCCAATTATTATTTATTTCCCCACACTGAACAAATATAATTATCGTATGCATCCTTTCCATTATTAGCTCTTTTTATTCCTAATGAAAAGAGTGGAGGGTGGCTTATGAGAAAAATGCTCGTGTGACCCTTCCCATCATTTTTCTACTCAATATGTAAAAACCCATTTTTTGGTGTGGTGGGTTTTGTTTGTTGGTTTTTGTTTTGTTTGTTTTTTTCCTTGTATCTTTCGTCTAAGTGAAAACGATACCTGCCCCCCAGGTCCTCTTACACTGGGTCCTGATTCTGCCGGGGGCTCACAAATGCTTTTCAAGAGCAACTCAATGTCAGATCAAGCCACCCAAGGGAGGTTGGTTCTTCGCTATGCATCATGGCCTTTTAATGCCATATTGCTTTTTATCAACCAATCAGCGGATGTTTTCGCTCTGCTCACGTTGAAAGCATTCTGCTGTGGAAACCAATAAGTTTGTTATCTCCTTTTTTGTTGTTGTTGTTTTCTGGTGTCTTGAGAGCAGAACCAATCTTTGGAATCCTTTAAAAAAATTACCGAAACAAATTTGATCACAAAAGCTTTTAAAATCTGAAATCCCAGGAAACTAATTAGCGTATCCTTTTAAGATGGCTTCCTGCATTTTTATACACACGTAGGCTTGGGTTTCAAATGCACTTGGCAGTTTGCCACAAGTCAGGCAGATCATCCTGGCTCTTAGGAACATGGAGCTTCTGCAGAGCCCTGTGGAGGGAGGGCAAGGGCATGACTCTCCCCTGCATTAGCACGTGACCGTGATCTGTCACCAGGTAGCAGACGGAGGCCAGGAGCTGCATTCGAGTGGGCTCCTCGTGGTGAGTTGTATACTCCACGAACTTCTCTCTGTGCCCTAATGACATCCTTATTTTGCGATTTCTCCACTTGACATTGAGCCTCTGGGAGCAGGAACTGTGTGTACCCCCAGTGCCTTGCATGCTGCTTGGCACATAGTGCGTGTGTCATTAAAGTAGCTGCTATAGTACAGAACGCACAGACTCCAGAAATAGTCAAAGACACGTGTATCTGGGAGCACACAGCTCTCCTCAACTGTTTCCGAGTCCCCTCAAGGCCTTGTATTTCTGCTCTGGGCTACAAGCTCTTGGAGGGCAGCAACCACCCATCTTTATAGCTCCGATGCCTAGCCCAGAGTCGGCCCTCAATAAATCTTTGCTCCCCATTGAGTGACTCTGAATCATGTCCAGGATGCCAACCGTAAGAATCTGTGGAACTTCTTTGGGAGTATACTTTTTGGTTTCCCCAGAAATTGGGCAATCTCGTTGCCAATAGCAAAGACAGACTGTAAGAGATGGTTGACTTCTTTCGTGTGTGTGTGTGTGTGTGTGTGTGTGTGTGTGTGTGTGTGTATGAGAGAGAGAGAAAGAGAGAGAGAGAGGCTATGGAAGTATAAAATTATGACTTGAATGCCTTGATGCATCCATCTCATTGTATTACAAAGACATCAGGATTCTCTCCAGAAAAATCTTTTCCAGCACAAGAACTATGTTAATCGCATTTAAAACACATGTGTGTCCACGTCTCTAGGCCCATGCCTATATGCATGTATGTCACTGCAGAATGAACCCTATCGGTTTGTATCATCTGCTCCCCTCCTGGACTTCCTGAGGGGCATGGGAGGGGCACATTCCAGATGGACGGAACTATCCATGAACCATCTTAGATGCACAAGAACGCCTGGTGCATTTGAGGCACCACCGAATGACCCATTGGTGCAAATATTTGATTATTCAGATGGTCCATATGGGTCTCTTTCACCCCTCCTCGTGCACGACCCAAGCCAGTTACCAGGCAGAGATTGGCATCAGAAGCTCAGTGCAGTTCCAAGAAAACAGTTGAACTGTTCACCCCTGAAAGCCTCATAATGAGCTTGTCTTACTCAATCTTCAAAGACACGAAAGGAGACTGCAGCTTACAGACACCAAGAGTTAAGACCACTAAAAAAAGTATTTCCTACCAAATAAAGCTCTCCCGCTTCAAAAATGTAAAAAACAAAACAAAACAAACAAACAAAAAAAACAAACAAAAACAACCCACACAATAAAACTTCAGAATCAACTTCAGGGTTCAACAGCAGGAGAACGATTCCATAAATCACAGTAGATCCCCTGAATTAGATGGTCTCTAAAATAAATAGACAGTTGGAAAAAATACTCATGATAAAAGTTTTAATGGCTAAAGTGGGGTTCAAAATGGAATATATTCTCTGACTAAAGTTATATTAAAGGACAGATGAGGGGCGCCTGGGTGGCTTAGTCAGTAAGCGTCATACTTCCGTTCAGGTCATGATCTCACAGCTGCTTCGAGCCCCACGTCGGGCTCTGTGCTGACAGCTCAGAGCTTAGAGCCTGCTTCACGTTCTGTGTCTTCTCCTCTCTCTGCCCCTCTCCTCTGCGTGCTCGCTCTCTCTCTCTCAAAAATAACATTAAAAAAAAACTGGACTGTTCTAAGTTAAAAAAAAAAAAAAAGACAGATGAATAGGTGTTGAGGTAGTGGGGATATATCATGTACCTGGGTACATTTTTCACTTTTCAAAGACGTAAATGTATTGCGTTGCCTTTATAACTTGAAAAAGTCTAATTGAAAATGTGTCGCCGGTAAAATCTTGTGACAACTTGAAAACTGGCTGGATATGTGGTATTTCCAAGATATGCAATTATAAGTAGCCCTCACATTCAGCCAGGCTCTTTATTTGAACTTGGTCTTGTGAAGTCTCGGTCCCCATGGCTTTGCAGAGTGAAGGGTTCTGAGGGGCAGGTTAATAGCAACGCTGATACAGGTATTGTGGTTCGTAGATAAAGTGCGCAGTACTCAGCTTAGCTGCGAACGTCAGGAGAAAATGCCTCTGGGTTGTCAATGCTCTGCACTTTTCTCTGTTGCCTTAACTGTCAGGCAGTTATTGAAAAATTGTCTTTTCCCCCCAAAATACAACAATTAATGTCTTGGCCAGACTGCCATGACACATCCTTCAAGATTAAGAGTGTACTGGTGTCTGGTGAATTTCTACTCTCAGCCAAAGGGCTGAGGTGGAATGAAACATGGGTGTTGCTCTTTCAGAAAATTAACAAAAATGACTAATGATTCATTTTAGGAATTACTAAGTAATACATTTGATAACATTAACAGAAAGATCCATACTAAGTCATTAAGAAGAAGAAGAAAAGAGATGGGTAGAGTAGACTTATCAAGCCTTTACTGGATGCCATTTTGCTTTAATGCTTCTCATTTTGCACCGTTTATCCAGTTTAATATTAGCCGTAGTCCAGAAGAATTGCTCTTCTTGCCTGGATGTCTCACATCAACGTGTTCGCCTTTTCTCACGTGGCATCCTGTTTCTTATTAACTTCTCTTATCTCTATTAACTCTTTTTTTCAACGGTCCCCCTCGCATTAATTAATGTGCGCCTCGCATTAATAGTGTGT
This sequence comes from Prionailurus viverrinus, assembly GCF_022837055.1. Lineage (NCBI taxonomy): Eukaryota > Metazoa > Chordata > Mammalia > Carnivora > Felidae > Prionailurus > Prionailurus viverrinus. The sequence goes on along the minus strand of NC_062575.1, from coordinate 9,765,833 downwards.
AGGGTTCAGGGGCGCCTGGGTGGCTCAGTCGGTTGAGCATCCGACTTCGGGGATCAGGTCATGATCCCACGGTTCATGGGTTCGAGCCGCGTGTCAGGCTCTGGGCTGACAGCTCAGAGCCTGGAGTCTGCTTTGGATTCTGTGTGTCTCTCTCTCTCTCTCTGCCCCTTCCCCATGCTCTCACGCAGTCCCTCCCCCCCCCCTCAAAAATAAATAAACATTAAAAAAAATGATAGCATGTAGGAGTCAGAGCAACTATGTGGAGCCCAACTAAGATCCATAAAGATTGGTCAACTCTGATGTTGTGGCTCTGATCCTTAATATGCCTCATTCTAGTCGCTTGAATAAAAGTAAGACATTTGGACCTTCATTGCTCAGTGGCTTCTCCGTGATTATGTGTTACAAGTAAGTTTGAAATCGGACTTTGTTGAATCTCACAAAACCGAGTCCCTCTGAGGCCCAAAGACAGGCACTCACACTTATTGTGCCGTGTCCTAGAAGTCTGTGTGTAGGTTTCAAACTTGTTTCAGATGTGCTTCATTTGTGTTTCCATGGGGCCACCAGCTCAGCCACAAAGCTGTGGTTCTGGCCATTTTGGTCCCCTTCAGCTGAATCCTGGGACAACCTATGCCTGTTATTAGCTGGATGGATATGCTTGGGTAGATTGTTCCCTTGGCCTTGATTTGCTCTTCATTCCTGGGCAAAAGCATCTCAGGAAGAAGCGACCCTTGTTTACAGGACTCCTGGCCTTCCGTGTGCTGTATCTAATCCAACTGTGGCCCCCGCCTTGTGAGGACATGCCCTGATTCTGATCAAGGATGGTTAGCAGTAGAGGCCACGTGTATGCCTGCCCTGCGTTCTGGCACCAACCTTTAACCAAAAGATACTTTCGCAGAGTTAATCTTGCGATTCCCTTATTTCCATACGAACCCCTGCGCTGTTTGGTCCCACCGAGTCCCTTTAGCCCCACCTCTTCCTCCCACACTTCCTGCCCCTCGCTCCCTGTGCACACGCCACATCCCTTCACACCTCTGACTTTTGGTTATGCTGTCACCGCTGCCTGAGTTCCCTTCCTGCTGCCACTCTTGCCTGTTAAATTCCTCACGGGTTATGCCTTTCAGCTTTAGCCGAAATGTCCCTGATGTGAATTGTCTGCACGTCCATGTTGCGGCCATATGGATCAGGACAAGATAGGCCTGCTGTAGCAAACAACTCCCCAAAGGCATACTAGCTTAAACCCCCAAAGCTGTATTTCTGACTGAAGAAACAGCATACGTGGGTATGCCTGGCCAGCGGCTGCCTTGTTCCACGAAGTGACTCAGGGACCCGAGCTCCAGCCACCTTGTGCCTGCATTCTCCCAGCGGCTAACTGCAGCCAGCTAGCGGCTATCTCTTACCAGCCTCAGCCTCATGGAAAAGAGCTAACCACATGGCTCTGTGTGACTACAAGTAGGAAGTGGATTTGGAGTGGGGAGCTGGCTGACCGTCCCAGTGAGCTTCTTGGGAGAACCAGCTGGTTTTCTCCCACTTAGAACCTCCAGTCTCCGATGTCACCTTAGGTCCCCAATAAATATAGGCAGAATGAAGAGCTAAGAGAACGCTCACTTGATTTCCATTTGCCATTGTGTCATTAAACTTTAAAAATTTTTTTTAAATTTTTTTATTTATTTTTGAGAGAGAGAGAAAGAGAAAGAGCGGAAGAGGGGCAGAGAGAGAGAGAGAGAGAGAGAGAGAGAGAGAGGGAGGGAGACACAGAATCTGAAGCAGGCTCCAGGCTCTGAGCTGTCAGCACAGAGCCCAATGTGGGGCTCGAACCCACAGACACGAGATCATGACCTGAGCTAAGGTCGGACACTTAACCAACTGAGCCACCCAGGTGCCCAATGTGTCATTAAACTTTGAATCGAGGGACATACTTTTTTCTTTCCGGCGTTGTTCAGGGGCTTTCATTTTATGGTTGAATACCAAAATACCAAGGGCTGAAGAAGGCAGGGCGATGTCTTCAGATACATTTTCTCATCACACAGAGGCACAAAACCAGAGCGCTGGTGTTCGCAAGGCGAAAAGACCCCTGGTAAAGAGGAATCTAATAATTCATCTTTATGTTAAAAGCACATCACACCCCATTCATTTCCCCACCAGCATGCTCCAGGCCGACTCTGACTCCCCTTCCTGCTAAATGCACCCTTTCCCGCTCCTCCTCCGTTGCCACTCCCCTGCCTGAAATGGAATACAATGAAGAGACGTATAATAAAATCTTTTAATTGTCTTAGCATATGTTGCTTTTATTAGGTGGGCATAATTGCATTCATGGGATCACCTACAGAGTCCTTTCGAATATAAAATTCAAATGGCTTCACACTCCGTGCACAAGTCCTTCTGAGCCACTGTTTTCCCCTTCACTGCCTCCTGTCCCCCTTTTGCTGTAAAGTTCACATTGAAGTGTGAAAAGAGAGACGTGGCAACTGACACGTGCTGGATCTTATCAGCCCCGAGTGCTGCTGTGGCCCGACGGAGGTGCGACTGTCATTTCTACACCATTTATTCCTGCCTGGCCTCATTGCTTGCTTCCTTTCGGAGGAAATTTTCCCTGTTAAAGTACTGTACTTGTCATTTATTTCCCTTTTTTTTTCCGCTCTCCCTCCGTGGATGGGTTTTGATATGCATTTATCCCAAAGGCAAGCCTTTTACACACTTCCGCTAACCTCTTAGGGTCAGGCTCCTCTAAGCGGCTTCGGGCTCATAAAAGCAACTCAACAAAGCTTTTATGGTGTCATTACAGCTCCCTTAAATTCCTCTCCTTCCAGCTTCCAATAATTCTTTCGCCGCTAATCAATTCACCAGCTCTTTTTACTTGAGAGTGGGCGAGGGAGTGGGAGCGAAGGGGCTAGAAACCGGTTGAAGACCCACTTCATTTGGACCAAGGTTTGTCAAAGTCTGTTTAGGCTGCGGCTCACTTCACTTTGAGCCCTACTGAGCCATCTCAGCCTTCATTTTTATTTTAGAACAGGGATTGGCAAACTTTCCGTAAAGGGAGAGACAGTACACGTTTTAGGTTCTACAGATGAGCCTGTGTCACAAATACTCAACTCTGCCATTTAGCACACACATGCCCCAAAAAACTCCTAGACAGCATGCAAACGAGTGAGTGTGGCTGTTTTCCAATAAAACTTTATTTACAAAAACAAGCAGTGGGGGGGGGGGCGCGTGAGGGGCTCAGTTGGTTAAGCCACCCGCTTTAATTCAGCTCAGGGTATGATCTCATGGTTTGTGGGTTCGAGCCCCGCATCAGGCTCTGTGTTGACGGTGAGGACCCGGCTTGGAATTCTCTCTCTCCCCTCTCTGTGCCCCTCCCCCACTTGCTCTCTCTCAAAACAAAGAAATAAATATTAAGAAAACAAAAGGCAAGCAGTGGACCAGATTTGGCTCTGGGCTTTAGTTTGCCAGCACCTACTTTAGCTGTTAAGGCTCCATCTGTCCTATCCTTCAGGAGCCACCCTCCAAGAATTCCTAGTCTCCTTTAAAGTAATTCTAAGGCTATGGGGCACCGGGGTGGCTCAGTCAGTTTAGCGTCTGACTCTTGAGTTTGGCTCAGGTCGTGATTCCAGGGTCAAGGGATTGAGCTCCACGTCGGGCTCCGTGTGGAGCCTGCTTCAGATTCTCTCGCTCCCTCTGCCCTTCCCCCCAGCTCATACTCTCTCTAATTAATTCATTAATTAAATTAAGTAACTCTAAAGCTAGGTATGGTGCCTACCTCTCTAATGCTCTGCTTGGATGGTAGAATGTTAGTACCAAGAAACCTTGGTCCACTGACTTTGTTTCCAACTCTATTTTCTTTCCCTACTTACTTTCTTTGTCTAGAGCAGTAGAAACTTAAAATTTTTACTTGATGTATCCTTAAGCACTTCGCCTTAAAAAATAATTTTATTGCACCACACAGAGCTGCTTAGAAACGTGAATATTATGTTTCCCCTTAATTGTGCAAGACCTTCTTGGAAAATGAGCATTTATCATATCCCTGGGAGGTAAGCGCAGTGATGAGAGGAAGCATTTCGCTGCCCTAAATCTGCCACTGCCTCGCCAGTATTCTGTGAGGCTAGTGGCCACGGGGAAGAGCACCGCGTGTTGGGACCACTGAGGACGTGGGTGGGAACACCAGAAAGTCATAATCTCCTTTCAACCTCGCAAGAACACTGTGAGGAACCTAGAATGCTATATCCCAGAATTGCAAAATTAAGCTCAGAGATGACAAATAACTTGTCCAAGGTCCGGGTAAGCAGTGAGTGTGGTGGCACGGATTAGGTGGAGAATGAATATGGACCGATTACAACATTTCCCCATATTTATGTTTTTCGAATGCTGAGTGTGACAGATAACGCTAGCCTTTCCCAGGACATGCATCTCCGCTATCTTTCCCGGCCGCTCTGGCAGTTAATTCCTGGCCAAGTGACTGAATCCTAATTTACGCAATCCATGCAAAATGATGCCCAGCGGCTCCAGTCTGGACTGATGGAAAACCTCCACGTGTACGAATCTCCACCTTATCTGAGATCTTTTTTCTTCTTCAGTCTAGCTAGAATAACGATGACAGTCAGGGCAATCTTATAAAAGTAGATGAAACAGGATCTTTCTGTTGGTTTCCTTCAATGACTCTGTGGAACAGAACCACTCTTCCCCTGTGGTTGAGCCCTTATAAATGTATTACTAGATCCCGTTCTAGCATGCGAGGGAGCTGGGTGTGGCTAGGCTCAGTGAATCCAGGAAATGTTCAAATGGGAGGAGACTGGGAGATACCAACTTTGGGTCCCCAAGGTTTGTGAAGGGGCTGTGTGCAAGCGACTTTAAAACATTTCAGCACAGACCGTAGGACTTAACCAAATGAGGCTCAGCATCCTGTTTATTTTGTTTTAATTTGGGTTGGAATTGCAACGTAGAGGTTAAGCGACCTACCCAAGGTCATGAAGGTAAAGGCGTGCAGACCCAAGACACGAATCCATAGACCAAGTTTATTTTTTCCCATTACTCCTTAGAGGATGGTTATTGTCTGGTGGTTTTCACTGAGTTGCTTGTTGAGAGACAGGATGCCCTCATGTTAGTGTGCCCAGTTCATCAAAGAAAAATCACTGCTCGGGGCGCCTGGGTGGCTCAGTCGGTTGAGCGTACTACTTCAGCTCGGGTCATGATCTCGCGGTCCGTGAGTTTGAGCCCCGCGTCGGGCTCTGGGCTGACAGCTCAGAGCCTGGAGCCTGCTTCGGATTCTGTGTCTCCCTCTCTCTCTGCCCCTCCCCCATTCATGCTCTGTCTCTCTCTGTCTCAAAAAAAATAAATAAACATTAAAAAAAATTAAAAAAAAAGAAAAATCACTGCTATGTTGGAAGACTTTGGAGGATCTCAAGGCTTGACCACAGGTACATAAAGACAGATACTGGTGCTTAACTTCCACTTTCATCCAAAGAGAGAGAGAGGGGGAGAGGGCGAGGGAGAGGGAGAGAGATTGAAATCAGTAATTTATAGGTTGACGTTTTCCTTGGGTCCTCATAATACTTGTTTATTAGAGATAATTTGCTTAAGCGTGCACAAGGTGGAAGGTGCACGCAAGGAAGGTTTTTATTAGTTGTGTACTGAATGGATCAATAGTCATTTGAATACTATAAATCTGTCCTGTTAACAGGTTTATTTCTTCATCAGATATTAATTCCAGAGGGTTTCACCCATTATGGAATTGACATAAACCATGCCGTGCAGATGTTGATGTCTCTGTAATCAGGTTCAGCTGTGCATCTGCGGGAACCTCCATGTGGGCCCTTGAACATGGGGTGACAGACTGGCATCAGGTCAACCCAAACCTGGAGCCCTTGCTTTCCTTGGAGAAGGAATTGGAAGAAAAGAAGGAAGCCATACATTCATTCAATTGTTGGATTTGCTTCTTTTCTTTCTTTCTTTCTTTCTTTCTTTCTTTCTTTCTTTCTTTCTTTCTTTCTCCCTCTCTCTCTCTCCCTCCTCCCCCACCCCACTTATTCCCTCTTTCCCTTCACCTCCGTCCCATCTTTTGTCTGTGAATATTCATCCATCCATTGTCCATTTACTTATCCTAATTAAGAAAAGCAACATAGGGGGACCTGGGTGACTCAGTGGGTTAAGCATCCTACTCTTGGTTTCGACTCAGGTCATGATCTTATAGTTTGTGTGTTCGAGCCTTGCGTCGGGCTCTGCGCTGACAGCTCAGAGCCTGGAGCCTGCTTTGGATTCTGTGTCTCCTCTCTGTCTCTGCTTCTCCCCGCTCGTGCTCTGTCTGTCTGTCTGTCTCTCTCTCTTTCTGTTTCAAAAATGAATAAACATTAAGACAAAAAGATATCAGTGGTTTAAAAAAAAGGAACCTGGGGCGCCTGGGTGGCGCAGTCGGTTGAGCATCCGACTTCAGCCAGGTCATGATCTCGCGGTCCGGGAGTTCGAGCCCCGCGTCAGGCTCTGGGCTGATGGCTCAGAGCCTGGAGCCTGTTTCCGATTCTGTGTCTCCCTCTCTCTCTGCCCCTCCCCCGTTCATGCTCTGTCTCTCTCTGTCCCAAAAATAAATAAACGCTGAAAAAAAAATTAAAAAAAAATAAAAATAAAAAAAGGAACCAGTCAAACGGTATGGAGATATGAGGGGGAAAAAGCTAAAAATCTATACTCCACGCTGTCACTTTGGCTAAATGGTTATGATGGACCTTTTCTGCCCATGCAAGCATGCAGAGTATATATGCATTAGGAAGGATGGAGTTTGCATGTCTGTGTTTTAATAGCATAATATTTTGCCCATTATTTAGAAACATGCTTTGTTTGGTTAACAATATTTTTGGAATACCATACATAAAAAAAGAATTTCCTTAATGATTGCATATAATTCTATGGAATAGCCCTGATTTAATCAAACATTCAGTATTGTTTTAAAGTTTTTTTCATGCTTATTTATTTTTGAGAGAGAGAGAGAGAGAGAGAGAGAGAGCGAGCAACGCCCAGTGCTCAACACAAGTGCCCTCCTTAATCCCCATCACCCATTTCGCCCTTCCTCCTGCCCACCTTCCCTCCAACAACCCTCGGTTCTCTACAGTTAAGGGTCTGCTTTACGGCTTGCCTCTATTTTTTTCTTATCTTCATCTATTTTGTTTCTAAAATTCCACATTTGAGTTCGATCACATGGTATTTGTCTTTCTCTGACTGACTTATTTGGCTTAGCATAATACACTCTAGTTCCATCCATGTCAATTGCAAATGGCAAGATTTCGTTCCCTGTTATGGCCGAGTAATACTCCATTGTATATATCTACTACCTCTTTTTTATCCATGCGTCATTTGATGGACATTTGGGCTCTGTCAATAGTTTGGCTATTGTTGAAAGTGCTGCTATAAACATCGGGGTGCATGTGCCCTTTCGAATCAGTGTGTTTGTATCCTTTGGGTAAATACCTAGTAGTGATATTGCTGGATTATAGGGTAGTTCTATTTTTAGCATTTTGGGGGAACCTGCATACTTTCTCCCCAGTGGTCCAGGTCGTTTCAGCGTTGTTATTATTCTTGGTTTTGTTTTGCCATTAGTAATACTATAGCGATGAATATCCTTATGAATATTATCTAGCATACTGCTGGTTTTAATATTGAAGAATGGATTCCAAAGGTGGAATTTCGGGGTCAAAGTTCAGGTGACATAATTTAGCATCCTGTGTTTTTTACTTAATGTTACCCGTAAGCATTTCTCTATGTTAATGGAATCTCTTTGTAAGGTGTGTGTGTGTTTTTTTAATTGGTTGCAAAATAGTCTGTCTTATAGTTGTACCATAGTTCAGTGGCCATTTCTCCCATAACTGAAATTTTGGGTGCTGTTCAGCTCTTTGCTTTTATATATATGTATGTACACACACACACACACACACACACACACACACACATACATTTTTTCATGTTTATTTATTTTGAGAGACAGACAGTGCAAGCAGGGGAGGGCCAGAGAGGGAAAGACAGAGAATCCCAAGCAGGCTCCTCGCTGCCAGCACAGAGCCTGCTGTGGGACTTGATCCCACAAACCGTGAGATCATGACCTGGGCGGAAGTTGAGGGTCGGCCGCTTCACCGACTGAGCCACCCGGGCGCCCCTTGTCTTTGCTTTTATAAATACTACCAAGAGGAATATCTTTTCTGCACGAATGTCTGCCCTCCTCTTGACTTCCTTGGCGTCCTACAAGCGGGATCACAGGTGGAAAGTCGCGAAAGGAGGGGCCTTTTAAATCCCGGGCTGCAAACAATCCCGTGGCAGGTTTACACCGCCCTCTCGGTCCACACGCAGAGCAGCACTTTACAAACCGCGGCATAAACCCTCGGAATAATCCCGTGCCCCACAGGGACAGAGCACTGTTATTAATGTAACTTCACAGACAACTTTCTTTTGAAAGCTTCGTCGAACCTGACCACAGCTCATTAGACAACCTCCTTACAACCCCAGGGCAGCCTGTGGATTCTGCAGCAGACAAGTTGGCCTGAGCCGAAGGACATCCTCAGGGGAGCGTCCCAGTCCCATCCTACGCAAAAGATGATCTCAGCCCACACCTGCCAGCCGGGGGACATGAGAGCTTCCCTTCTGGGAGCTAAGAGAAAGTCTCTTTGGTTCCTTCTCTGGTTCATTTCTATCTTCGGATCATGCCGCGTGTTTCCCAAGGGGGCACCGTTGGCATTTGGCAGGAGGGACGGTCCTGCACGTGATGGGGCATTCTGGGCACCTGGCCTTGGTCACTGTACCCCAGGAGCACACCAGTAATTGTAACAACCACTGGTGTCTCCTCATGTTCCCAGCTTCCCTTTTACACACTTCACCCCTTGCTTCCAATCATATTCAAACATGTATTTTTCCAAATCCTTTTTCCTGTGTTTTATTTAACCATGTGGCATCTTGTTCTATGGGCTTTTGCTGTAAGACCTCTGTGCTGATGCAGATGATCCTCGGCTGGGAGTGGAAAGGGCTGGAAGGAGGGAAAGTAATCAGCATGGCCTGTGCTAATGGGGTTACAGGGTGGAGGGTGTTCATGTATTTTTTAATAGGATAACATGGTGGTTAAAAGCTGGGATTCTAGAACCAGGAGACCTGGTTCAAATTCTGACGCTTACTCTTACAAGCTCATGATCTTGGCAAGTTCTTAACCTCTTTACGCCTTTCCTTTACCGTAAATATGGGATTGTTATTGTTCAGACTGCATAGTTTTGTTGTGAGGAGTAAATGAGTCACTATTTCTGAGATACTTTCGTGCCTGACACAGAACAAGCCGTGAGAGTGTGTGTGTGTGTGTGTGTGTGTGTGTGTGTGTGTGTGTGTGTGTGTGTATTCTCCACAATTCCAGCAAGGCAAAGGGATATTTGAGAAAGATCTTCTGGGGGTCACCTGGGTGACTCAGTTGGTTAAGCATCCGACTCTTGGTTTTGGCTCAGGTCATGATCTCGAGGTTCATGAGTTCGAGCCCCACATCGGGCTCTGTGCTGGCAGTGCCGAGCCTGCTTGGGATTCTCTTTCTCCCCCTCTCTGCTCCTCCCCTGCTCGCTCAAAATAAAGAAAGAAACTTAAAAAAAAATCTTCTAGAGTAGTGAGGATATCCAAAAGCAGTCTAGGGAAACTTCTAGGGCAGAAAGCTTAAGAAGGTAAGATACACGTAATAGGCAGTCAGTACAGCAGCATCCCTGGTCTGATGCACATAATTTGAGACGGGTCCCGTGACCCATCTTGTGCAGGTGCTTCTCTGGCAGCTGTGAAGAGCACCCCATCGTTGTCCTGCCTGCCAGCTGGGCTAAAGCTGTGACCCCCCTACCTAAGAGGAAAGAGGGTTGTTCAGAGCAGGACCTTGGTACCATGAGGGCCGTGGCCCTTGTGGCCTGTGGCAGGCCCCGCCCACCAAGCATGTCCGGCTTCACTCTCTTCCTTTTCATGGGAGCCTAGGGAAGCCCAAGATCCAGGTCACCGTTCGAGGCCTGGGTTGTACCTTCAAGCCCCTCGTCTTTGTCCTCCCAGAAGGACAAAAAATGGAGGGAGAAAGAACGAGGAAAAAGAAGCCTATTTTATGACGCTGTGCTAACAAATACTAGCACGTGAAATTCAGAACAGTCCTATGAGCAGACATAGAAGCCCCAAATTTTCCTCTGTTAGAAGATGTGCATTTAATATGTATTTCGGAGAGCAGCAGGCATCTTCGAATCCATGCGGGTATTTGCTGCACTGTGACCCTCCCTCCCCAATGCTGCGAGCACATCAGTAGCACATCTTATACTTGATAACACATTGAGCTGTGATAATAATTCTTATCAAAACCAACATATAGAAAGTAACTAAGTGCTATCTAATTCGTTCATTTAATACCCATCACGACCCAGTGAGGTGGCTTCTATTATTGTACCCACTCTACAGATGAGACAACCGAGGCACAAAAAGTTAAACCGTGGACCCTGGCCCCCACAGCTGGGTTAGGGGCAGATGAGGAATTTGGCAAGATTGCCAAGAGAAGCTGGCTCATCCGCAGTGGGTCTGGGACGTGACCCAGGGTCTCTGTGGGCCCCACGTCCGTATTCTTTCCCTACTGACTCCATCACTGAATCCCTTCCTCATTGCTCTGCTGTCTATACCCAGAATCCTGAAACCTGCCAGGTCAGGTGGTCCCAGAACAGAGCGTGCTTTGATGGGACCGGTCCTTGTCATTTCCTCCACTCACTCTCCTCATCCCTCAGACTGTTTCTTTACGACACTTCTGTTGTCACTGCTTTCTCTGGAAGGGGCCAACGTGGACACTGTCAAGGGGATGCCGAAAATGAGGGGACGTGGCAACCATTGCCAGACACAATCACTGACCATCTATCTTCTTCGAAAATTGGGCCCTCCCAACGAACCTTCCAATTGACCTCTGAATTGAATAATTTAAATTCATTGAGTCAAAGGCAGTGGGTTTGGATAGCCTAGACAGACGAATCAAGATTTTTGATTTTTTTTTTTTTTTTGGACTAAGAGCCTACCGTTCATTTATTCAACAAATGCTTTTAAACACTCACCACTGTGGTCGGCAGTGGTAATGTCTGTAGAAGCAAAGCACGCCTACAGGGGCAAAGACCTGGAATAAACCGCAGACAAGATACTATCCAGACCACTGATGTCTATGCCCTGGATGTTTTTATTGTCTTTGCCTCAGTTGACCAAACGACACCAGCCAAGATTTGGTCCACTCGGATTTCAGCGTCTTTCCCTGTCGACACCTCTCTGGTGTCCTGCACCCACCCTAAGGGTTCTCCAATGCCCACCCCAGCAGTGCCAGCCATCGTGGACCTGCCCCCACCCCGTGGGATTCAAGATGGCACCCACCTTTGGCTAACCTTCCTGGCACGCTGGCAATTCATATCTATGAATCTGTGCTCTACCTTCCACGGATAAGCTTTCACAGAAGAAAGACAAATAACAAAGATAAGAGTTAGAAGAGGAGGTGTGAATGCTGACTGGGGTTACTAATTCCCCAGCTAATTTAATTCTGATTTCCTCGTACTCTTCATGATGATGCAGTTGACTCCAGAGAAAAAAAACCATCAAGAAAAGGTTTTTCAAATGTTACACTTTTGGATAATTGATCGGCTGTAGGGGCTTTCCTTTAAACTTCAGACTTTAAGGAGTATAAGGTGAAATTTGTCCCTAGCACTGATGATTAAACATGTGTGCTATTTATGAAATTCAGGAAATACAAAAATAACTTGGCCAGCTCTCACCTTCTGGTCCTTTTGTGATTCTAGAGACGTAAAGATGAGGAAGACCGTGGATGAACTTTATTGAATTATCGAACTGGGTGTCGCTAAGGGAGGGGAGGTTCCTCCTCTCTGTGAATTTAGGGTACAGTGGATCATTTACCTGGATTCTGAATATTTGGACTTAGAATCAGATTCTCAGATATCACCACCTTCTGGTCTGGCCACCAAACCTGACAGGGAACTGCCCCCTCCAATCCCAGAGTAGAGCAAATCTCAGTGGTAAACGGAATACCAACTCTACTCTCTGCGTGGCTCGTGGGCGATTCACTTTCCCATCACTACTTTTTTATGGTTTGGACGGAAAAGGTTAATACTGTAAAGGGTGCTTGACCATATTTTCTAACTGGGAGACATTTCCCCTTTTAACAGTCCTAGGTGTGCCTGGGTGGCTCAGTCGGTTAAGCATTTGATTTCAGCTGGGGTCATGGTCTCACAGTTGAGATGTTCGAGTCCCGTATCAGGCTCTGCACTGACAGTGTGGCACCTGCTTGGGATTCTCCGTCTCCCTCTCTCTCTGCCCCGCCCCAACGTGCTCACTGTCTGTCTCTCTCAAAAATAAATCAACTTTTTAGAAAATTAAAAATACACACACACACACACAAGTCCTTCTATATGTATATGTGTTCCTTGTTGGGTTAAGAAGGTGTGATTCTCCCAACAGCCAAGACCCATTTGTCACCCAGGTAGCCTTGGAACAGACCGAGAGCTCACCACTAGATCTGTCGATGACTTGTGTGCTCATCTTCCAAGGTTTGGTTTGCCAAGACTCAGGGTAGGCCTTTTGTCAAACACCTGCCGATGAACATTTGTCACAGCGCATTCTGGAATGTATCACGGATTTCCTTCTCTGTCGTCTCGGGAGCAGAGAAGGGGGCAGGGAAAAGGAATCGGGAGAGAAACGGGGATGAGGATACATGAGAGCGCGTACAGGACACGGGGCAGGCTGGGTCGGACACTGCCTTGCGTGAGGAGCGACTCATCCATTTTCTAAGAAGTAACAAAAAGAAGGTAAATTTGGTGCTCGGACATCCGAGGGCTGACGCTAGGAGAAATGCAGTGAGACATACAGTTAGAAGAGATGTCCCCGTGCCTGTGTGTGGCATGTGTGTGTATCATTAATATGTCTGCTGGCCTTGGTAAGGTTCATGCAGAAGGTTTCCTGGATTCTTTTGCACCTGGCCTGTAGGGATGTAAGTTGATGCTAGGTGCTTTCTGCATTGTGGCTGTGGGGGTGCATATTCCTCTAGTGTATGTCCAGGGCTGTGCTGACTTCTTCGGGGTTGATAAGGAGGGATGTGAGCTGAATGGTAATAGAACAAGTAAAATATTACTTCCTGCGTCTGTCGTAACAAAGCGTACAAGCTGGCTACACAGCATGAAGGTTTTGTCCCAGCTCAGGGTACCAGTGGGCCACGCCCCCTCGGAAGGCTCCGGAGAATAGTCTGCCCCTCCCTTGTCCAGCTTTGGGTCATTCACTGATGGTATCTGTCCTGTTGCAGCCCTCTGCTCTCCACCCCATTATCACATGACGTTTTCTCTGTCTCCTCCACTTCATATGAGGACGCCAGTAATATTGGACAAAGGGTCCACTCTACTGTAGCGTGACCTCATCCTAACGAATGATATCCTTAGAAACTATTTCCAGGGGCGCCTGGGTGGCGCAGTCGGTTAAGCGTCCGACTTCAGCCAGGTCACGATCTCGCGGTCCGGGAGTTCGAGCCCCGCGTCAGGCTCTGGGCTGATGGCTCAGAGCCTGGAGCCTGTTTCCGATTCTGTGTCTCCCTCTCTCTCTGCCCCTTCCCCGTTCATGCTCTGTCTCTCTCTGTCCCAAAAATAAATAAACGTTGAAAAAAATATATTAAAAAAAAACTATTTCTGAATCAGGTTATATTCTGAGGCATTGTTTGGGGGGTGGGGACACAATTCAACCTATAACCAGTGAGAACGATAATAATAGTTCAGGTATTAGCAGTACACTTGCTGTTCATGGAGCATCTACTGTACTTTGGCCATTATACTAGGAACTCTCTCTTTTATCCTCACCTCAGTCTTATAACAAATGAGGCCCTGGGAGACTTGATCCCCATTTCTTGTCTTTCCCCCTTTTCCCCTGTTCCCCAGGCCAGGTTCCCGATGTGCCGATTTCTCACCACATGCTCACTGTGGCAGATGTTTATTCCGGAACCCAAAACTAGACGCGTGGTCTGACAGGTGTCATAGTATCACAATGTGGCAGAATTTCAATCACCAGAGCTGCTCAAGGAAACATAAATCATGCACTGAAAGACAGCAAGCACTCTAAGTGTTCAGAATAGGAGCTTGAACAGCATTTTGGGGGTTGTGATTCTTAGGGTTGTGGTTAGAAAATCACAGACTTTAGGGGTACCTGGGTGGCTCCTTCAGTTGAATGTTCAACTCCGGCTCAGGTCATGATCTCACAGTTTGTGGGTTTGAGCCCCGCGTCGGGCTCTGTGCTGACGGCTCGGAGGCTGGAGCCTGCTTCAGATTCTGTGTCTCCCTTTCTCTGCCCTTCCCCCATTTGTGCTCTGTCTCTCTCACTCAAAAGTAAATTAACATTAAAAAAATCAAAACAGAAAACTAAAAAAAGAAAAAATCACAGACTTTGAACAGAACTTCCCCAGGTCCACATCCCAGCTCCACCACTTACCGATTTGGAAGATTTGGGGCAGGTTACGTAAAAGCTGTGCACTGTGGTTTCCTTCTCCATAAAATGACTTACCTCATAGACTTTTTATGAAAGTCAAGTAAACTCATCTGTACAAGTTATTACTACTAGAAATAATATTTCCCTATCGACAAACATGGATTTCGCATGCATTTATCACATACTGCTGATGGGCAGAGTACTCAAAATCTGCTCCTTTCTCTGATATTTTTGACAACAGGAAAAAGGGCAATTATGACTGAATTTGTTTGAGCTGTGAGTCCTCTCCCTGCATCAGCCATAGAGGCAGCAAGGCATAATTGATAACGTTCCTTCTTATCTCTAATTGTCGACGATCTCTCCACACACAGGGAGGCAAGCTGTGCTCTTCAAACACAGATTCCTCCTCCCGCTTCCTGTGTAGTCTTGCCCCCTCCTACCCAAGCTGCTAATTGTGGACAGTACCAGTGTGGGGTCACTTTTTCCCTCATCTGCTTCCTGGAATGCGCTTCAGATGAAAACCCAAGTGTTGAGCTCAACAAGTAGAGACTGGGGAGAAGGCACGGGGGTGGGGGGCAGTGAGTCTCTTGTACAAAAATGGAACCACCTGGGGCGCCTGGGGGGCTCAGTCGGTTAAGCGTCCGACTTCAGCTCAGCTCATGATCTCAGTTTGGGGGTTTGAGCCCCATGGCTCTGTGGTGACAGCTCGGAGCGTAGAGTCTGTTTCAGATTCTGTGTATGTGTCTCTCTCTCTCTCTCTGCCCCTCCCCAGCTCATGCTCTGTGTCTCTTTCTCTCTATCAACAATGAATAAACATTAAAATTTTTTTTAATTAAAAAAAAAAAAGAAAAATGGACACACCTCCTTTGGCCTTCAGTACCCAGGAGGAAATGTCAAGGGAGGCGGGCCTTGGGGCGGCCTGGCATGTGTGGTTGTAGACAGCCTCCCCTCCCCAGTGAGTGCCCTGGCGAAGACATATTTCCCTTGCCAAGGCTTCATCCCTTTTGTAGCAAGGGTACGTTCTCCCTTCTGTGGAGAAGACACTGCAGATTTCTTTTCAAAGGTTTCCCGAGGGGCGCCTGGGTGGCGCAGTCGGTTAAGCGTCCGACTTCAGCCAGGTCACGATCTCGCGGTCCGGGAGTTCGAGCCCCGCGTCGGGCTCTGGGCTGATGGCTCGGAGCCTGGAGCCTGTTTCCGATTCTGTGTCTCCCTCTCTCTCTGCCCCTCCCCCGTTCATGCTCTGTCTCTCTCTGTCCCAAAAATAAAAATAAACGTTGAAAAAAAAAATTAAAAAAAAAAAGAAAAAAAAAAAAAAGAAAAAGAAAGTTTTCCCGAGTCCCTTTTTTGCAGAATATCTGGTGGGGCACTGGGCTAAGCACACTTTGTCGAGCAATTACAAATTACTAATCTAAGTGCCCCGGAGAACCATTTTCCTTCTGCTTTACCTAATTTCCACACTTAGGAAATCAAACCTGCAATTCAGTGTTGATACAGCAAGGCGGTCCTTCCGGGCCACATCATGAGGCAGGACCTGACTCTTTTATTTAATTCTTTTTTTTTTAACGTTTATTTATTTTTGAGAGAGAGAGATAGACAGAGTGTGAGTGGAGAAGGGGCCGAGAGAGAGGGAGACACAGAATCCGAAGCAGGCTCCAGGCTCTGAGCTGTCAGCACAGAGCCCGACGTGGGGCTCGAACCCGCAAACCATGAGATCATGACCTGAGCCCAAGTCGGACACTTAACCAACTGAACCACCTGCGCGCCCCTGGGACCTGACTCTTGATGGCCTTGCTGGTTGGGTCGTCCAAGCCTCTTAGCCCCAGGGCCTGATGTTTAAATCCTGCACACAAGTTGCCACCGTTGATTCTCCCCCAAATGCTCCCTGCTCTCCAGAGACAGCGGTGGGGATCAGTGTTTGCTTTTCCGGGGCTGAGCTGAGCCCTGTTTCCTTTGCTGCTGTTCCTCTACTTCCCCACGTGCCAGTGCCAACGTAAGCTGGAAGCATTGGTATTCACACTTGTGTGTGAGCAGCCGGGCTAACACGCACCAGAGGGAAAATATTCTTTCTCATCAATGCTCAATAATTACAGTCTTCATCGCATCCAAATCTATATCGTGACGCATCGTGGAAGGGTTTCGCGTTCTGCGTGGAAGTGGCGAGAGACATTTGCCGGGGAGGAAGGAAAGGAAAACGTACATACGGTGAGAGAGAGGAAACTTTCTCTGAACACTTGCACAGGGAAAGAGCTACAGTTGAGCCTGGACGCACGGGCTTCCTCTTGCTCCGCGGTTCATGGTTTTCCCAAGTAGCGTCAACTTTCTGAAAAACTGAGCATCTTGAAAAGGCACCTATTAGGAGAGCATATTTCTGCAGCAATAATTATTCATAGCAATCCTTGTTCCACAGGAAGGGGCTCCGCATTGTCCGTCTACACCAGATGTTAACTGGAAGAGGTTAGAGGTGTTGGTGAGGGGTGAGGGGGCTTTTTCGTCCTGCTCTTCTGATTTGCTTGGCCCTACTGAAATTTCAGGCCCAGAACATTGTTACCTGCTCCTCCTGGAGAGGGGGTTGAGGTTGGGAGGGGTGATTAGTTGACATTTCGCGATTAAGACCCGAGTGATTTTTCTTGGAAATTTAACTCTAAAAATTGCCAGTGGTGTTGGATTCTATCTCGTGTTAGGAAACACATCTGGGGGTGGGGTGGGGAAGGAAGATAAAGATGTACTCATTTGAAGGCATTCGCATTCTTCCTCATTTTGTCTTCCCATGAAAATGATTTCATAACAAGTTTTTTTTTTTTTTATGGGAAAAATTCACAGGAATTAATGTGGAACCATTAGGCACGGATTCCTGCCTGGAGCCTGGATATGAATGCCAAAGACCACAGGACTTACTGACGTGTCTCTGGGTATTCAGGCCCACGGAGGGGGCTTAGCAACACATTTCCTGGATTAAACTGGCGTGGAAGTTTAGTCAAATGGCAAGTCCATTTGGTCAAGGGAGGGAAGTCATTTAGAAGGTAAACTCGTTGGAGTTGCTTCGATGAATAGGTAGTTAGTATTAGGCAGAAGGGGCAGGGAAAACTGCGGCCCCCAGGCCAAAGCCTGCCGGCCCTCTGTGTTTGTGAATAAAGTTTTATTGGCACAGAGCCACTCCCATTTGTTTTTGTATCGTTTACAGGCTGCTTGTGTAGTACAGCACCAGGGCCGCGAGAGCCTAAAATACTTACTTCCTGCTCTTGTATAAAGTTCAAGGACCCTTGACTCAGAAGATTAACTAGATGGTGGTCCCTCAACTTTCTGAATGGTTGTTAAATCTCTCGTTTGTATACACCTTTAAACAAAATAGTGTTGTATCTATAATGAGATGCTCAGAAGGCAAAGTGTGGGTTCTGTTGAGAAGAGGAAAGGACCATTGAGATTGCAGGAAATCGGGGCCTCGACGCTGAGTCTGTCTGACACCCTGGCTTTTGCTTTGCTGTGGATGTTGTTTATTTAAAAGTAGCTTTAGCCGCTCAAAGCAAAGGCCCACCTCTCTAGCTTCTGTACAAAAGCCCGGTTTTCTAGCCAGATGAAGGCCTTGTGGAACCTGATTTCTCGCTCGATCACTGGGGATCATTTGAGACCTGATCTGGAGAAAGTTTCTATCAACTCGTATGCGGACCAGGCAGAAAAGTTGTCAACTGACAAAACCACCAAATAGGCCCTGATAAAGAATAAACGCCACCCACCCTCGGCCCAGGTAGATGTGGAATTACTCAATAGAGCTTTGCGCTGAGGGTGATAATGGGCAATCCGCTAAATTAATCGTCTATTAAAAAAAAAATCGCATAGTTAAGGGGATGTGCACTTATAAACCCATTCTTCAGTAGAGAAGTACTTAGGGTGCAGTAAGGAGTTTAAACAAAATTAGTGGAGAAACAGGGAGTTTAAGGGAACAAGAAGAGATCAAGTTTGCCAGACTCCCCCCACATCAGGTGATTTAAGCTAAAAATGGCTTAAAATACCGCAATCACTTGAAATGCCTTACATAAACTGACCAGGAATCTGGGGCATTCATGCTAGAGACAATTTTCTTCTCCTCAAGATAAGGGATGGGGAATTAGTCATAGGGTATTTCCAGATAATGTAGTTAACACCTCGTGTAATATTAGGTGGGCAGGGAGCTGTGCTCTCGGGACCAAAATTGTTCCTGCCAGTTCTAATAAGGAATGTGTGTATTTTTAAAGTCTAGGTAGCCACTGATGAGTCATTTCCACAATATGCCTCCCTTGGGTGTGAGATGGGGCAGAAAGAGCCCCAAACGGCTGTTTGGTGACCTGTTCAGGCATTCATTCATTCATTCATTCATTCATTCACCACGTGGTTGCTATTCCCACACTCACTTGTATGCCAGGCTCAGTGCTAAGTGCCCGAGAGGCACGGGCGAATAAAATCTCATTTTCAAGGGGCTTTTTGCCCATTGGGACACCTGAAAGAGATGTGGGGTTGTACGTGGTGCGGTCCCTATTGGTCAAGGGTCAGGCGGAAAGCAGACCCTATTATGACCTAAAGGTCAAGGGTCCCTCTTGGTGGCAAGGTGATTCGGAAGCACTGGCAAAGCTCATCCACGTGACCCTGTTTATAAAGGCAGCTTTCCTCTCAAATTGGTTTTGTTCACTTATTTTGTACCCCTCATTTTAATTTCCTATGTGGAGCCTATCCCCTGTGCTTATTCTCGGTACGAGAGAGAGAGAATGGCGAGGCGAATATGAACTTGGGGCCCAACCGTCCCTCTTCACATTTGAGTCCTAACCCTGCCACCTGCTATGTGTCCTTGGGCAAGTTGCGTAACCTCTCTGAGCTCCAGCTTCATCACGCGGCTGCGGGACTGAGGTGAGGGATCAGCCACGGCCGTCACCAGTGACTGGGGAGAAGGTGAACGACGGAAGGGTCGCCCCGTACTCCTTGACCCCCGCCCCCTTCTGCTGCTTCATTTTGGCTGATGAAGGGTGGAAAGAAGTTGGTCTCCCTGGCTGTGAACCCCCGAAGGGTTGCTCATTTTCTGCTGTGTCCAGCCTGTCTGATCCAGAGACCGTGTGACCCCGCAGGATCGTAGAGCTGTACATTGGAAGCTGTCAGGGGGCCGAGAGCCGAGGAGGCCTCGGTCGCTGTGAGGTATTTCCCCACGTGCCAGTGGACCGCAGCCCTCCTCCCTGCTGTTATTGCTCTTTAGATCCTTCTGGAACCTGGGTCAGGAAAGAGGCCTGATGAGAATAGCTTCGCAGGCGGGCTGGTGCTTCTGAGCCTTGTCTTTACGGAAGAGCCCCTGTCTTATTTCCGTGGGCCCTCAGATTATGAGAGGCGTTGGTCTCCCAACGAATTAGATTCAGTAAATAATGGCCCGCATGGTCGCCCTGTGGATAAAGCGTGTTTCTCATTCGGCTCTTAAAAATATTGTAAATAGGTACCCTACCCCCTTTTCTCATTGTGGGTCACCCAACCCGCCAAGGACCTTAGGTCAGACCCCACTGATTTGAAGGAGAAGGAGCAAAGTCCTCCTCTCAGAGCGTAGACAAGGCGGGATAAGCTAGAAGATCGCTAAGTCCAGCCCTTGTCAAAAGGGTGGAATTTGAGGGGAAGCTAAATCGATAGGCAGGCAGGATTATGGCTCCCTTAAAACATACCTTGGCCTGAGCTCACTTTCGCACCTGCCGTACGTACGACCTACCGCAGAGACCCCTGTGGACGTGACTCGTGTCGGTTCTTCCCCCAAAGAGTCCACTTATCCACAGCCCCAGGTTCTGCAGGTGCATCGAGGCTGGCCCTCTGCTTGGTTGGGGCGCAGGACTCCCCTTCACTGGTCTCTCAAGAGTAAGAGAAGGCATCACAATGCCAACATGTCAGGGCCTTCTCTGAGGTGGTGTCTCTTCTCCTGGACTGAGACTCGGGACAGAGAGACAGGGCTCCAGAAGGCAGCCCCTGAGCCCACTTTCCTTCACCAGCGAGTGCCTGCAGGCAACAGCCGAGCCCATGGGCCCGGAGCCTCCCAGAAATCTGTACCAGGAACGCAAGCTCAGGGACAAGACGAATCTCCCTGGGACCCCACAGAAGCATCCTTAGCCCCTTGCCTGCCGTGCCAGCATGGCCTCTGGAGTCACAGGGCATGGGATCGAATCCCAGTTTCGCCAGTAAGAACCGAGAGAGTCCCTTAATCCTTCCGTGGGTCCTGGCTTTCTGTAAACTTGGGGAAAGAAGAACAAACCTATTTCCCAGCGTTGTTGCAAGGACGACGCGGGTGGGGTATGTGTGTGTGTTGAGAAAGAGAAAGAGAAAGCAAGCAAGCTTAGGTCAGTGTGGGGCACGTAGGAAGCGTGTGAAAGCAGCTTTCCTGTGAGTCATACCTTGCAGAGAACGACTCCGTCAAAGTCACGCCCACGACAGTTTGGAAAGGAAAAAAGAAAATTGACCTGCGATTTTGTTTAGGCAGCAACTGAGTTCGGACTGATGGATTTTGGTTTTCCTTTGCCTCCCAAAGGGTATTCAATCACTCTGCACTCATATCCTTAGAAATGCTAAGTACCCACTGGGGCAGGCTCTGGAGGGGGTGCCAGGAACCCCTCTCACCGAGGTCAGAGTCTAGAGCACACACATGACCACATCACAGGGTTCAGGAGGGGCAGTGAAGGTGAGGAGAGGTGTCCGTTCTAGGGGGTGACATCTGAACTTGGTGATGACGGAAGGTGTCTCACGCATGAGAACTCTGTGCGGACCTTCTCCGCCATGTGGTCAAGCCTTCCTGGTTCTCTTCCTCCTGGTCCCAGCCTCTGCCGCCCCCTCCGGTTTCCGAGTTCCACGGTGGGCACGGCTCGTCTCTGGGCGCCTCCGCCTTCCGTGGCCAGAGCTCTGCCGGGTCAGGAGTCCCCCTTGGTCCGTGTGCTTCTCATCTTCCAAAATTCTTGCTGATGTTTCTTGATCCTGGAGTTAAATAAGTTGTGCCCTCTTTATCATGCTTTTAATAGAGTTGCTGGAGGGATTTCTGGCAGACGTGCCTGAATACAACGTCCCAACTGGAAGCTCCCCGAAGTCTGTGCTTTTCTCGCCGCACCATCTCCCCGCCGAGCTGAAGGCCGAGGTGGGATCTTGCAGGCAGAGAGGAACACGAGGCCCCGGGATGGCCGATACGTCTACGACCCCCGTGCCGCTCTTAACGTGGAGCGGGTCGCGCACGCCAGCTCCGTGTCCGTGCGTTGCACGCGCGCTCTGACTTAGCCATCAAAATCGTATCGGAATCTCAGATTTACGGCTGAGAAGACGGCCGCACAGTGGCTGAGTGTATTTCCCAAAGTCAGACAGCTGTCGCGTGTTGGAGGTCAGCTAGCGGGGCAGCGGGCTGCGGCCGGGGTTGGCGTGCAGGATCGGCGGGCGGTGCTCTTGGGATCCATGCGTCAGGGGCCATGTGGCCGTGGAGGGGCACAGGGAGAGGACTGAGCTGCGATGGGGGAGCAGCGGACACGTCAGCCAGTCGTAAAGAGATTGAAACGGGGTGACCCTTCAGAGATGTCATCATCTGGGGCCAAGAGGCCAAGCAGTCAGGGATGTGGGCTGCCTCCCGGAGGGGTGTGTCCTTGGGCAGGGCACGTCCCTTTGGCTGACAGCCGCTTCCAAGGAAGGACTCGGCCCCCAGCAGACATCAGCCCAGCAGCTAGGGAAACGATTCTTGCCCCCCTCCTGCCCCACCCCCCCCCGTCTAGAATGGGGTCTCGGCAGCACACCGCAGCACCTGCTACCCTTGGAAGCCATACCTCTGTCACTTGAGTCTGTTCATGGAAGTGGGGTACGGGGATAGAAGACAGGGAGAGGAAAGAGCTAGAAAGGTAGGCTGTCTTCTCTAGACCAAGAACTGGCCGGTGGCAAAGGGGCCCGCACTGAGCGGGGATAATGGTTACATCAGATTAAACGAGTACTGTGTTTGGGGGAAACTCTCCGCTTGGGGGTACACGGGACCCTAGAGCAAATTCGGCCGGTAGGGTTCGTTTGACATCCTGAATTCTCACGTATCTCCCTTCTCGGCTGAGAAGGGAGAGACAATTTCACTCCTTTCCGACGTCATTGGTTTCTGTTCCCTGTTTGAAAACGGTAGTCCTCCCATGCAGGAAAGATTTGGGTAACTCAGGTGGCAGAGCTCCCTTTGTTTAAAATAGCCACTTTTAAGGCTGGGACAGCAACATCATTAAGTTCCAGCACAGACCCTCCTCGTGCAATTTCATCGGTAGGAACCTGTGTGTGCGTTCAGCTGAGGAAATACCAAAACCAAAGCAGTTTCAAGGTTTAGCACCTTTGATGAAGTTACGAAAGTGCAGCGTGAATGAACGCCTTCCCCTTCTCCGTGTCTTCGTCTGTCGGTGGACAAACTGAATGAAAGGCCTTCCGCTTCAGAACGTGTGCCCTAACCATGTACTCGAAGCTCCTGGGTACCAGGGGGCTGTGTCTGCCCACTAGGCTTGTGATGCTGGGCAAAAGGAGTGAATTCTGAGTCTCTATACCCAGCTTCATTAATATCTGAAAAATAATAATTCGCTGTCCTGAGATTTCCAATCCACCAAGCGGTCCCCATCTCCTCTTCTTCCTGACACCCCCCTACCTCCCCTCCTCTCATACCTCCTATTCTTACCCACAACCCCATAGGCTCCCAGATCCGGTATTGCTCCATGGGAGACATGCTGGGGGCACATGTATTTGTTATGATATATGGCTGGCCACATGTTGCAAAAAAGAACCTAAGACAAGAACCATGTGGTTTCCAAGGATGCTGAAGTCAGAGAGAGCACAGTTCCCAGGGAGCCAGGGACATGACGAGGTCTGGAGTCAGGCAGATCTGGGTTTGGATCCTTGCACTGCCTTTCAAGAGCTCTGTGTAACCTTGACCACATTCTAGCTCCTTGAACTCCAGTTTCCTGATCTCTAAGGTGAAGTCATTCTCTACCTTGAAGAATTGTTGCAGTCGTAAATGTTGCCAGTGTTTCCAAGTTTCTAGAAGGATGTTTAGGACCTATAACCAATTCAATACACGTTGGCAACTATGGTCACCTCGGGCTGCGGGCGCCACCTGAGTGGAATCGGCTTTGAGATTATGGGGACCAACATGAACAAAATGTAAATGTCACAGGTCTGTGTTACTCTGGCCCCCGGGTCCCCCAAACCAACTTGGGTCTCTACTTTGCCGCTGTGCCTGCCCCAACGGTTAGAGTGCGGTTATACTTGGGGTCCTGACCTGTTTTGTCCTGCCTCATGACCTTCAAACTGTTATTGGTGATGCGTTCTGTGGTTCCCCCCCCCCCCCACCGGTGGCAGTGTCACACAAGCTTGCCCAGGCTGAGCGCGTGGACCTCTTCCCGACTCCACGTTCAGACGGTCGTGTTGAGAGTATTTACACCACGGGTTTGGGCAGATACTGCGGATCAAAGTCTTCTCTCCCCTGCGTGTTCCAGTGAGCCAGGTGTTAAACTGTCACCGACGCTGCTTTTCACAGACGTGCGAAGCTCCCCACGGGAAAGTAAATTGTAGTTATCTTGCTTGACTCCTCCCCACCTGCCCCCCACCCCGCCGCCGAAGGGATGACCGTGGCAGTAACCCAGGATTTTTTATGGGCTTAGAAAGGCGATTCTACACTTTAGGCAAACCCTACAGTTAGCAATTCAGGTATTTGTTCTCCCCATCACCTGTTCATTACGGTGAAAGCGTGAACACCCAAGGCAAAGGATGGGGTACGTCTCCCCCATGATAGTGGGAGGTGGTTGATGCGTGGACCCTAGAGATACAGTGGTCCTGAGTCTCAGGCCCTAGCATCCCAATTAGCAGGAAGTTACACTTCTCAGCCTCTAGGGAGGGATTAAATGGTACTGAAATCTGGAGCAGTTATGGATCTGCCCTTCTCTGTATTACACTTTAAATCAATTGGCCCTTTCCCCAAATCTGGGAACCAGAAGCAGCATTAGAGAATAGTAAATATTAAAAACAAGGGGGGAAAGTGACTCCCTCCCCTTTTTTTTCCCATTAAAAGGCTATCCTTCGTAGGACTGCCCCCTCCTCTGATCACAGATTCAAGGTGACCAGCACAAGGAGCCACTTTTCATTTTTTCACGAGCAGCTGAACCCCTGGCCTCCATCCCAGTTTTAGCCTCACGGTCCAGAGTCTGTGAACAGCCAACTGGAGACATCTCTCCTAACGCAGGATAAATGACAAAGGTCATGGCGAGGGCCTGACTTCTGTGGCCCAAGATGCCAAGCGGCAAAGAGGTTAGGGGCATGGGCAGCTCAGGTGCGGATCCCGGCCACACCCCTTACTCGTTGTGTGACCTTGGGCAAGTTCCTTAACTTCCCTGACCCTCGGATTCCGTGTGTGTTCAACAGGAGTATTATAAATGAGACAGAACCCGTGAAAGGTGGAATGCCTAGGATGTTGAAAGGTCTTGTTGTTGTTGAAAGATCTACTACAGTGGGGTGCCTGGGGGAGCCCAGGCGGTTGAGCGTCTGACTTCGGCTCAGGTCACGATCTCATGGTTTGTTGAGTTCGATCCCCGCGTCGGGCTCATTGCTCCCAGTGCAAAGCCCACTTTGGATCCTCTGTCCCCCTGTCTCTCTGCCCCTCCCACACTCGTGCTATACCTCTCCCTAAAAAATAAGAACAAAAGAAAGGCCGACTACAATGATAGTGTAAAGTCTTGAACACTAGATGTGCAATGCTCCTATGTCCCTCCGGCACCTTCCCCTTTCTCCCGCTACCGTTGTTAAGAGTGGGGTTCCGGAGCCCCAGGGATTAGGTTCAGCTCCCGACTCTGCTACTTATGCCTTGAGCTTTGCCTCTTTGGGACTCAGAGCCCTACCCGTAATTTGGGTTAGTGGCCTCAGAAAGGATCTGGAGGAGCGGGGGGATGACCCTTACTGGAAGCATTAAAATCACATGCATCCCTTAGCATGGGGGGGGGGGGGGTGAGCAGGTGGCACAAAACCAAAATTCAATAGTCAAGAATTATTTGTTAAGTTATTTTACTTGCTAAGATTCAGTTTACATGTCCGTCAAATGGGGATAATGATACTTCCATAGGGCTCTTGCAAGAATTCAGCAAATATTCTAGGGCTTGTCACCTGGAACGTGCCACAGAAGGGATCAGATCCCATATGGATTCATCCATTAAGGGGCCTGCCTTGTTAAGTCGGTGGACTGGGAATCCGGAGGGCACAGCCAGCAGAGGACAGATTTTCCACCACCCTGACAATTTGAGGGCCGGCCACACCACTGGCTTGTATCATTACTGACCCCTTGTTTGGTAGGTACGAGCGTGTTTGTGTCCCTCCTCTTATCAGGACATCTCCCCTCAGGTGTGGCAGCCAGAAGGGGAGAAAGCAGGGTAAGATTCTCTTTGGTGTAGCCGGTTGTCCCGAGTTCAACATTTCTCTGAACTTTGAGGGCAGGAGAGTCCCAGCCGCAGGTGGCTTGTCACGGGCCCACCTGGTGGCTGCTGGGAGACAGTCCACAGTCGCCCAACTGTTAACCCAAGGCTTGCCAGCCTGCAAGACCTGCTTTGCCTGAGAAGCAATTGGTGAAAGAGGAAGACCATAGGGGAAGGGCCTCAGACTCCTCCTGGGGTATGTCCCAAATCATTTGTGGGCAGAAATGATATCCCGAGGCAGGGGACACCGAGCCAGAAGCCAGGGATTGAAGGACTAAGAAATGGAGATCAGAAAGAAGGAGGTTAAGTGTCCAACTTCGGCTCGGGTCAGGATCTCCTGGCTCTTGAGTTCAAGCCCCGCGTCGGACTCTGTGCTGACAGCTCAGAGCCTGGAACCTGCTTGGGATTCTGTGTCCCTCTCCCCTTCTCTCTGTCTCTCTCTCAAAAGTAAATAAACATTAAAAGAAAAAGAAGAAAGGAGGAGGAAGGTCCCTGAGGCTCTGCGAATGGCCACTTGGCCAGTCACTGAGGCAGGGGACGTGAACACAGCCTGATGGGCCCAGTGTTCCACATTTGCGCGTCATTCCAGGACGCTGTACAGCGACCAGGGTGTGGAGTCAGAAGGAACATTAGTCAGGAACGAGCACACGGGCTTGAACCCAGACACGCTCAGTTTGGATCTTAGCTCGGCTGCTTCCCAGGTGCGTGGCCGCGAGCGGCTTCACCTCCTTAGCCTTTGGCTCCAGGGTAAGCCCTACCTGGTGAAGAGGGTCGGAAGTGCCAATAGGTCATTACCATCATCACCATTGCTGTGTTGTTGCTTGCGTCACACTTGGGCTGGGACTCGCCCTCTCTGAGGCAGCTGTTCAGCCTCCCACTCATCCCAGCCAAGGACACAGGAACTCGGGGTGTGTCTGGAAGGAAGGTGGTTCACGGGCTGGAAGGTACCTGCCGTGGAAAGACTATAACCGGGCTGGGCGATCAGCCAAAGGCCAGGGGCCGGGGCAGGTGACCGGTGAGTCCCCAGAGGGAAGACCGAAAGGTAGACACGTAGGCTTCGTATCTTCTAGCATTTGAAAGGAAAGAGGTGAGGGTGCTGGGTCAGCCCGGAGGAGAATTTCCAAGCAGAGAAAAATTTAAATAAGTTAATATGAAGCGGAGCATGGTTGACAGGGGGCACCTGCCCAAATCATCAAGACTGGGTTGAGATTGTCTTGTAGCTTCTTCTTTTTTTTTTTAATGTTTATTTATTTTTGAGAGAGAGAGAGACAGAGCACGAGCAGGGGAGGGGCAGAGAGAGAGGGAGATACAGAATCCCAAGCAGGCTCCAGGCTCTGAGCTGTCAGCACAGAGCCCGATGCGGGGCTCAAACTCACCAACCGTGAGATCATGACCTGAGCCGAAGTTGGATGCTTAACCGACTGAGCCACTCAGGGTCCCCTCTCATAGCTTCTAAAATTTGGGGTTGACCGTAGCGAGCGGAACTGTGAGCAGGAGGCCTGGCCAGACGGTTGCTCACCTGACCAACTCATGCTCCCTTGTGGCCCTGATGCCAGCGGCCCCTGCCTCCCGCCCGCACCATCCTCACCCCTGCGTCTGATGCTGGTTCCCTGATTGTCCCACTGTGCTGCTCTCCTGTGCTCTCTGCCCAGCTTCCCATCCCAGACTTTTGGGTCCAAATCGCAGACACTCTCAACATGCGAGAAGGCATCAGCCCTTCTCTACCGAGTGGGATGCTTTCAGCCAGGGAGAATAACCCTCTACCTTCAGGAACTCAGAGTCAAAAGCCAAATTAAATAGCCACCACATGAATGGATACAAGTCCACATCCCTGCACACATGGTCACGTTTGCTCTTGAGATCATTGATTCCTGGGGTCTGAGTTGGAGACCCCAAGAACTGCCATCCTGGTGGGAATACAGTGGGAAAACCAGTTTTCATGTTTGAAGCAGAAACCAGACTAGTCGAATCAGAGGGATGGGATTAATTGCCACTAGGAGGTGTAACAGAGATGCGTATGGGCCTTTTATGGAAGGAACACCTGAGCCAAGTGGCTTTCAAGACAGATGTCACCACTTAGCGGGCAGAAGACATTAGGCCACTCAGTGCCACCTCTGTGCCTCAGCTTTCCCGTCTGTGAAATGGGTATCATATCCCACAGGGATGGATGTGAATATTTCCCCAACATTATATTATAAAAGCTTTTAAGTCGAAAACTTGAAAGAATACTGTAGCAGTCACCCATCTACCCAACACCTAGAGTCTATATTTTTACTGCACTTTTTTTTTAATGTTTATTTATGTTTGAGAGAGAGTGGGAGAGGGGCAGAGAGAGAGGGAGACACAGAATCTGAAGCAGGCTCCGGGCTCTGAGCTGTCAGCACAGAGCCTGATGCAGGGCTCAAACCCACCAACTGTGAGATCATGACCCGAGCGGAAGTCAGGTCATCCGCTTAACCGACTGAGCCACCCAGGTGCCTCCTGTGGTCTTTCTTTTTTAACTGCACTTGCTTGCTCACCTGTGGGTCCAACCGTGCGTCCCTTTCTCTGGACACCATGGCACAGGGAGATTTGGAGATTTGAAGGAGTTATGTGTCGAGGGCCTAGGGGCCGGGTGAGAGGTCGGCAGTGGAGTCGGGAATTTTAGAGTGCTTAACAAACAACTGTGGCCGTTGTTCAAATATAAGTGTCCTAGGGATGTGGAGGTGAACTTGGGTCTCTGGTTGCTGCGGCCAGGGAACCAGAGGAGCAGTGGAATCCATGGCCAGCACAGCACCCAAAGATGCTGGATAATGACAGTGAGAAAGATGACCGCCAATTGAATTCTGAAGGCAGTATCCATTGCCCCCTACTATTGAACGTCCCTCAAACAAAGGAAAGGGAAGACAGTCTGGTCTGTATGCTTCCTTCTTAAAACTCTGAACGGAACAGCAGGCCCCTTTGAAGTAGTTATCTATTATGAACTCAGGAAATGGCCAGAGGTTCTCACGAATCCTCCCAAGACCACGTGAAGGCTGGTACTGTGCCCATTCACAGCTGAGGCTCGAGCCTCAGGATTCGGGTGCATTTCTGGCTTCAGCTCCTGGTCTTTCCCTACCCTCCCGTAGTGCCACTGGACCACAGAACACGCGGTCTTTCCTCCTCCTGCTCCCCCTCCCGCCCCGGTCCCTACAGGCCCCAAGAGGCGATGTTGATTCTTGTTAGAACAGAGGCTAGAGGGAGTCTCTCCCAGCCCATGGTGAATTCAGAGGGCTTCCTAAGGGGAGAACTACAGGCAGTGAGGGCTGGCTCTTCACTTGATCCGCAGGAGAGTCAGGTATTGTACAGGATGCCAGAGCCGGCTCAGTTTTCTAAAGACCTACCTTTGCCGCCTTCTTCAAGGGCTCCAGAGAGTTCCCTGTGCCATCAAATTAAGTTTGGACACTTCAATAAAAAAGTCCCGAAGGAAACTGTCAATTAATGCATTTACACTGAAGCATCATACTTGGGAAAAAACATCTTCAAACGCCAATGCTGTTTTCCAGCCATTAAAAAGTTTGCGTGCTGCTTGGTTTCCATAGATACCTCAGGTAATAGGCTCCTTCCCCTCATTGAAGAGTGAGTGTCGCTCCATTTCTTTCTTTCTCTTTTTTCTTTCTTTTTTTTTTAACCTAGCCTTTCATACTTTCTCCCTCCATCCCCATTTATGAAAACAAAAGATAACTAAATTGAAACCTTGGCAATGAGATTTGTCTGAGAAAGACAGCTTGATTTATAAGCTCAAGGGACTTCATTTTTGCTCACCTCCTTATTATTTCATGACTTCGACAAATAGTGTTGCTACCTGCAGGGAAGAAATGGAGTTTTCAATTGATCAAATGACTTCCCCAGTCCATCAAACACATAAACATACTCGGAAGGGAAATGTTAATGTTCTGTTGAAGAGCACCTGAGTTTTGGCAAGGAGTAGAGCAGGGCTGGCAAACTGGGGCATGTAGGGCAAATTCGGCCCACTGCTCGTTTTTGTAAATAAAGTTTTATCGGAACACAGCCACGTTCCCCGGTGTGCATGCTGTCGGTGGCTGCTTTCCTAACAGTGGTAGATTTGACTTGTTGTGACAGAGACTATATGGCTCGCAGAGCCTAAGAGATTCTCTCGGACTCTTTGCAGAACAAGTTTACTTACCCTTGGTATACAGGAAAGCATCAGGGTTTGGAAGGCACTTTAGGGACACGTTAATCTCGCTGTGACTCAGTTTCCGCATCTTTGAAATGGGGACGACAGGATCCTTTCATAGGGTTTTGGGGACGTGAATGATCTAGAACTGTGCTTGGCACCTATTAGGGGAGCAGTAAATACGAATTTTTTTTTACCCCAGATTCTTTTGCTAGAAAAATCCAGAGCCGCCTAGCTTATGATTCTAGAAGTTCTTTAGAAAACTCAAGGAAAGTGGGAAGACACAAAAGCCAAACAGTTCTACATTGTTCCTGGCCCAGGTGCCTGGCCATGTGTCTCCTCCCTGGGAGCAGGCAAGGGAAACTGAGTGGAGCACTGTTCAGGGATGAGACAGCAAACAAAAGAAACCACAACCATCTAGGAAGAAATCTTTAATTTCTATTCAGCTTTAAAGAGTTTGAGAGAGTTTTTTTTTTCCTTTAAACAAACCAGTTCAAGTACATGCCTTCAGATTATAAAAGTACCTGAAATTGCCTAGAATATCAGCATGCATAGCTTGTTAGTATTTACATATATTTACATACGGAAACAAGAGAAAGATCTACAGCTATTTACAGTCTACATAGGAGAAGAGAAAGGCAGCCTAATTGTATTTCCTAAAATACAGTAGATGAGTCGTCAGCACATGCATATTTAGATAATATTTGCATGATAGAATACAGTTTAAAAAAAAAGACATACCTTTGTAACTTTCTATGCTAAGGTGTTGCATAATCAAGGTAATTTTTTTTGTTTGTTTTGTTTCTAGTCTATTTGCATCAAGTGCTTTAAAATGTTCACTAACACCGAGGCAGAATTATGTACCCTGGCAATTAAAGCAACAGCACACGTGATCATTTCCTACTAACTAGCAACAAGCTGCTGGTGAATGAAATATCTATTGTTTCTCATTACCCATCGACCACTGTGACGAGATCTCTCTGTATAAAGGCAGTGCCTAAGCTATCACCATTAATTATGGAAGTAATATAAATGAGATGCTCTCCACAGTATGTTCTAAATGAAATATTAACAAGGCCAGCGTCTTTGAGCCTGAGAAATGATCCGTTGTAGAGAGCTCGCTATAAAAACGCACAAACCTAATGCAAACAGCGGGCCAGACATGGGTGCCTGCCTGTGAGAGCTGAGTTCTCGCAAAGTCCATTCTTTTCATTGGTTTCTGGAAGACAGAGTTAAGAGTTAATGTCTTGCCATGATGTGGTCCCATCACAAGACCCTGTGGGTTTTATTCCACCCCCTCCCCCATGCCTTTCGGTGCTACAGTTGTGGAATATTTACATGACCTCGGTGTAAATGAACTGTCAACCTTAAAATCTAAACAAACAGCTTGTTTGGGGTTTGCCCTGAAATCTGGCTTGCTCGCAAAAACAGTCAGCTCTTGGCTTTCTAAAAGACCCAACGTGGCAGGCCAACTCGGTGGAGTGATTCCATGCAGAGGAAAGGAAGAGGGGGGGAGCTTCTGTTTCACCTGTACTGTTAAGATAGTCTCTGCATCATTATATTGGAACGGAACCCATTAATTCTGCCTGGCAATTATTTCAAAGGTTTATTTCAGTATACGTGGCAAATACAGAGACATACATTTATATACAGTATACAGAGCTACTTAGAACTGAGGATAAAAAAGTAGAGTAAAAATGTAAAATGTTTCAAATGAACACAGGCTAAGTATTTTCTTTTACCTCTTAAAACACCCAGCCATCTTTCAGCACTAGAGTCGAGGCGACCTGGTTGGAAAATTTCAGTTTCCAGCCGTCAGATTTGTCCCGTACGGAAGCATGATGCTATCTTGGGTGGCAAAGTTCTATGGCTCTTCGGCTTCGCCGTTTCGAACTAACCCGTGGAAGCATGGCTACCCCAGTGCGTTTTTCCATCCTAGAGAACTCCCCATTGGAAAAGAAACTGTACTTTGAGCAGTGTGGGTTTTCCGGGCAGCCCTGGCGGGGAATGCCCAGGGAATTCTTCCATGGCTGTGAGACCATCAGTGGTATCCTCTCTTATTTTTAAGGACACCATCTCTCAGGCCCAGTCCTCTTTAGGTTGTTCTGGTGGGCATGAATCGAAGGGGGGAATAAGCAGGATTAGAGTTGCCCACCTGGAATGCACCTGTGCTGTTCCTCTTCCTTCCCCTCATTCGGAGGAACCTGGACGCCTGCCCAAAGCAGGTCTACAGGCCTCGGAAGACAGCAGGTCTCAGAAAGATGAAAACCATTCTAAATATTGCGCCTCCGCTCTTTTGAGACCAGACATAAATCTGTCATGGAGCCCTTGCAACATTTATGGCAGGGATTCCGGAACACGGAAGAGGTATGGAAAGGGTCTCATTTATTTCAAGGGAAACTTCAGAACAGTTCATTGAATCGAAAATACAGGTCCTGAAACCCTACCAAGGTCACTGCGCCCTTACATCCTGCTGCTAGCCTAAGTGAAAATCCTCCCGTGCCTGGCCTGCCCAGAACAAACATGGCGTCGGGCCTATTTGGATGGTTGGGATTGGCTGCCTTTTGCTCCGCAAAACTTAAGGCTAGTGAGGACAAATATATTCTTCTGTCTTTAAACACAAAAACAAAACCTTTCCAGCTTTCCGTCCTGAACCGACCAGTCTCTGAACTCGTTCCTGCAAATGTTTCTCAGAGGAATAGCAGTGATGTGCCCCCTGACTTTCCATCTCATTCTACCCTGGTCTCCAAGTCATTCTCTTAAAACTCCATAATGACTCTGCTAGAACTTCATGTCTTTTGTCAAGGGGAATGCTGTGGTCCTTGTAGTCTGACTTGGATTTGGGGACCTATTTGGGATGCCTGAAAACAGACAAGAAAGGTTCTGTGTCACCTTGTAGACTGTCTCTGAATGGAGGCCTGTGGACATGTGGCTTTTTCTTGAAAGCGGTACCACAATTGCTCCCCCTCAAACATTTCACTCAGGAGACCCTTTGAGTTTGGGGCTCCAGCCTGTGCTGGGACCAGCTGCACTCATGGCAATGGACTGGCCTACCCTATTGCTTGGTCCTCCCCTGGAGCCATTGCCATCAAGCTCCCCGCCCCCCAAGGCTGTGTCCTCAGTGTCCCCTGGGGAATGACACTGCTTTACCTGCTGTGGGGGAGACAAGTCAACCGAGTGGAACCTCTGAGGTTTTCCACACTTGAGAACTTGTTTTAGCAAAGAAGCGGTTTCCCTGTGGCAAGAGGAGAAAGTCCATTGCTTTAGAGCAGGACACGTTCTCCTCTGTAGGGCTAAGAGTCCGAATGTGACCCAAATGGATGCTCTGGAACCTTCTCTCAGACTTTTAAAGCCTCCACAGTTAAAAACAGGTATCTGCACATTCCTGATCTTCTCCACTTTTCTCTATTGGAGAAATTGAGTGTGTTTTGTAATCAATGTTGAGAACAGCCTGTGAGCAAAACTCCTCAAAGTACTGGAAAAAAGTTCTATTTTGACGCCAACAGGAAGCATCCACATGTATCCAAGCCCGTATGGTTTGAAGCCTTTGTGGGAATCAATCGTTAGGAATTAATTAATTGGGCGGCAGGGGGAGAATGGGGCATGGGGACCAGAGTTTCCTCTGAACACTTGATGTCACATCAGGTATTATCTTCCAGAAGGCCACACGCATCTTACATGTATGCGAACTTATAGGATGGAGATTTGCTTAGGTTTCATTGGTCTTGATGTGGTTCAGTTCCTGCACTGAAAAAAAAAAAAGTCTAGGGTCCAAGAGGAGCTTGGAGGTAGCATTTTGAATCAGGTGACCTTTTCGTGAAGGTCATTGGCTATTGGATCTTCTGAGGTGGTGCTGAGCCTTCAGTTTTGTTAATCCAAATGGATATAATTTCAATTTCGTTCACTGACTAAACCAACAACAGAAAAAATCTCCTTTTAACATTTCTCAGGTGAAGGCATGACAACCCACTTAACTGCAGGCCACGTTGGGGCATCACACCGTGGCCAGCCATGGCTTGGCTGTGAGGAGGGCAAGGAGGCCCTCATCAGGAAGCTTCTGCCAAGGGGGGAGACCGGCAACAGGGAGCGGGCGATAGGCGAACATCTGTGTCACCTGTTTGGGAAGGAGGCTTGGCACGGCCACCTGATAAGGCTTCCGGAGTGGTTCCGTCCGCGTGGTTATCTGTGTGGCTTTGGACAAGTTGCTTTTAATCTCTGATGCTAACTGGGCTTCTCTGTAAATGGGGCTACATCATAATTGCCTCTGGCCTGGAGAGCTGCGTGGGGGTTGGAAAATCATGCTTATAAAGCTCCCTGGCGGGGCCTGACGAATTATAAGCTCTCGGTACGTGCTATCCACTGTTACCCCTTGAATAGTCCCTGTTGGCAACCACTCGTTAGAAGAGCATGACAATTTGGAGGACAGGGTCCTTTGGAATTCTCTGTTCTAGCGTCTCCCATAATTTAGGTAGAAGCCGGTGTGTTCGTTGATTAGCACTTACTTCACGACTTGTCAGTTCGATTGCACAAGCATCACGGTGGAGGAAGGGGGTGACTTTTTGGCTGTGGTTGCGCTCCCGGGGAAGGCCCCCGAGCCTCGTTCCTCTGCAACCTGCCTTACTCCGTGTAACGAAATACGCGGCACATTTTGGGGCTTAAAAGATTGTTCTCAGATGGGAAGGAGGGAACTGATAACATTTGGGGGCCAGTTTGCTTTCGTTTGCCTTTCAAATCAGAGATTCAAACCGTTATTGTCTTTGGAGGAACAGATGTGTACCAAGGTATCCGGAGATGAACTCCGAAACACGGCATTGAGCTCTTCCAGCAGAGGGGTTACAGACTCTTCTTTCGGGAGTGTTCTTGGGAGAGGAGACAGGGAAAGACAGGGTGTGGAGGCAGCCCCTGATTCCACCCGAGACACGTGCACTCACTCCCTCTTCTCCACCGAGGCTGTGATAAGTCACTCTGCCGCATTCCGGAGCCACCGGACAGGTGGCTGGTTTTGTATCTGGCGCCTGTTTGCCTAGCAGACCCTGGCGGAGTAACGGGGACAGCTCTGAGGGTTCCAAGAGGCACCTCTGTTGTCTTCCTGCCATCACTGTCCGGGAATTCAGCACAATAGTCACCCCTCATTTCCAAGAGGGCTCTTCTCCCCCTCCGCCCCCCTTGGGTTTCCAAGCTTGGGCTGACTTTCGTGACGGGTTTCTTTACCCAACTACTTTCTGTTGAGTCGATTCACTCAACATTGGCTGTGTGATGTCCTGGCATCAGTATGTCTATAATAAAGCAATCTCCGAACATCTACTCTGCTTGAAATCATTGAATATACAGATGTTCCGTGACTGTGTGTCTACTTTTTTATACGTCTCATAGTTAAATCTACGGCAAGACAGGAATATATTCTTCCTTTTAAGTAAGCATGCATTTTAAAACAGAGAAACTCGAAAATTGAACGTCGTGTAATATGTGTCCTTATTAAAACGCAAGTTATATTAGAGTTGCTAACCAATGCATCACAAATATGAATATGTGGGGGTTGCTTTTTTTCCCTCTACCATATATCGTCTATCAGAAACCTCTGTACCTTTCCTTTGAAAGAGTCCATATTCATTTGTATTCCATGCTGGCAGCTCCAAAATGATGGCCAGTGCTTCTCAAATAAAGGTTGATGAAAAGCAGCCACTTAACATCTTTATCCCCACAAAGGGTTTTGTGAGGATGGCTCATTTCGATCTCAGGGTCTCAACTCTACATAAACAACTGCTTTTTAAAGCCCACCTTTCTGGAGTTGAAGATTGGGCTGCCAAACTGACAAATGATTCCTGAAAGAGAATGACGCACCCTTATTACCAAGATACTCTTAACTGAATCCCCCAAAAAAGAATCCTAGGTGATTTTATATACACTATAAAGATTGAGGGCATACTTCTCCTATGGCAGCTCACAAATGTTTGACTCGATCCGAAATGGCATTCAGGCATCATTAAAGGTTCTGCTGGGCTTACCCGAAATTCTCAGTCTTGCGTCATCCACACCCCAACTCGTGCCGTGTCTACAGGACGGGGCCGCTGCACCCCAGTTCCCAGGGATCGCAACTGCCTGGAACCTGTGAGCTTTGGGTGAGCTGTTCTTAAAACTTCACTTAGGGGAACCCACAGCTCCAGCCGGTGTTGATGTGTCAAGGTATCGCTATTATTTTATCACGCTGGATCAGTAAGCAGTGGTGATAACCACCCGGACGTCTCTTCAGATATTTTATAGCACAGTTGTTAACATTATTTCCTTTATATGGCTCTTTCATCTTTTTTGAATTATGTACTGATGCCCCAAAAAGTGGCATGAAAGCCATCTGATGGTGATTAAAGCGCTCTTGAAACAAGTTGTTTTTTTTTTTTCATCCGTTTAAAAAATGTTTTATCTTGTATCAGCAGTACCGGTTTATTTACTAATGAGATTTCCCTAATGTGGCTCTGTCTCATTCTGATGATAGGCAGACCAAAAAGCTGATGAGCCAAAAATGAGAACTTGTTATTAAACTGTCATCACATCCGATCGTATAAAGATGTCACTCAGGCTGCCATTGGCACAGCCGAAAAGAGAAGAGAATTCCCCGAGAAGCCAGAAGGGGAGTGGGCTTGGGACTGAAAGGTACGGTCACTACTTAAGTGTCCCGACAAGAGAGGCAAGGGAAGTGGGCACCAGCCGAACCGAGCAAGACCCAGGAGGGTGGATGTGCCGAATGGATGTCGTTCATCTTCAGAGCAGAGGTGGTCTTTGCTTTCAGGGATCCCTACTGCCCCATGTTCTTCTCTAGAGCCGGAGTTACTTTATGAATGCCATTAGGACTGTGGATCACCACCCCGAGCCTCGTGGCAAAGGAATCAAAGCCAGCTCTTGGGAAAAGATTGGGCTTTTCTAAAACGTATGGTTCTCGGCATGGCAGCCAAGTGTCGGTTTACACGAAATGAGGTCAACTGCAATTGCTTTCAGATTCCACCGAGGGAAGACGCATGCCCCCAAGCTCCCTCATCAGCCTGATTCTGCATCAATGGACGTGCAGAATTTCTTTGCACAAATGCCATCGCAACAACGCAAGAGCGCAATCCGATACCATTTTAGAAGGTCACAGTGGCAAGGTACTACCTTGGGTTCGGAAGACTTCTGCTTTTCGCTTTCCCGAGCGGCCTGCTTGGATCTTCTCTCCCAGGATGGGTGAATGCTGATATTGTAAGCACACTCGCCGGGGGGCGGGGAGCCTGAGTTTGGGGATGAGCTCACTGGGTTTTCTCACCACTTGGGAACTGATGGCAAACCACCCGACCACTCTTTGGTGGTTTTGGCCGCTGCAAAGTAAGGTGGAAATCGTAGATAGCCTGAAAATGAAGCAAAACACTATCTCCACCTGAACTCTGCTAAGAATTGAGGCCAAGGTGATATTTGGCTTGAGTTACCAGGCTGAGCCTCTCAGTTCTTCAATTTGTCCTTAGAGGCAGTCCGCTTCCCTTTTTCCCCACGTGGCATGAAGAGGAGTCAGATCAGCCGCTCGGAATTCTTTCGATAAATGTGCCAGGTGCTAAGCTAAGGGTTATTAGGAATGATAATTCAGTGAGAGGGAATTTGGATGACACACACTTATTTCCATTACACTTGAGCCACACAAATCAATTCGAAAAGAAATAGCTGAATCCAAGAAAATAACTGGCTATCTGGGGAGTGGACATGGCCAGGGGGTCGGGGAAATGAGACACCCATTCCTGTTTAATTAAATTGGAGTCATGTCAGGTGTTCGGATTCTGGACTCATGGGACTTGTCCAACCCAGTCAAGCATCCAGCTATCACTAGGACTCAAGTCGGACGCTCTCTGCTGCTCTCCACTCCACAGTGCTCCCCACAAAATCCTGTCGCTTGACTGCATTTGACCATTTGCTTTTCAGACCAATCGAAACGTGACCCTAGAACCCGACACTGAACCTCTCTCCCCCCCACCAAAAAAAAAAACAAAAACAAAAACGAGCAAAACACTCAAGTCTACTTTTTAGCACTGTCCTAAAATTACGACACCTGGACAGAAATGCGTTTCCCTCTCAAATATCTTTAGGGTCTTCCCCTAACGGTGACCTTATCCCCATTACCTTTTTCCATCCTCTTCTGCAACCCCCCCCCCCATCAGCTGATAATTAGTTGCTGCAGCAAGGGCTGTGATCCACATAAATAATCATAAGATGCCAGATAAACTGTATTGGTTTTAAATTAGAGCCATGCCTATCGTGTCTCCCTACAAACGCCAGCCTATTATTTTTAATTATGGCTTGCAAAGCAAAGTGATTTCTTGCCCTCTTTACAGCATCCCTGACAGCATCGTGTCAGCCGGGATGATATGGCGCCCCATCGGCACACACATCCCTAGCCTCAGCACCAACTGTTACTCAGAAGGTGAATCGAAAGTAATCACTTGTACT
The DNA here is from genome assembly GCF_022837055.1 of Prionailurus viverrinus. Classification (NCBI taxonomy): domain Eukaryota; kingdom Metazoa; phylum Chordata; class Mammalia; order Carnivora; family Felidae; genus Prionailurus; species Prionailurus viverrinus. The sequence goes on along the minus strand of NC_062575.1, from coordinate 9,727,325 downwards.
CACTGCAACTTACAGTTTGAAGTGGCCTGGGAGGAAATGTACCCCCTTAGTCACCGTCCCCTTGCAAATACGGGATGAATAGGAAGAAAGGTTTTCATGGGATCTGGATGAATTACTACACGTGTCCTGTGTCTGCTTGAGACACTTATGCGTGGCAAGAGGAACGTGTGTGGGCATGTTTTAAACATTTTCACCCGGCAATCCCTTCACCTAGCAGCAACATGGGCAAAAAAAATAAATAAATAAAGAGAGGCTCTGGCACCAGGCCCTCCCTGGGTTTTCTATCTGATGGGCATCTGATGGTTGGTTTCATCCAGACAGAAGGTTCTGGAAACATCTCGGGGTCAAATCACATCACGCATTCAGAAGTCAACGGGTTGGACGAACTTGTTCCTGCGTGTTCAAAGGCATATGCCATCTTTTCTCTTGGCTCAGAAGAGACCTTTGATGTGATCTATTGCGGCGCGTATTTATTTCTGAAGCCTTTTCCTCCACGAGGTGTAAAGAGTCACACCAGCTTTACGAGCAGCGTTTGTGAACTTGCTTTTTTCCAGGACGGTCACCGCATCCCTTTTACGGTCACGTGCTCAGCTCAGTACCCTCTGCCAGGCTGAGATCGGGGTGCGGCCGAACCCGACGCGGAGGGGCTTGCTCATGCCCAGACAGAATGAAGTCAGCTCATCACCTCTTTTCTTTAAAAAATAATCACAATGACAATAACGAGAATAATAATGATTTGGGCCTTCTTTTTCTTTGATTTCCAGCAACAAGGAGCTGCCACCACCGTCTACTGTGCTGCCGCCCCAGAGCTCGAGGGCCTGGGAGGGATGTACTTCAACAACTGCTGCCGATGCGTGCCGTCCCCCGAAGCTCAGAGCGAAGACACGGCCCGCGCCCTGTGGGTGCTCAGCGAGCGGTTAATCCAGGAAGCTCTCGGCAGCCAGTCCGGCTGAGCGCGAGCGGCCGTGAGCGTGCTCGGCACACACACCCGCCCTGTGCGCGCGCTCACTTCGTGTGTGTGTGTGTGTGTGTGTGTGTGTGTGTGCGCGCGCGCGCGCGCGCATAGCTGCCGACGCTGGGCCCCTGCCCACTTACGATCCCGGGCCTTTCCAGGTCCCCCCAGCACCCCCCCGACCCCCGCCCCCAACCCAGATCCACCAGACAAAGGAAGTAAGAGTAGTCACGACAGAGGGAAAAATGCCAAGCGCCGGTGAGAAGCTGGGAATGACAGGGCCAGGGGGACAATCTCCCTTCTCTGGGGCTGGGTGAGGCCCGGGTCTCTTTGCTTTCCTGGTGGCGGCCTGTTTGAAAGCGAACGCTTAGTTGGCATGCGGGTCCCTTGTCTCACTGCGGAAGCCCAAACAATTCTCTCACACTGTTTAGAGTAGCCAGGTGCCCCCTGTCTCTCCCCACCCTGGCCACCACCACAGCCACGGCCTTACCATCACCACGCTGTAGCCTGGAGCTGGTCTCCTGTTGAGGGCAGAAGAGGCGAGTGTCTGTCCTTCTTTGCTGCCCGGATCCAGGAGATCATTGTTTGACTCGCCCTGACCAAGCCTGAGTGGGCGCGGTGATGACTGGGGACCCTTGTTCCAGCCAGCCAGGAGGGAGGTGACACTTAGAAATGGGTGCCATACACAGAGCGGGTGGGTCACAGAAGGGCTGGCCCGCCCACTCCCTCGCCAAAGCTGCACCCAAAATTCTTTAGAGATTGTAACAAATTCTGCAAATCATGCCCTAGACACCTTGGCAGGTGAGAAAGGAAGCATTGCGTCCGTGAGAATATACAGGATATGTGCGGGAGCAGAGGATAAAAAGTCGTTTCCATTCATTCCTCATTTGCAGTTTCTAGAAGTAACCCGGATCACGGAGGTTCAAGACCTCTGCGTTATCCTGCTGGAGATGTCTGCTTAGACTTCCTGTCACTCCTCCCATCCTATGCTTAATAAAAGAACATGCTTGAATATTATCACCTGAAGTTCGCACTGTTTCTTTAAATGTTTGTTTCAGTTTTGTTTTTTGTTTTGTTTTGTTTTTTTAGAAAAGAAATCTAGAGGAAAAATAAAGCGCTTCTTGTAGACGCCAGGAAAACACCGTTCTTGTTTCTTCTTCTCTGAGTTTGTTTTGTTTTTGTGCTTTGTGGCTGTCTGTGGGCCAAGTTGTCTCCCGCGATTAGCATGCCAGCATCATATTTTCTGTAGGAGAAAGAAGAGAAAAAGAAAAATGACTATTGTTTAATTTCACCTTGAGAGGTTTTGTTATTACTAGCGGGTTATTTCAGTCCTCAATGGCTTGCTCCCCCTGCAATTACCAAGTTCTCGGTGATTAGAGACTCTATCTGTGCATCAGAATGGGGGCGATTGAGGTCTCTTTCTAACTAACCCCCTTTCCCATTCCAGCAGGGATATAGGCAAATCCACAATGGCATGACAGAATGCTTTGGCCAAAATACCAAGCGGTAGGGTACGTGTGTGTATGTCATTGTTCATCCTGACGATGGCAGTTTTGGGTCCGGCAACGTCATGAGTCTCTGGGCCCCTGGCCCTGTGGTACGGGCAAATGCCAGTGCTTTCCAGGGCCCTGAGCCTGGCACATCCTCTCCTCTGGCTACAGTCTCCCTAACAAAATCCTTATGATCACAGCTCCTTTAAAACCATGAACCTGATAATGTCGCTTTTCTGGTCCAAACCCTCTAGAGTTTCTGAGGTTGACTGTTTGCAAAGTGGTGCTCACAGTTCTCCTCCTGGTCCCCACACCTTGGACAGTCCTCTACTACACCGGCTCTGGCCTGGGCCACATGACTTGCTTTAGAAAATTTGAAAAGTGCCTGTGCACTGGGGCTTGCCTTTGCAACTCTGGAACCACGATCAGGTGAATGAGCCTGGGATAGCCTGCTGGACGATGACATGTGGTTGCTACCCTAAGTGACATCAAGCTAACCATTGGGCCTGTGAGTGAGCCCACCCCAGACTGGTCAACCCCAGCCAAGCCAACAGAGATGAGAAGAACCCCAATAAGAAGAACCCAGATAAGAAGCTCCCAGATCCACAGAACTGAAAAAAAATGAAAGTTTGTTATCTTAAGCCACAGAGTTTCATCATTACTTGTTACGCAGCAGATACTAACTGATACAACTTCTCATCTCATTGAGTAAAGTCCCCATTTTTTACCATACCCTAGGGATTCTTTAAACTGGTTCCCAGCTGGCTTTTCAATCTCATGTCCTAGCACTTTCTCCTCACCCACTACATGAAGCCAATCTAGCCTTCTTGGGTTCCTGAAATATGCCAAGCACCCTCCCCGCTCAAGGACTTTGTACTTGCTGTTCCCTCTGCCAAAATGCTTTTCTTCCAGAGACGTGCATGGCTTCCTTTCATACCACATTCTGGTTTCTGCTCAGACGTTACCCCTGATGAGGTGATATCCAACATATCAAAGCGAACTGAGGGAGAATGTGCTGCCTGCCTGCCTCCTTGCACTGTTAAGGTTGCTGTGCTGCCTGATTTCCATACGGATCCTGCATCAGGAGGATGAGATGAGGCTTGGGGGAACCTACGGTGAGTATTCCCCCAAATCAAGAACCTCTCGGGGTGCCGGGGTGGCTCAGTTGGTTAAGCATCTCCCTTTGGATCAGGTCATGATCTCACGGTTTGTGAGTTCAAGCTCTGCATCTTCTCTTTCTCTCTCACCCTTCCCCACTTGCGCGCGCTCTCTCTCTCTCTCTCTCTCTCTCTCTCTCTCTCTCTCAAAATAAATAAATAAACTTAAAAAAAAAAAGAGGCTCTCTAAGTCAGGTAGACTAAGTCTTCATTTACTCATTCACTCAACAAACATATACTCTGTGCTCCATTGTGGAAACCCAGGGTTGAGGGTAACCATAAAAGAATTTACATCTCGGGTCTGTAGGCGTCTTCACCTTGCACGAGATGAGCAAGTGCCAAGGTGAGCAAGCAGGTGGGCAAGAGCCTCACTCCTTCTTTAGCTTATTCTAAGTCCGAGGCTGCTGCTGCTCACCAGAAGCCAGGTGTGTGTGTGTGTGTGTGTGTGTGTGTGTGTGTGTGTGTTACAAAGAGCATATATGTAATATTTATGTACAGGTAATATATATTTTAATCCTATAATAGTGATCCTACCCTACCATTGTCAGGACTAACTGCAGATACTGTGTAGCGAATATGTGCCACTTGCTGGTCTAGGCACATCAGGTTCATTTCATGCTCGCATCATGGGACTGAGGTTTACAGAAACAAAGTAACCTACCGACAGTCCCATAGCTGGGGAGTAGCAGCATCTGTATTGGAATCCAGGTCTATCACCTTCAAATCCATGCGCTTTCTACTACATCCCACTGTTGACCGAGTAGCCTACCGACCAGCAGTCGATGCGCACTGAATTTATACAACGAGTGAACTATTCACGAAGGAAGATTATTTGGCATGCTACCCAAGCACGGGACCTGGCCGTCCTCCCGGTGCCCAGCGCCTAGTATAGACCTGACAAATTATTTCTGTACGTGCCATTTATCCCGCGTCAGCCCCACGGACCTTTTCTCTCGTCCCGGTTGTGAATAGGTCTGCATCTGGCCTTGGTTCCCTAGGATTAGCTTCTAATGGACTCAAAGTCCAGAGTTCTCCACCGTTGCCCAGCGCCATGGAATCCACCCAGAACAGGAGGAGAGAGCCAGTTTCCCGACAGCCATCTTCTTGGGAGGCACTCTCTCCCCCAAAGGCAGCCGATTTTCACTTCCATGGCTGATTAAGAGAGACCCCTCTATCAATAGGAAATCAGAAATTGAAGCATCCCCGGTAAAGGCTGAAGCTGTGGCTTGTGGTTTCACTGTTTTCAAATGGGGTTATGGGTGGTTTTGTTTTGAACTTCAGTGAAGGCGGCCTGATTACTTTCATTAAGGTCAGCACCAGGCCAGAAAGCCTTGGCTTGTAAACGGTCTGTCCGTTCTGGTCACCAGCAGGGACCATTTTTAGAAGTTTGCATTAAACACACACACACACACACACACACACACACACACACACACACACAAAACACATCTAAAATCACGATACTTCTCCCATGTGTTAACTCTTTGTGCCTTTCAACATGCCCAAGCTAGGCTGGTTGGGTTCATTTTAGAATAGTAAGAGATATCACAAAGTATTTTCCACACGATCACTTAAAACACTGCTCTGAATTACGCCTGATGATGAGATAATGTGCTAACACTGAAGCAGTTCTTAAAAAGGGAAAGAGAGGCTCCAAGACCACCATTCCAACACAGACAGTTTCTTCTTTGTTTACTACGTTGGAAGTCTTCAGACTATTGGGTTTCCTGTCCCCTCTTTTCCCTTCTTCCTTCCTCAAATTATCTCATTCCTTAGTTTTCCGTAATTGTAATGGATGCCGGATATATCCTCTTGCGGGTGGGTTATCATTTGGAAATTCGCATGATGGGGCCTTTAGGTCATTTCTAGCTTTTGCTGTTAGAACTAAGGGCTTAATTAGCATCTCTACACACACAGCTTTTCCCTTCTGCCATTTTACCTCCCCAGCATACATTTGCAGACAGGGAACTATTGGGTCTAAGAGCTCTTATTTGGCTCTTGCTGTATATTGCCTGTTGTCATCCGGAAGGGCTACAACCAGCAGGACATGCATGTTTCTGTGTTTTTTTTACAACCTCATCGGTGTTGGGTGTTGCCATTTAATTTTTTTTTTTTTTTAACATTTTGACTTCACGTTTTCACAATCTGGAACTATTTCTACAAAACACTCCCAAGCAGACGGTCTCCTTATTTAAGGCAGGAGCATTTTGTCTTTCATCTCCCCACGGGACCCCGTTCACCATTTTAATTAGAGTGGAAATTCCAGGTGAGCCTACGTTTGGTTTGGGTACATCGTTACCACATTATTCAACCAGCCAATTCCCTGACTTCTTTTCCTCTGTGATCACCGCTGGAGCACTACGGGGACCCCATCTGAATGCCGTGTAAACACGACAACTGAACACTCAAACCTCTTGGGTTCCTTCTGGCTTCTGCATTTCCCCCACGGGCCAAAGGACTAGTCCGCTCTTGTGAAATGTGCCGCGCCACTCAGGTAGACTGTCACACCTGTAAGCCGATCTGTTTACAAGGCCGTGCCCTGCTGCATCTTGAATGGGAGGAAGTAACAGCTGCTTTTCATTTTCAAAATAGATATATGCCACAGGAGGATCTCCATCCCTCCTTCAGATTAAAGAGGCCGTGTGGCTCCTCTGGCTTTCCTGATTCCATGTGATGCTCATGAGAAGTCTGTCCTGTTCTTTGGAGCTATGACCACTGCTTGTCTGACGCTGGACACCCCAGATGAGAAAATCCACTTTTATCAAGTATCGTTGCCCGAGTGCCTGTCAACACTTGGTGCAAAACGTTGAACTGAAACGCTCTGTTGTCCTTTCCCACCTCACATCTTTTGAATTAAACGTCAGTGTCCCCTTTTCACTAGTGAGGAGGACATCTGAATCCTGGGGCCACCCCTTCCGGTGTGATATCGTCCCAGAAATCTCACCTGGCTGAGCCCACGAGGCTCCAAACCACTCTGCATTTGTGGTTTCTCTTGCCCCTCCGATGTCATCCCTCCCTGTTTTGCTTCCTACATTCAGACTTGTTTGGACTCCTCTAAACGGAACAAATGTGGTTTTCATCAGTACTCTACCTGAACATGGTTTGACTCGTTCTCTACATCCTTAAATATGACTTATGAGATTGGTTTGGGGGGAGGCAGGGAGTCCTATCGCTGTATTTAAATACAGTTCATCCTGAAAACCATCGCCGGATAATTTTCTTTTCAACAAAATTCGTTGCTGTTTTTATTAGAAGTGAAAATGAATCCTTGGCATTTAAGTTTGGTGGAAAAAAAATCAGAAAAACCGAAACTGCCCATAGTCTCACCGCTCAAAAACAACCAATATTCTGAGATAGTTTCTTTGACTCTCTCTTAAAATGCATTTTACACTGTATTTGTATCTTTTAAGTTTTAGCATCAATTAGTTCTGATCATAGTACACGGGTTTATAGATTTCAAAATAAATTCTTGATAAATCTCTTATCAAGACTTACGATCCTGCATTCAGTGAACCGATATCCTGTGGTGGCAAGATCATTTTCTTGTTATTGGAGAGTTAAGTTTCCTCCACGACCATATTCGTTAATATAAATAAAATATAAATATATTTGCATAAGATGTCAGGGGGAGGTGGTTTGGTTATTTTCTTAGCATGGACCCCAAAGAGCATGCAGGGTCAAACAAGTATGGAAATTTTTAAGGCTCCTGGCAAGATGCCTTTTCTGAGCTGCCCACAAGGCTGGTTGGAATCCCTGCCAAGTGTTCTTCTAGAAGAGCAGGTGTGTTTTGACCCAGGTGCATTTGCTGCTGACCAGTTCATTTTCCCCAGATACTCCGCCCCTGGGGCTTGGAAGTGTTGACCTCACTCAGGGCTGCCTGTCAAAGTCCTGGGGCATGGGGGCGCCTGGGTGGCTCAGTCGGTTAAGCATCTGACTCTTGATTTCGGCTCAAGTCATGATCCCAGGCTCATGGGAATCAAGCCCCACATCAGGCTCCACACTGTTAATGCAGACTGCTTGGGATACTCTCCCCCTCTCTTTCTCTCTCTCTCCCCTGCCCTTTCTTTCTCTCTCAATCTCTCTCTCTCTCTCAATAAATAAATAAGCCTAAAAAAATTTAAAAACTAAAATCCTGGGGTATGGAACACTCTTTCCCTCTGGAACCAAGACAGAAGAGGACAGGAGCTTTGTGTCAGCGAAATCGAAAAGGCTGAATGTGAAAGAATCCAGCTAAATTTTGGGTCAGCCGGTTTTGCCAGCTTCTGGTAGTGTTACAGTATTAATTGTTCTGCTCTTTCAGAACCTACTGAGAAAGTTTGAAGACTTTCTTGGCCACGCTGGTAAATGCTCAGAATTCCCAGCCTGGTTTTCTCAGACAGAGCTCGCCCTTAAGACATGGTCCGGGGGAATTTTACTGGTGTGGCCTAGATTTGAAGGATTTTATGATGAAGCACTTGGCTTCTCCCTCTTATTAGTGGCTGCCTTCAAACCCACTTCAGGGAGACAGGCTGAGCAGATCCTTCTAGGTGATTTAGGAAAATTTTCATTCAGATCACCCTTTTTCCCAAACAAGATTCCCTAACCTTCTAGAAGCCTGCATACACATCCCAAAATGTTCCCGACGACTTCAAAGCTTCAGCACTCTCAAAACATAGAAATAACAGACATGGAAAAGCAGCAACATACAGCTTTATATTTATACAGTCCTACATGTCTATCTTTATCTCGATATGTTAAATCTCAATGTAAAAATAGGCACTATTAGTGATAATAAGTACTATTTAAAATAAAATTATAGTGAGCATTTTTAAAAATAAAAACCAGACCCTCTGACCCAGAAATTCAAGTTCTAAATGTTAATCCTAAAACAAGACAGTTCTCCCAGCCTGGACAGATGTAGCAGTGTTTGTGAGTATGTGTTTGTGAGTGTGTGTGTGTGTGTGTGTGTGTGTGTGTGTGTGCGCGCCATGCACACAGACATGTCAAGAGCTTTGGAATCTGAAAACTGCACTAACATACTAATGGATCTGAAAAGGCTTACTTTCGAAAATAAGCAATTTAACGATGTTTAGCCCCAAACCCCTTGAACACAGGTCATTGCTTTTTAAGATACTAACAGAAACAATAGTGTTCTCCAGGACGCAGGTGGAAAAATGTTTTTCTTAGAGCAATAATAATAACGAATAATAATAAGGTTGAGGGATGCCTGGATGGCTCAGTTAGTAAGCATCTGACTTTGGCTCAGGTCATGATCTTGTGGTTCGTGGGTTCGAGCCCTGCATCAGGCTCTGTGCTGACAGCTCGGAGGCTGGAGCCTGCTTGTCCACCCCTCCCCTGTTCATTCTCTCTCTCTCTCTCTCTCTCTCTCTCTCTCTCTCTCAAAAAATTTTTTTAAAACTTAAAAAAAATGTTGAAAAACTGAGATCAATTGAAATCTCTAACTTGGAGGCAGGCCTCCCTGATTACCACAAAATGATGTTGTGGAAGAAATGTGATTGGCTGAAATGAGGTTTTAACATATTAGGTGGAAAAAATGCAGGTTATGAAAGAGTTGATAAGGTATGATCCCATTTTTGTGAAACAAATGGGCATTTGTGCTTCTGTACCTATAAATTATGTATTAAGAGAAAGGACTGAACGGCGTTACTAACAGTTATCTCTGGCGAGAGGAAACATAAGTGATTTTTTGTCTTTACGGTTATCTGCATTTCCCACATTTTCGACAATCCAAGTATGTCCCGCCACATTTTAAAAAGGAAAAGTTATCAAAAGAAAAGGCGAAACGTGCCAATGATTTCGTAGACGTGCCCAGCTGCTTCCTGAACCATTGGAGCACAGCTGGGGGCTGATTCGAGTCCCGTCATGGGTCCTCCAGAAGGTTCTCCGGGGCTGGCACAGTGACACAAACAGAATGGCAGAGGCTGGGGGACTTTCGGGACTGCCTGACACCAAGTACACGCGAGAAAAGCAACTCCATTATTTTGGGTCGCTTCGTGTCTTAAAATAACTGGCCGGCGGTCGGAATGATACTCTCGCGGTGGTGTGTGTTCAAATACCACGTCCCTGTGGCTTTGGCCAGGTGAGTGGCCAAGAAGAGTCTCTCTCCGCCTGAGCCTGACATTCTGCCGGGGCTGAAACACAAGCTCCCACTGTTCAATTCCTCACCTCTCCACCTCCGTGCACTCCTCTTAACCTTGAACGTTCATAGCCAGCTCTTGCAGACGCCGGACGGCGGTCCTATGCCAACCCCCCCTCTCACTTTTCCTCCTAGCATTGCTTATTAAAACTTTGTACTAAGCAATAAGCCGAAGTATTGATTCTGTCCATCCACTTGATGTCTGCTAATGCAAAGTCTCTTTTAAAATATTGCTTGTTGGAAAAGTAAAGCTAGATATGCTATGTTATACTACATAAATATAATCATCCAAAAAAACCTTGAAAAAGGGATTAGGACGTAAAAATATCACCAGTGGCCATAGAGCTCCTGAGTGGAGAGAAGTCCTAGGTGTGGACAGCCTCTCTTGGAATCTGGACGATAACGTAGGATTTGGGGACTTGCAATGACTTTTTCTTGAGTTTTATGACATTCTATTTGGAAGAAAAGAATTAAAAGTACACCAGCTAGGGGCACCTGGGTGGCTCGGTCGGGTAAACACCCTACTTCCGCTCAGGTCACGATCTCACAGTCCGTGAGTTCGAGCCCAGAGCCTGGAGCCTGCTTCGGATTCTACGTCTCCCTCTCTCTCTCTCTCTCTCTGCCTCTCCCCAGCTCGTGCTCTGTCTCTGTCTCTCAAAACAAATATTTAACAAAATGTAAAAGGACACCATCTAGAAAAAAAAGAAAAGCTAAAAAAATAACATTTCATCCGACAACTATCCGTCTAAATGAGAGCAGGATCAGTGACAAATGGCCTCACCAGCCCTCGCTCTGACTTTTAACTCCAGGACAGTATGATGAACTGATCTTTCGCAAGGCTTTGGAGGGCATCGCCTCACAGACCGGCCCGAACACGTGACCGCAATTGCACTGTCTCAGACTGGGTTCCGCGATGCCTGAGACCCCGCTTCTCACCAGCCGGTGCCCTTTTCAGTCGTGGCATCTCTGCTCATTCACACTTGTACAAGACACACGTGCAGTGTGAAGGTAGAAAGGAAGGGCCGTCTGCTCACATTCGGCGCGGATGAAACCTCAAACCTTTCTCCTTAAGCGTCCACTCAGGCTGGGTCGCGAGGCACTTTGCTCCGGGAGACCAATGCGACGGTGGTGGTGGGGTGTGGGTGTAGCTGACGGCCCCTCTCAGGGCTTCGACCCCGGTGCACTTTTGTGGAAATCAGAGCCGGAAGATCACTTGCATCGACTCCCCAGAGGGCGACGACCCCAGCGGTTGTGCTAAGTGGATCCCCTTTTCAGCTCTCAGATGGGGCAAGTCGGTAACACCAAGGCAGCATATTAGGTGTCGACAGAGGGATCACGAAGAACAAAAATATTCTTGGAGAAAGAATATGAGGCAGAAGAGAAAGCCTAGTGAGATGGCCCTGGTTTCCGTCCTCACCTGCCCAGTGATGTGACCCTGGGGCATCATTTGCCTTCCCCCAGCGCCCAGGCCCAGGGACTTGGGAGGATGAAGCCTGGTTCATAGAAGCAGGTTAGTAACTAATTTAAGTTAATTTATTGTTTATTTATTAATTTTATTTATTAAAAAAAAAATTTTAACGTTTATTTATTTTTGAGACAGAGAGAGAGAGAGCATGAACGGGGGAGGGTCAGAGAGAGAGGGAGACACAGAATCGGAAACAGGCTCCAGGCTCTGAGCGGTCAGCACAGAGCCCGACGCGGGGCTCGAACCCACGGACCGCGAGATCGTGACCTGAGCCGAAGTCGGACGCTCGACCGACTGAGCCACCCAGGCACCCCTATTTATTAATTTTAAATCCCTCCTCCTTAGACCAGAATCACTGTCCTTCCCTTTTGGGAACAGGGCTTGATGGAGCCATAAAAACAGCAGTGACAGTAACAATTGTGGGGGGTGGGCTCATGGATGCTCAAGAGTCATCTAGAAGACAGGCATTTTGCAGAGCATCTCCTTGATGGTCTACTAAAGACCGGCTCCGTCCCTGTATCTGCAGTTTGAGCTCCCGTTGTAGCTGGGATTCACCCTGCACTTTGAGGGGGCTCCTGCTCTGCAGAGAGCACCAGAGCCATGAAACTGTCTGAAAGTTACGAACAGCCTGAGCCCAGGGCCGGATGCTCTGCACCGGGCAGGGACGGGGCACTAATGGTGCGCGGTATGGAGGGTACCTCGGTCCATCTGTGGACAGGGGAGTGAGGACGAGGCCAACAGAGCCAGGAATGGCGAGTTGCTCGAGCCCTGGGGTTGCTGTTGAGCCATCCAGAGGAGTGGCCGCGGGCTGGAGCTTGGTGCTGCACAAAGCATCTAATGAAAACGTCTCCCTCTGGGACTCCTCTCCTCTCCATTCCATTTATTTTATTTTTAGTTTATTATTACTTTTAATTTTTTTAAAAATTTATTTTGAGAGCGAGAGAGAGCACAAGCAGGGGAGGGGCACAGAGAAGGAGAGACAGAATCCCAGGCAGGCTCTGCACCATCAGCGCAAAGCCCAACGCGGGGCTCGAACGCACAAACCGGGAGATCGCGACCTCAGCCGAGACCAGGAGTTGGACGCTTAACCAGCTGAGCCACCCAGGTGCCTCACCTCTCCATTTCAGAGTGCAAGGCGCTGGGTTTTATCCTAACCTCCGGGTGAGTCAGGTCCTAAATTCACTCTTCCATAGAATGAGCTGATTTCTGTGGCTCCGAGCTAGCAGCAGCCTGTGTATTAATTTAACTCCATTTTTATAGGTCTTTTGCATGCCGGGTGAAGCACACGGCCCTACCATCTAATTAAAAGGAACGCTTATCAATTTGCAGGATAGTCGCTTATGGGAAGGCATTATAATAAAAACACTACACCAAATCCTCCGTTCTGAAGAGGTAAACATCAATCACCTAGTGAGAATATTAGCATTTAATCATATACTTGCTGAGCAAATCTGTAGAAACGTTCTTGCCTTGAGAAACATCCCCGGTTCTTAAACAGTTAACTCTCTAGAATGGAATTGCACAGAGCCTTTCTGAAGATCGGACGCAGGAGGAGGTAATGACAAGGATAGCTCTTTCTGGCGCCCTAATTTGGCCAGGACTTCTGTCCTTTGGCATGCTAAGGCAGGCTGCTTATGCGGGTACCACTGGCAGCGACAGAGAGGATGTGCAGGATGTGTGACCCACAGACATGACTGAGGCATAAACGCTATGGCTCCCAGACTGTTTTGGCACTGGACCAGACATCAGGCACAGGAAGCCTGGCCTTGACCCCACCCTTGCCTTGCTGGGTGGCCTTGAGCAAACTGGGCAAGCCTTAGTTTTATCATCTGTGAAAACAGACCCACTGACTTCAAAAAATTGCTACAGTCATGAGAAACCTTGCAGTATAAGGAATGAGCACGGGTCAAATCCTGGTGCTACAGGTGATCAACCCTCAGCCAGAAAAAAAATGCCTCGCTGTGTCTACAAAGAAGCTGCCCTGAAAATGCCCACTCCGCATGCTTGTTCTTGGAGACTGAAAAAAATCAATCAAGCAGGGGGAGAATAGTTGATAGTCAGGCTTGAAATGGATGTCAATTTCCCATCGTGGAGTATCCTTTCTAAATCGAACATGCTAAGATGATATCCCGACTTTTCTGAACAAATTGCCCTTATTTAACAGCAGGAGGGTCCCCTGAGATCCTCGGCTGCCCTTTTATTTGGGGGTGAAGTCGAGCACCCTCATCAACTCCACCTCTCCTCAGGAATGTCTTTTTCTAATTCGACAGGGTAGGGCTGCATTCTGTAATATCTCTTTGCCCCTGATCTACAATCACCCCTCGTCTAATGCTGGCTGAGGTTTGTCAGGCTGGGCTGGTTCAAATGTCTATTTTAAATATCTCCCAAAAAGCAAATTAAAATAAGAAACGTCAAGTTCTTCTGTGTAGTCCCATTAGCTTGGCCTCTGGAAAAATAGCTTCCAGGCAGAAAAAAAGGAACAGCCAAAGGGACTGTTCCCACCTGGATCCAAAATCCGGAGAGCAGCCCATTCACTCTGCCACTGGGCTCTTCTGGGACAGGAGACTGACGTCTCCAAAGCCCAGTGCTTTGGGGCGCAGCCTGTTAATGACCCAGGCGAGAGGGAGGGAGATGCCGCCATTTTCGTATTCCGACCCGGTTTCTAGGGTAAAACTGCACATGACTTCTTGCTGCAGAATCTCTTTTACCCTAGTATCAGATAAGTGCCTGAAGGAAGTCCTACAGGAGTGCAGTCGAGATCCCAAAAGCTGGAAGAAGTGAAAATAAAATGACCTACGTCACAGGACAAAAGGCACTGATCTCAGCACCAAGCACAAAGGGAAGATGCTTTGCCCATTTGATTCAAGTGTGGTTTTTGTCTACGCGTCCAGTTATCAGGCATCAGCCCGCCTATCTTCCTACCCAACAGTTCACTCCAACCCATCGGTAATAGGAGCACTCACACGGCAAAACGAAGAAAACAGGAAAGCAAGTATTAGAGAAGTATAAAGATAGCTATGGAGACAATATACACACAAAAAAAAACACACAAAGAAAATACACTGTGATCTATTAAAACGGCTGCACCAGCGAGAGATGAATGTGGGGAGATATGAACATAGGCGCATTTCCTTCCTTCCCTTCCACTTATTTGAAACACTTAACACACTTTACCCACTTTCTACAAGAACATTTCCACGTTATTCATGCCACTTTAAAAAAATGTTTTCGACACTTCTCTGTTCTTGAGAGACCGAGGGAGACAGAGCGCGAACAGGGGAGGGGCAGAGAGAGGAGACGCAGAATCTGAAGCCGGCTCCAAGCTCCAAGTTGTCAGCACAGACCCCGACGCGGGACTCAAACCCACGAACCATGAGCTCAGGACCTGAGCTGAAGTTGGATGTTCAATGGACGGAGCCACCCAGCCGCTCCTAATGCTACTTTTTGTAACACCTGTATAACATTCCAGAATTTGGGTGTTCCCCAATTGACTTGCCAATTCCCCTATTGTTTAAAGAAAGGAAGTTGGACTCCTGATCCAGTCTGACTTCCCAGTCTGGATCACAGAGAAGTTAACTGAGAAAGCTCGTAGAAACACATTTCACTCAATAGTGGACAGAGGTTTGGGGCTGATGCTGTCCCTGCCTGGCACCCGTGGCCCATAAGCTTTGCGTGAGGTTTGGCTACAGGACAATTAAAAATCAAAAAGTCCAGGTAAATGTGTGTCTGAAGTTATCTGCTCTCTGAAACAAATTTGTTCCCTGAGGACAGCTGAGATTTCCTTCCAAAGCGACCCATGTATCCAACTTTCAGTAATAGTTGGAAAAATGTTATCATAAAGACAGGCCATTCTTAATGAGCAACTACCCACGCAGGTTTTTCATGCGATGAAGAAGGGTCCTTGCCTCAATAACGGGAAAGCCCATTTACAGGCTGCGTCGTTTATTCACTGAACAAACAATTGTTAAGCTTCTCCTAACATGGGTCCCGTTTAATACCCTGAAATACAGGCATGGAAATGTATTCTGTGAGCTCTAGATCTCAGACCGAGGGTTGGAAACAGATCCATAAACTGGTGACTTAGAGACTCTTGCACAGCGTCAGGGGCAACAGTACTCTGGACTCTGAAATAGGGCTTCAGTTTATGGAGATCAATGGGATCTCTTCTCCCAGAGTCTTGCTACCGGGGCAGCGTAAATAATGAAAGCATACATGACGAACGCTTTGATTGGCATAAGCAGAGGCGCAATGGGATCAGAGGAGAGGACCCAGCTCTGCCTTGCCGGGAGGAGACGGGTTGCCAATAAAACTCCCCATCAAAGGTGACAATGACATTGGAAAAATCGTGCAGATTCAAGAGTAAGTATGCAGAACAGAACGGGATTGAATGCTAATGTTTGCTTTCACGCGCTAGTTTAAGAAACTGATCAGACACCTCGCGGCCGCCCAAGACCCTCATGGGGAAGCCACCTGTTCATCTTCGAGGCACCACTGGATCTCCTCACACTGTCCTTGGCTGCAGCCACATCTCCCTTCACACTTGCGTGTCAGTCACACGCAGTGTTTGCTGCAGGGCCTGCCAGCTGTGACGCTTGTTTGCAAGCCACCAAACATCGGTAGTTCAGCCCGGACCACACAATTAACTTCATTTTTGCCCTCAGCCAGATTTCAAACAAAGACCCCAGAGATGCCTGGAAAATTAATTTATTAAAAAAGCAATAGCTCGACAATGTGCATGATGGCAGAAGTAATGAATATGTTCAATATCTTATAAAACAGTTGGCAATCACATAATAGAGCGTTCATTGTCAATTTCGGAGCTTGACTCATTATGCTCAGCAAATAGTTGTAAAATAGTGTATTATTCATGAACCAACATGTGTTAATTACTTTTAGTGCACATTTATTTTTCAAATGCAGTAAGAGTTATAGTCATCTAGAAAAGCAACTTATTTTGCTCGTCTGCTCTAGGATGCTTTCAAAGAAAGAGCCACTGCTGTGTTTCTCAAGCTTGAAAATACAAACCAGTCAAGTCAGCACCTTTGTCCCAGCAAAAAACAGGCAGGGACAGCCCCTTCCTTGGACCATCCAGCAGAGGGCTAGCTGACACTACCCTGCCCCCCGCCCCGGCCCCCGATATAGACCTCACCCAGTGCCTACACCAGGCCTGATGGAGATGGTTAAGAAGCAGTTCAGCCACCTGAGTCTCATCATGAACTTGGCCATGGGAGTTGCTTTGCAATGGGATATGAGCAGGCAGACAGGCAGGGGATTGAAACGCTCTTGGGGCGCCTGGGTGGCTCAGTCGGTCGAGCGTCTGACTTCGGCTCAGGTCATGATCTCACAGTTCGTGAGTTCGAGCCCCGCGTCGGGCTCTGGGCTGACCGCTCAGAGCCTGGAGCCTGTTTCCGATTCTGTGTCTGCCTCTCTCTCTGCCCCTCCCCCGTTCATGCTCTGTCTCTCTCTGTCTCAAAAATAAATAAACGTTAAAAAAAAAAAAAAAAGAAATGCTCTTGCATTGGTAGATGTGCCTTTTTACACTCCTGCCCTTCACCGTGAGGGAAGCGCTCCCTGGGGAACACTAGTCCAAGGAAAATGAGAGACACATAAAGTAGACACGAACCTAATCCGTAGCCTGGAGCCAAACCCAGCCTGGATCAGCCGACCCTCAGCCTACAGACAGATAGGTGAGTGATGCTAACGATCGCTGCTTTAAGCTACTACATTTCCTACATTTTGGGGGGTGGTTTCTTATGCAGCAAAAGCTGACTGATACATGTGGCATCTGCAAATTTTACTTTGGGCTGCCCTGGGGGATTCCCCAAAGCAACTGGCAGTCAATTCACCTCTACTTCACCTACTCTGGAGGGTGTTTGGCCCTGGGGATGTAAACCCAAGAGAGAAACCGCGTACGGTGTCGAGAGAAAACAGATGTCTTTCAAATGTGAGCCTCAGATTGAGAACCAGTGGGGCCACTGCCCTGTGAGCCTTGATGTGTATCCAGCTGCTTCCTACACTTGGTGACTCACTAGGGTAAGGTCACAGGAGGAACGGATTTCGTTGATGCTAGCTACAATTCTTCCATAGCTACGATTCTCCACCGCAGTGCTGGGAGGAAGGCCACTCTTTATAAACACCCGACCATGCAGCGATGTTATAAGTATTAAATAACAATGGAGAAAACTACCTAGTGTAAAGGTACCAGTTAGTGGTACCTCTCCCATCCCCTGCCCGTCCGGCTGCCCCAGAATCCAGATGTCCCTTCTGTCCCTTTCCCAAGATTCTCTCCTCCGTGCCAGTGCTGTTGCCCTGGAACATCACTGGCCTGACACCCCAACACTTCCACAGTCCGTCCTAGCCAGACCCGACCATCTGACTTCCAAACTGAATCACTTCCTGGCATCTCTCCCTGCCAGAGCTCTGGGTCAGAGGAGTGCCTGCACATCCTGGGTTCTGGTAACCATCCCGGCTAATGTCTGTGTGTTGGCACAGGCAATGTCCTCTGCCTGGAGACACCTTTCCCTCCCTCCCCCTCCTCTAGGTCCACCCAGGTCCACATCCTTCAAGACCCACATCCTGGGAAAAGACCTCCAGTTGACTCCCCAGGGAAAGGTCCAGCCTTCCAGCCCTTTGGTCCCACGGACACCTGGGCATACTTCTGTAGGATTAAGTGAACCAAAGTGCCGTTTGGTTTCTTCTGGGTCGTCATTCTGTCTGTGGCATTCGTGCGTGACCTGAGAACATCCACCACGTCGCAATCATCTCTGGGCGCCCAGCCCCTTGCACAGCACAGAGACACAAGAGGGGCTCAGAAAACGTGTTGAATAAATTAGTGAATATTCTAGCTGGGGCCAGCTCCTGAGGCCAGACGAGAGGCCCTAGCCTTTGTCCTTGCCGACCCAGCCCGGCTTCTCCATCTTTCCCTTTCTCCCTGTTCTCCAGGTTCCCAGAATTCCCTGTTGAAGATGTGGCAGCAGATTGTAGCTCCTTCTTATTAGGAGTTAAAAAAAAAAAAAAAAAAGTACATGCCATCTCCAATGACTCCAAGCCCTCCAGGGACAACCTATGTGAGGTTCACAGAGATAGGGAGCATGTGAGGACATTTCTAATTAAATTCTTTAGTGCCTTCTACTTGACCTCATTTCAACTGTGCCATAAATCTGAAAAAAAAAACCCTCAAATCCAAAATTTTAAATAATGCTTATGATTTGGTTTAGAATAGCGACTCTCCTTAGTAATCCAGGAGCTGAACACAGTTCGGTTGCCAGGGTATATTTTAAGACAGGGTCAGTTAAAGGCCACTGACCGTTTCAATTAAAATGTTTTCAAGGATTTCTAAATAATAAACTGATCTTGCCTATAATTACAGATGAAATAATAATTAAAAAACCCCTCGTAATCCCGTGTGTAATGTTACGGCACGATGTGGGTGTCCACGTACCAAGACAAATACCTCCGCGAGACAGGGAGCCGTGGAAACAATTAAAGTATAAATCCCAAGCACCCATTAACACCCAGGCTCTATTAGGCTGACTCTGTCTTTGGTCACATTAAAGCCCCATAGAATTTGCTAGTGCTTGGGAGGGAATGGTATGGGTCCTACTTATACGAAAATGTAATTTCACTCCGTAAATCTCGGCCGTAATTGGTTAATAAGCATACGCTTTGGCAACGTTACCACTGGGGATGACTGGGTGGAGGATTCCCCGCCCAACGCACGCGCTCGCGCACACACACACACACACACACACACACACACACACAGAGTTCTTTTCTCACTTCTGATGGTTCTTCCTGCTTAGGGGTTTTCTCCTTGGCGGGTCTCCCAGGATTTCAGAGTGCGGGGACCCGGAAGTCCCAAGCACATTAGTTCCTACTCAGAGCCCTGTTCCTACTCTTCTTCTTCTTCTTCCTGGTCACACATTTTCCATCTTGTTGTCAAGATTGCCAGATTCTTCTGGTCCCCCGCCCCCCTCACACTGCCCCTCTCTTCCCTGCAGTCTGTCTTCATGGTGCCATTTTGATCGACCTCCTCATCCCCTTTGAAAAGCCACCAGGACTCCCTTTGTCCCTCAGCACGTCTCTAGCCAACATCATCTTACCCCTCTCTACCTCTGTTTTCTCAGTTTGCTGGGAAGCAATGAGCACACCTATCTCATCATTTCATATTAATTTGTAAATGACTGGATGGGCCTATATAAATTTAAAGAGTTGCCTGATTTTTAACAAGGAAGCATTTACCTGTCTGACTTTCCCTTTGCTTAAAAGTCTCTAACCCCACAAATTATACCAAATCCATCATCTGACCTTATCCCTGATTTCATGGGATTGATTCCAGCGACACGGTGACCCCTCACACAGACACCCACCATAGAGGCCTGTAAAACAAAGTGTGAGTCCTCTACTATGCTTGGTTTTTTGTTTTGTGGCTATGTTTAAATATTTCAATACAGTCTCCAGTTTGTTGTTAATGAGAAACGAGAGGGAAAACGGAGCAGAAAACCCAGAAATTGGATAGGAAACCCAATTTCCAACAAGAAATGGTTAAATTTGAAGTGGATTTCAGTGGATGTCTTGGTGCATTGAGACATTTGACATGTGGAAAAATATCTAGTGGTGTAGGAATTCAACACCTGTACTTTGCCCAAGAAAAATGCCAAAGAGTGAAGGTTACCAAAATTGGAAATGCTTTATGCTTATCCATCCACACATCCATCCACCCATCCATCCATCCATCCATCCACCATTCAATAATTTTGACTGCCAATTTGCCAGGTACTTGTTTTAGCTTCCCAGATGGCTCTTGTTCTAACGGAACTCACATTCTGAAGACAGAAGGCAGAGTAAATAAACAAACAAAATCAATCGATAAACAAGAAAACATCAGCCAGTAATAAGTGCTATGAAGAAAATAAATCATGGTGGATGGAGCCCAATGGAGAAGTGGGAGGGGGGACTGCTTTGGAACAAGTGGTCAGGGAAGACCTCCCTGAGTTGGTGATATTTCAACTGAACCAGGAATAAGATTCAGAAAGTGAATCAAAAGGAGGATAGTTTAAGAAGGAAGAAGCTTGTGGGATCAATGGCACATCAACGGAGAAAGAAAACGTGGGTTATTTTTATAGTAGTAGTGAACCCCACATCCACAGAGAGGGCACCCCCACCTTCTCCTCGCTGCTGCCCACGTGCACCACGGAAAACGTGCTCTTCCCTTGGCTCGCCCAGATGAAACCGGTCTGATTCAGTAACTGACACAGTAACTGACTCTTTGCTGAGCTTTGTGAAATCAGGCACTTGGTGAACTGGCATTAGGGAGGAGGGAAGAGGGTTTTTGCCGCCACAGCCCCAAACATTCTGTGCAAACGTTTCCCGAGGCACCACTTCCCCAGTGGAAGTAATGGGTGGCCATTTGCAAACTGCTTAGCCGTCCTAACCACCATCAACCAACCCTCATTAGCTAGCTGCATCTGGAACAAAGGCACCTTTCCGAAGGCTCTGTTGGTTAAAACGCAACAAAAGTTTTATCTGGACTTGCCCTAACTAACTCCCTTTGGTGTTTTGTATCAAAACTATGCAATTGACACAATGGAAGATGGGGTACTGTTTCAGCACACCCCAAGCAAACACTCACTTGCTGAAACAATTCTGTTTAGAAAACAGTCGCTGTCTACACAATTCTGGAATGAGCTCAAACTCTGTTTCCTTCTAAGAATGCTCGTAACGGCGATTTTCAAGACTTTTCTTAATAGTTCCTGCTTTACCCACCCAGCTTGGGCCACGTGTTTGCTAATCTCAACATCTCCTGACACATAACAATACATGTATTTTTTTGTTTATTTTATTCTGTCCCTAGGAAACTGCAAAGAAGTTTCGCCCCTGTGCTTGGATTAATTTTTATTTGGATCAGAATACAAATGCACCACATGTCACATACCTGGGGATTATTTTGTTCCTTAACTTCTCACGGTGAAGACGCACAGACTTATGCATAAAGGGTTAACGGAGCCACTTAGAATTAAATGGTACTACCTGATCATAAATTTTGCTTTTTGTAATAAAGCAATTTTCTCTGCGTTGCAGTCTTACGAATATGATACAGTGTCTGAAATAATAACTCTATTTCAGGCAGCCCGGACTCTCCCCCTTCTCTCAGCTAATTTCTTACATGATTCCCCTGGTTTTACAAGTATTTTTAATAGGGTGGATGTTCCAGATTCTTCCACACAGTCAAATCCTTTCATAATCAGAGACTTGTTTTTCCATAGGAATTTAATTCCCTCTGCAGAATTGTAACGTGGGTTGGCCTGATCTGGTTTACATTTTCTGACATGTTTTCCCTCCCCTGAAGATTAACTTAACTATCATTTGGCTCCACTGCAATCCTTTTCATCTCATTTCCACTTAAAAAAAAAAAATCTGATTTCATTCAGTAGGGTATCTTACACTGTTTTCTGAAGATAGGGATTCTAGTTCTGGGAACATGCTTGGTTCCTGCCAAGTGTTTCTGACTTGGATTCTAGATGATGCTCAGATTGCCTGAAATTAACACGAGTCCAAGATCCTTTAAAAACAACAACACTCAGCCCGGTGAATTAAGCACGTGGTCAAGTCAGTAACATTTTACCCAAAAATTCGGTGGTATAGTCATTTATCATTAGGAACAAAACACACTGAATTTGGTAAGACAGTTAAAATATTTCTTTTAATTATCTAAAATTCCATTACTTCTCTTCTTTAGACTCTTTTTCATGCCTTGGGATTCAGCTAAAAAAAAATCTCCTCTTTGGAGATATAATGGGTTCCTTATTACTCCATCCTTTTTCCTTCTTCCATCATAGATCCTAATTACGGTTGCTTTATTTTTTGTGTGGTCTGTCTTAGCCACGACTCCACGTTCTATGAGTCGGTAACATAATCGTTGCAGAACTTACTGAACCCAGACGAGTGCCTGACATAAAGCAGGTGCTTAATAAATATTTGGTAAATTAATAAAAAAAAAAAAAGCAAGCCTCAGAGAGGGGGCATTTTCTCCTCAATTCTCTGATCTGACTTCGTACATTAACTGAATTGGCCAGTGACCGGCATGGCGCCAATGTTCTATTCCCAGTTAGCAGCTGGCAATGAACTCTCACTCCTCTGCTGCTGCCATTTAAAAACTTTTTTTAATGTTTATTTATTTTTGAGAGAGAGACAGACAGACAGAGTACGAACGGGGGAGGAGAGAGAGGGAGACACAGAATTTGAAGCAGGATCCAGGCTCCGAGCTGTCAGCACAAAACCTGACTCGGGGCTCGAACTCATGAACCGTGAGATCATGGCCTGAGCCGAAGTCAAATGCTCAACAGACGGAGCCCCCCAGGCGCCCCGAGGCCATTTTAGAAGGCAGAGTTTTCGCTTCTCCGACCAGAGGTGTTCACATCAGCTCCCTCCCAGGTGGGGAAACTCACCACCGATCTCAGGCCTCC
Source organism: Prionailurus viverrinus (assembly GCF_022837055.1). NCBI lineage: Eukaryota > Metazoa > Chordata > Mammalia > Carnivora > Felidae > Prionailurus > Prionailurus viverrinus. Next base: position 9,704,660 of record NC_062575.1, on the reverse strand, counting down.
AGGGTCCCTCCTCCCTTGTGGTCAGGCTCCGGGGCCTGGCACTTAGAGCACACACATTGCTCAGAGCTATGGAAACGTGCAGAGGAGGCTGTCCAAGGAAGAGAGAGGGCCACGATTTGCATGCCACACGTAAGGCCATCTACGGAAAGCCAAAAGTGTCAAAGCAACCACTCAACGGCTCAGCTGTCTCCAATTTGCCAAAAGTCACCTGACCTCTTTGGGCCTCAGTCTTTCGATCGCCAGAATGAGGGGCTTGGACCCTGTAAACTCCGTATTGTTTCTCTCTAATGCGCTAGCCTTTTGCAAGTGCTTCCGTTATAGCGAGGGGCCGCATTTCTTCCTCAGGTGGGTATCAGTCCTTACTGTGGCATTTGGAGGGCACTCTACCTCTGCATGGTGGGAGCAGTTAAAGCCCATAATTCCATGACGATGAGCACCAGGTCTGAGGTTCTTGAACAATTCACGTCTATTTATAGAGAATCTGGGATCCCATCCAGCAGTCCTGCCGATTGCATCAACCAAATAATAAACGTGCTTGAGAAATCCGTTACGTGTCAGTTCCATGAGCTTGGGTTACCAGCTCACCTCTCATGGCTTGTTAGCCTGGCTGGCTTTAGGAGGGTGGCCAACCATCCTGGTTTGCAGGGACTGGGTGGATCGCCAGGACTCAAGGCTCCCAACGCTAAAACTGGCACACTGCCAAACGCACGGCCCAGCTCAACTTACCTCTAACAATGCTATGATTATCACATCATTAGCATCAGCGATTAAGAGCTTACCATGTGTTACCTTTATAAGGACTGTACCAAGATCATCAGACCTTCACAATAGCACTTTCTATATTAGAATCATCCTCTTTCATAGACGATGAGACAAAGATTCAGAAGGGCTACGTGATTTTCTCAAGGTCACAAGGCTACAGAGAACTCCAAACCCTGACCCACCTGACCTTCCACTTTGTGTCAAAATTGGAGATTTGAAAACTGGATGTTTTCATAAAAGACTTTAAAAAAAGTTTTTAAGATTTACAAAAATATTTTTTTAATGTTGATTTTGAGAAAGAGCGAGGACAGAGAGAGAGAGAGAGACAGAGCATGAGCCGGGAAGGGCAGGGAGAGAGGGAGACACAGAATTTGAAGCAAGCTCTGAGCTGTCAACAGAGCCCCATGCGGGGCTCAAACCCACGAACTGCGAGATCATGAGCTGAGCTGAAGTCTGACACCTAAATGACTGAGCCACCCAGCCTCCCCCCCCCAAAATTGTTTTTAGTGTATATTTATCTTTGAAAGAGAGAGAGACAGAGTGCGAGCAGGGGAGGGGCAGAGAGAGAGGGAGACCAGAATCCAAAGCAGGCTCCAGGCTCCGAGCTGTCAGCACAGAGCCCAACACGGGGCCGAACCCACAAACCATGAGATCATGACCTGAACCAAAGTTGAAAGATTAATGGACTGAGCCACCCGGGCGCCCTCATGACAGACTTTTAAATACAGAGAACAAACTGACGGTTGCCGGAGAGGTATTGGGATGGGCTAAATGGGTGATGGGCATTAAGGAGGGCACTTACTGGGAAGAGCACTGGGTCTTATATGTAAGTGATAATCACTAAATTCTACTCCTGAAATCATTATTATACTTTATGTTAACTAACTTGGATTCAAATTTTAAAAATTCATTAACTAAAAAAAATGAAAACTGGGTGCTTCATAACAGTAAGTAATAATTGTTAATTGCTCCTCGGTGTGATAATGTTATCATGGGTACTGTTTTTTAAAAGTCTGTATCTTTCAGAGACACATTTAGAAACATTTACCGGTGGAAAAAAATATCAAATAAAACCCGGGTCAGTTAAGTCTTATCAGGCTCAATTTCCCAAGAGTGATCTCCACGAGCACCAATCCCACACATCAAAATAATGCCCAAGTGCCAAACTCCGGGCCCGTGCTGGGTCTGCCTCTAATAAGCCAGGTGACCTTGGATGAGTCACTTGGTCCCCTTTGGCCTCTAAATTAAGCAAGTGGACATGATTATTTCCATGCCCATTCTGTGTGCTTCTTAGGCTGAGTGATGTCAGTTGCCTGGGTCTGGTGGGGCAGTTTTCTGTACGAGGGTTCTTTGATAGACTATAAACTGTGACTGATACGTATTTTCCGATTTGCCTGGGTTTAGATATAATCATCACAAACTTTTTTTGGGGGGGGGGGGAGAAAAGTCCTGATATTCAAACTGCTTAGTGTTTATTTGTTTAGCCATGGAACCTTTTCTTCAAATGAAATATTCCCAGATGACGAACTTTACAAAACCTTTAAAGGGAGCGGCTCTCGTGTAAAAGAGAGCCAAGAATCCCCAAAATAGCATCTTTTGGAAACTTCCCGGTCTAGGCCATCCTAGCCAGCATAAATCTAGCAAGACTGAAAGAAATGTTTAGTAATGCAGTGATTACGTGAAAAGGGCTGAAGAGTAAATAAGAAAAAGGAAAAAAACAACAGTGGGCCATTAAGTATCTGTGTCCTCAATCTTTAGCATGAAAACAGCCACAGACAATCCAGAAAAGAATGGATGTGGCCAAGTTCCCATAATACTTTAGAGGCACACGTGTGAATTTCACATACTTTTCAAGCGTCACAAAATATTCTCCCTCCTCCTTCCCCAACCATTTGAAGAGGGAAAAACTGTTCTTAGTTGGTGGGCCATGTAGAAACAGGTGGCAGGCTTGACCCGGCACATGGGCCCATGGCGTGTGGACCCCTGTTGTAAAGCCTCGTCATTCATAGGAGACACCGAAAGGTGTCAGGAGCCTAATGTCGAGGCTTGCCTCTGACAGTTATCCTCTGCACATTCGTGGGAGAGCGATGTAAGCCTTGTAGGCCTCAGTTTCCTCAGATGTGAAAGGGGCATAAAATACAACCCAGGGGACCAGGGATATATGGGGACTCTCGACACTTGCCACGCAGTATTGCAGTGAACCGAAAACTGCTCTAAAATATAAACTCCATTTTAAAGACCAACAAGTAAAGCCTATTTCGTGAGTTTACTGTTAGGATTGAGAGCGATGCGACGAGGAAAACTCTTAGCACCTGCCGGGCACTCTTAAACCGTTATTACTCAGCCCTCCTGGAAAACACAGCCCTGCCCTTCTCGGCCCCACTCCTGATTTAACCTTCAAAGAGCTGTGACCCCGGCATGCCAGAGCCCCGAGCAACGAACTGGATCCTGGGCTGGTTTGGGCACAATGAGCTGACCTAGAATCAGTGTGGATGAAACTCACAAGTGAACCCCCCCCTCCCGCCTCCCATCTCATGACTGGCTGAACTCTGGGGCCTTTCCTCTGGGCGACAAGCTTGTTTTCCTTGTTCTGCAACTTTTCCCAAAGGTCTGGGCAGTGTTCGCTGAAGCATCTTTATCGCTCTTGCCTCCAACTCCTGCCCTGGTTTCACCATCTTGGCAGCGAGATCTATATATAACCCGCTGCCGAGGTCGCCGTGGCCTCCCTCCTCCAGCCACCTCCCTGGGAGGTGGGGGTTGCATACACACACTGATACTATTCACTTTCCCACTCCTTACCCTAGGCCCCCGAGCTGCTGCTTCTCCGTGCATCTCTCTGTCCTTGAAACGTGGAGCCTCCCGTTCCTGGCCTGGCCACGCCCAGCCTGTCCCGTGTGCAGGACCCCGGGTCTGGGCTGCTTCCCACTCTGAGTCCTGTTAAGTTGCTTCTGACCCCTTTACTGGGATCACCGAAAGATGCCCGGGGATTCATCTCCTTCTCTCTTCTCTCCCCCAGACCCCACCAGAACTCCGCCCACGACGGCTGGCTCTGTGCATTCGGAATTCAAGGCACACGCCTGTCCCCAGTCAAGTTCATCGCGCCCCTCCCATATGGCTGGGGCATCTGTAAGATGCCTCCGCAAGCCTTTTAAAAATAACTCTGACTAAACTTTCCTTTTTGTTTAAAAACTAAAGCGCATCCTTGTATATTTACATTATAAAAGTAACCCATACGCCTTATTCAAAGTGCAGAAAAGTTGAAGAGAAAAATAATCAACCATGCCCTTATTCGGCATTTGGAAATGATTTCCTACTGAAGGATTTAGAGGTATTTCCGGGCATAGAGTAGTGGATGCCGATATAGTCATTTAACACAGTAGCACCAATATTTTTCCGTTATTACTCTCCTAGCGAGCATCACTCTATGACTTCATAATACTTCAACCAGGGATCACATTATGTTGTATTTAATTGTCTCCGTTTTATTGAGCATTTGTTTCCAGAATCTACCATTATAAATAATACTCAAAACAACATATTTGTGCATAGATGCTTTTTATTGTATCTTCAATTACTTATTTATGGGTGATTGCTACCGATGGAATAGCTATACGAACATCTTAAAGGTAGTTATATGTTTTTTTAAGGAAACATGGTCAGGGTATGCGTCGAATGATGCACTCGGTACTGACATGCTGCCTTTTTCCGACGAGTCTAGAATCTCGGTCTTGGACTGCTCCCCCAGAATAATCCTCAAGAAAACTCCCGCCCAGTTCGCCACCTTTACACCAAAGCGTGCTCTTTCCTTCCCTTTCAGCTCACTTGCCCGCAAACTGTACCGGATGGACTACACGGACCAAGTTTTGTTCCAGAACACAAATACCAGCTCGAGCGTTTATCATCTCGCCTGACCTTTCCGAGTTCGTCAACTTGTCTCTGATCTATGGCAAAAACTGCTTTGTTTTAAGAAAAATTCCAAGAACGGAAACCCCAAATCGGCTCATGTGGTGCAGCCTTTCCCCTGGTAAGCCAAGCCAGAATATTGTACTGCTAATGCCTTTGGGAGGTCAGCCGTCACGCTGCTCTGGCCTCTTGTCTGCCACTGTTCGCTGGTCCGGTTTCGTGTGTCCTGAAAATGTCTTCTTTCTTTTTAAAAAAATGTTTTTTGATGTTTATTTACGTTTGAGAGAGAGATAGAGTGTGAGTGGGGCAGGGGCAGAGAGAGGGAGACAGAGCATCCGAAGCAGGCTCCGGGCTCTGAGCTGTCGGCACAGAGCCCGACGCGGGGCTTGAACCCACGAACTGTGAGATCACGACCTGAGCTGACGTCAGACGCTTAACCGACGGAGCCACCCGGGCGCCCTGGAAATACCTTCTTTCTGAACGTACCGAGGGCTGGACTGTTTCCAGGCTTCCTGCATCCAATCAGGTAACTGCACACACACCTCCTCAAACACACCCGGCCACGTCCAAGTATACGACTGACTTCTGCAAATGATGGGTTGACCTCAATCCCAGAAGGGTTGGCTTTTTTGCCTTTTCTGTCAAATTGCCTGACGGGTTCTGTGACACCAACCTGTAGCACTCCCTCTGTGGGACAGGTCTACGGTGTAAGATTCCGGGACACGACGGTTATGAGAAGTGACTGGGGTGCCCTCTCTTTTCGCTTTGGGAGACAGCAACCTCCTGCATCAAGTGACAGCAGTGAAATTCGCTACCTGCCTCCTTTTCAGAATGAATAAAAACCTGATCCATCCAGAAAATCCATTCGGAACTGATCTCCACGCTTTTATATTTAGGCAGCATTTACCTTACAGCAATATCAAATTTGCTTTACTGCCGGAAGGGGCCTTGGAGCTCATCTTGAGAGCCCGATGGAGATTTTAGCTGGGGGTCACAGGCAGCCACACTTCTAAACTCTTGACTGATGGGCCGTCCTTGGTCTGGGGAAAAGATCGTCTTCAACTGTCAGTACAGATTTAAGGGGGGGTCGGGCAGCGTGGGAGGGAAGGGGGCCCTGCTTGGCCGTTAGCCGTGGCCTCTGGGCCTATGAAGACGGCGACTGATGAGTGGTGGCTCCCTGTCCTCACCTGTGGGCGGGAAGAGGACCCGCTCCCCTGCAACAGTTTGCTGTCAGAGGTGCATCTGTCAAGGGCTCTGCGTGGCACTGGGCGCGAGAGTGGACCAGAGCTGGGAATCATTATCATCGGCTGCGCGGATCCCCTGGTGACCGCAGCGGCCAAGAGGACGATGAACGTAGGTGGGTCACCTCCCCCCCCAACCCGTGAGCATCCATTTCACTCACACTTTACAGGTGAAGACGATGAAGTGCAGGTGACTTGATGGCCAACCTGAGGTCATGTTGGGACTCAAACTCAACTCTCTTGACCCCTAGCCCCAGTTCTTTCTGTTCCCCTGCACTGCCTGCCAAACATTCAGGCCACCATCCCGCCCTGCGGACGAGGACACACCGGGAGGCAGCAGAGTAGCTGGTACAAAGACCGACAAGTCACGTCCCCAGCGTGAGGTCGGAACCGCGGACGTGGGTCTCTGGCCAAGGACGGCTGGGTTTCCCTGGCGACCTGACCACCCTTTCTGAGTTGCGGACGCCGCTTCCCGGCTCTGTTCAACCATGCCCAGCGGACCCAGGGGATCGACGCACCATTCCCCGCCAACCGTCTGGAGGAAACTTTGACAACACGCGTGTGAGCCTTAAAAATATCTCCCCATCGGCGCTCACATGAGTCTACACATGAGATAAAATGTCATAGAACATTAAAAAAAAAAAAAGCGCACGTAAAAACTGTTGCAATCTGAATAAGGTCTGTAGTTGGCGAATAGTATCGCACCGATGTTCATTTCCTGATTTTGCTAGTGCACTGTGGTTATATAAGATACGATCGTTGCAGGGAGCTGAGACCTTTCTGTATGTACTATTTTTGTTGCTTCTTGTGACTCTAAAACTATTTCAAGATAAAAAAAAAAAAAATTAAAAATGCAAGTCCCCGTGCCTTGCCCCATCCTTCCGGAAATTATCCTAAGGAAATAAAGATGTGTACAGAAACAGTCCTAACACCTACCGTAGGAAGTTTTAAAGTAAATTCTCATCCAGCTAGTCGCTGGAGTACTGAGCTTAAGTCGCCCAGTGCGGAGGACGGTGGTTACAGTGAGGGGCGAAGGCGGGCTCTGCAACGTTGGACCTGTGGGACCGTACGTGAGCTACTTAGCACCTCTGTCCTTGGACTCCTCATCCGTGAAACGAACGTAAGGTCTAGCCTGTCGCACTGTTTGTGTTGAATCTATACATGCAACGCATGTGTGGAACAGAATCTGACAGCTTGATGTGCCCAGTAAACGTGAACAATTATGTTAAAGAGCATTAATGATACGAGAAAATGTTGCTATTAGTGAAAATCGGAGGCTATAAAACTATATGTAAAATATCGATGTTCTTTTTGAACGACACAGAGATGCGCGAGGTCACGACAGGTCGGTCTTACCAAATATATTTCCAAAAATAACTCAATAGCACTAGGGGTTTGAACTTCTCAGACGAGGATAAAAGGTGACCCTTGGATAAAACAAGAGGAGACGTGATGTTGCCTCAGCCGCTCCGTGCTTAAAACTTAAGTTACTGGGGCACCTGGGTGGCTCAGTAGGTTAAGCGTCCGACTTCAGCTAAGATCCTGATCTCACTGTCCTTGAGTTCGAGCCCCGCATCGGGCTCTGTGCTGACAGCTCGGAGCCCGGAGCCTGCTTCGGATTCTGGGTCTCCCTCTCTCTCTCTGCCCCTCCCCCACTCGTGCTCTGTCTCTCCCTCCTTCAAAAGTAAACAAACGTTAAAAAAATTAAATTTAAAAAAATTAAAAAGTTACTTCGACACTGCCCGTGAGACCCAGACATCAGTTTCGGGGATGTCCTTGCTTCGGTAAGAAAGAAGGGGTGCATGTAACCCTCTGGATGCACGGTTATTGGTTATTTGCTATCGCTACTCTCAGTGTTACCTATGAGCTCTGGGGGCCCCGAGTGCACACGGCCTGCCCATAAAACATGTGCCACGCTCCAGGGACTGGTAAGATGCAGTGTCCAGGGAGCTGGCCCTGGCAGGACGGGTCAGTCACCTGCTCCTTGGAGACCAGGGCCTGCCCCAGCCTCCACACTCCCATCCCCGTTCCCGGCCAAGGGACACAGGCTAGCGAAGGGGGGGCTGCCCTCTGCGCTGCTCCAGGGAGACGCTTCTGGGGCCCAATCCCATTTTCTTGGCTTTTACGCTGTCCTCTTTTCTCCTGTAATTGGGCCAGCCCACAGTGGCTGGGCTTCTCTCCTGGGGCCTGGTTGTTCTCATGAAGGTCTCTCATGGGCACTTGTGGGCACTCAGGCCGCCTATTCATCCTTGTCCGGGGTTCTGGCTCCTTCTCTAACCCTATCAATGACCCTCAGCAGGCTCTGGAAAAGGAACAAGGGGATGCCAGGCCCTCGGGGTGCAGAGGAATTTAGGGGTCAGGCCCCCGCATGGCTGCAGTGGTTAGTTAGGCCAGGCAGGAACACAGAGAGCTTGTGTGATCTAAATAGACACCCCCTGTCCCTCCAGGAAGCTGCCCCCGCCCTGGCAAGAACACACTCAAGAAGCCCCTTTCCAACTCAAGGTCTTCCAGCCTGGGTAAGGCCCAGATTCAGTCTGCCAACCTGGTGTCCCTTGGCCAGAGGAGTCGAGAGGAGATGGGGACACAGCCTCAGAGCTGACTCCCCATTCCTGGAGGACCCCAGCATCCACCACACCACGCTAAAGGGAGGGAAATCCCCTCAGATCCCATTTTGGAGGTTCAAAATTCTCTCTATTCTCTACCCTCACAGGCACCCCCTAACTCCTGGGACGAGTGTCTACTTGGGGCACTTGTACACTTCAAAGTCACCAGTGGCTTTCCAGGGCATTTGGAATAAAAGCCGAGTCTTGGGGCGCCTGGGTGGCTCAGTTAAGCGTCCAACTTCGGTTCAGGTCATGATCTCGCGGTTCCTGGGTCGAGCCTCACATCGGGCTCTGTGCTGACAGCTCAGAGCCTCCAGTCTGCTTCTGATTCTGTGTCTCCCTCTCTATCTGCCCTCCCCCACTTGGACTCCGTCTCCCTCTCTCTCTCTCTCTCTCTCTCAAAAATAAACATTAAAAAAAAAAAGCCAAATCTTTACCAGGCCTACTGCTTCCTGCCTCCTCTTGATTTGCCCTCTCCCTTCCTTGAGTAGCTCTGGTCTCTTTGGCTTCCTTTCTGCTCCTTCAATGTATCAGTCTCCTTCCCAGCACAGGGCCTTTGTACATGCTGCCCCTACTCCCGGACAACTTGTCTCTCCTACCTGTCTCCCCACCTAGCAGCATGGAGTCCTGTCATTCAGGTTTTATCACCTCAGAACTTCACCGGGGCCCCGCAAGGTCACCCCTTTCTTCATAGTCCGGGTCACAATACGTAACTGTACGACGTATGTGTTTGTTTGATTGGTGTCTACTCCCCTGCACCCTCCCCTTACTGGGAGGTGGGCTCCAAGACAGCTGAGCCTGTCGAACCATCCACACATCTCCCCAGGGCTACGAACAGGGCAGAGCATGTAGTAGATACGGAAGGAAACAATGGAAGAAAGAGGTTTCCCTCGGTGGCTCTTTGTTGCACAGGACAACCTCCTTCCCTAGAGAAGGTGGTGCCTGTCCTGGGGCCTTGGGACCAGGGTGGCGGGTACCGGTGCCTGTGCCTTGGCCTCTGGCCTCTGGCTGGCAGCATGGGAGGACCCTATCGCTGTGATCCGGTGGGTTGGCTCCCAGCTCCCGTGGGGCTCCCCACCCGGCATGGGGCACCTCGGGGCCCAGGCGAGGGGAGGTGAGACTGGACTGGGACAGGGACAGTGTGAAGGAGCAGAGGGGACAGTGTGAAGAAAGCATGAGCTACCAAGAGGAGGCAGGTTAACGCAGCCGGACTGAGGAAACGGCCTCCCTGCAGACCGTCCCAGCGAAGGTCATGCTACCTGCCCTGCCCTGGAAGAGAATCTCCTCTCTCTATGCATGTTTTCATCTCTAGGCGGAGAAGAACCGGGGGAGGGCATGTACTTTCTAAATGACTTGTTTCTGTAGAATTATTCATTTCGAACTTCTCAAAAGAGGCAACACTGTCCGAAAGATGCCGAGGAGGTGATAACAGGGAGGGGCCGGGCATCCTGCCCGCCCCCCAACCAGGCACCGCCCATAAACACTGAGGTTTGGCCGAGAGCCTGAGTAGGACCGCAGGGGCCCAGGCAGGCTGCTGGGCTAGGCGGGGTGGTGTGGTCCAGTCCTCTGTGGCCAGGCCTCTAGTTGTGGGTGGGGAGGCAAAAACGTAGGTGGCACGGCCCCAGCCTTAAAGGGCCCAGGCGGAGGGGCAGGCACGAGATGAATAAAGCACAAAATTGGCTGAGAAGGATGACGGCAGACATGGCCCAAGCTACCCAGGTTTAACTCTAATGGGGACAGGGGACCAGGGGTCAGGGAAGATGATGTCCTGGTGGACTTGGAACAATAAAGATGGTTTAGCCAGGGGCTTATGTGACAAGGGTGGTCCTGGCAGAAAAAAATGAACAGGTAAAGGCAGGCACGTGGGAAGCGACGTGTGCATTGCGGGCAAATGGCCCGGAGCACTGTGGGAACTACAGGCCCCAGGGCATGGTGGGAAAATGGCGTGAAGCAATGTGGGAGCTGCGGGCCACGCGCAGGTGGGCACCAGTGCATTGTGGGAACCGTGGGCCGGGCGCTTTGAGGGCACCGGTGCCTTATGGGTGCTATGAGCACAGGGAATTGTGGGAATCCTCTGCGCAAATTCTGGAATAAGGGGGTGGGGGTAGGGGTAGGTGGGCTGGAAAAGCGGGAAGGGTTATTTAGTACATTTGGGGTTTTCTGGCCCCTTTTTCTCTTATTTGGGTTTCTTCTTAATAGCTAAGAGGAAGTTAGTTAAAAGCCTGCATGCACTTGACTCTTTTCTCTAGAAACTCTAAGAGGGCAAGGATTTTGCCACTTTTGAACTCTATCCCCAGTACTGCCGGGCACATAGGAGGGGCTGATGGTCATCCTCCGGCGACATTGCCCGGGGAAGGTAGCATCATTGCCTGAGAGCCTTAGATGTCTGCAAATGTTCATTTTATTACTTAGGTTAAAAAACCCACACTCGTCTAATAGTCAACTGACATCCAATCTGTGACTTCATGGATGATAGTGCTTGGAGTAAGGCCAAGTGGGGGGCGGGGGGAAGTGAACTCTTTTGAAGAAAACCTTAGGTGTGACCGAGGACAAGGTCCAGGTGGGAAACAACCCGCCCCACCCAAGACTGACAAGACCAGATGGACATTCTGGAAAGGTGACTCAGGCAGCAGTCCGGCATGCCAGGATAAGGGAAAAGGGTAGAGAGGCTATTCTAAGGGGCCCGAAGACAAAGTGCGTGTTGAGCCAGTGGAGTGTGGTGAGGGGCAGTGGGATGGTGGGAGCTGGCAGACCCTGATCGGGTGTGGAAACTGGGACAGGGTAGGCGGTACCGTGGTTCCCACCTGTATCTGTCTCAAGACTTAGCCCAGGACCTTCCACATAGTAGGTGCTCAGCAAATACGCGGTGAGGGACCCTGTGAGTGGATGGATGAATCGCTTCGAGCCTCCTCACTCATAATCCGCAGGGGTTTCTCATGCCCCCATGGAGGGGGGCAATTAGAAAAGGGTCAGGGGGCATTGTAGAGGGTTGGCCAGCCCCCCACGGCCCCACAGGCGCAGGGGAACTGGCTTCTTGCCATCCCTCGGGGGCTTGGCAGACTGACAGGTTCACAAGATGGGCAGGTCCCACAGCAGACTGGGAAAGTGATAAGGGCAGGGCCTGGCCTGAAGGACAATTTCTTTGACACCCCCATTAGCCCTGTCTAGGGCTGAGAGGGCCGGACGAAGCAGGTTCTCTCCTGGCAGGGGAAAGGGGGAACCAAGGACTCTGCTTCTCCTTCGGTTGCTCACACGGACCTGCCAGGAGCCATTCCGGATCGGCCGCAGGAAACGTTCTATACGTATGGGAGACTCCGTGTTTCTTCCTCCCAGGAAGGGCGAGGGCGGCAGATGTTTCTCTAGAGAGAAATCAGTTCCCCTCACCCCCATCCTGCAGTCAGAATAGCAATGCAAGGGGACTAGCGTTTGTGGGGTTCCTTCTATGCACCACGTTCCACTACAGCGTCAGCTTTCCGCGTTAGGATGTCATTGTCATGGCAACAATGCAGGATGGGTGTTTTTCGCAGAGGAAGCCTCTGAGGTTTGGAGAGCTGAGCTCCGTAGCTAAGGCCATACAACCAATACGTATCAGAACTGGAATTTGAACCTGGCTCTCCAGCATTCTACAACTCGTGTTCTCTCGAATACAGCCTTTGGCTCTCTTCAAAATAGTCCTCTGGGCTCTGTGCCCAAAGCAATAGAAGATGTAGACCAAGGACATCAGACTTGGGACAGAAATATTCCGGGACATTTTTGTGGCTGAATGCTCTGGACCTAGGGGGAGAAAGCCTTCAGACAAATCTGGTAAGACAAGGGCCCGGGCAGGCATCTCCGCTGTTCGTTCCACCCAGCGGGAAGGGTGCTCCAGGCAGAAGGCAGAGCGTGTGCCCAGGCCTGGAGACGCGAGAGTGGAAGTGTGTTCGCTGCTGTTAGAGCAGAGCAAACAAATGAGGAATCGGTAGGAGGTGTGGCCAGGGGGCTGGGCTGGATTCCTGGACCCGTACCGTCATACTCTTTCTGGAGTAGACTCTGCCCTGAACCGGGCCATTCTCCTGGGTGCCCTGGAAAACGATCCGGTGACCGCGCTCTCCCGAGCGCCTCTGATGGTAATGAGGCTCAGCCCGGAGACCATCCGAGTGGGTGACAGACTCCCAACTATCAGAGGCTGGCATACTTCCTCTACAAGCCAGTGGGTACACGGTATCGAAGAGAAGGGAAAAAATAATCGTAGCAGGGTCTGAAGAACTTAGACACGGTGTCTTGCTCTCTCGTAATGTATGTTTCAAGCAGCCTAAGGAGTAAAAAAAGTCAGAATCACACGCCTCCTGCTGCTCGTGCAAAGAAAAGGAGCCGAAGTTCCAAGGCAGCCATTTCACCCGTAAGATGTGTGATGTTGGGAGTCGTAATAAAAAATAAATATTTGGTCTCCGGGCCCTCTTCTGGCACAGGGCTCCTAAAACCTTAGGAATTTCCCGGGAGAAAGGTGATATAGGTGTCATTTGTTACGTTAACGACGTGACCTTTGGAACCACCTAAGGACGGGGCTGGTTGCCAGGAGAACTAACCATGCGATGGGAAGGTTGGAGTTTTCAGTCCCTCCCTCAACTGCCTGTGAGAGGAGGAGGCTGGAGGTTGAATCAATGGCCAATGGCCAATGCCTTAATCCATTGTGACCGTAATGAAGCCTCGGTGAAAATCCCAAAGGACCAGGTGTGGAGTGCTTCCTGATTGGTGGACAGCTTTCAGAGAGCTTTCTGATTGGTGGAGACAATATTCACAGTGCTTCCTGATTGGTAGACAGGGTTCGAGCGCTTCCTGATTGGCTGACAGGCGGAGATTCGGGAAGAGTGGGCTCTCAGAGACCGTGGAAGCTCCACCCCATGTCCCTACACCTTGCCCTATGCATCTCTTCTACTGGCTGTTCCTGAATTATATCCTTTTATAACAAACTTGTAATCTGGTAAGTAGAATGTTTCTCAGAATTTTGTGATCCCCTCTAGCAAACTAATGGAACCCAGGCAGGGAGTCGTGGTAACCTCTGACCTCTAGCTACTTAGTCAAAAGCCTGGGTGGCCCCTGGATTTGAGACTGGCATCTGAGGTTGAGGTGGGGGGGACAGCCTTGCAGGACTGAGCCCTCAACCTGTGGAACCTGACGCTGTCTCTGGGTAGATCGAGTCCTGAGTCGAATTGCAGAACACCCGGCTGGTGTCACAGAACTGCTCGGTGGTGTGGGAAAACCCACACACACACACACACTGGAATTGGGTACAGAAATAGAGACGTGACTGGTATTTTCTGTACTAACACAGCGTGGCCAAATGTCAGTGCCAAGTCATTCAACGCGCATTACCAACTTCTTCCTGTGTGCCAGGAACGGGCCCTGCCCCGGAGGACAAGCAGTGAACCCTGTAGACACAGCCTCTCACTGAGCTTGTAAGTTAGGTGTTAAGCAATCACACTCGAGGAGCTCCTTGGCCAAGGCATTGCTACTTTTCCACCTGAGTCTTTTGGCCCGCGAAATGGGGGTTATTTTGTGAGTGAAGTCAAGAGATGGCTGGGGACTAGTTATATAGGGTTAGAAAGACTAAAACGGTTCATGGAGCCATATCATTTGACTTCCGCCTCTGGCTACTCTTAAGACATTATCTCTTTTCACATTCTCCCTAAGAAATCCAAGAATATTTAGAGTTGAGGACAGAGTCTTCCACCCTGAAGCAGCCCAGGCAGGACCATTCTGAAATTTAACTTTGTTTCCTTATGCGTCTCTAACTATCTCTCTCTCTCTCTCCCCCTCTCTCTCTATAGATAGGTAGATAGATAGATAGGTAAGATAGATAAGATAGATAGATGGATAGATAATTTTTTTTGCAGGATACAGAGACTGCTTTCTTACTTTTATTTTGTTTTCTCTCTTCCTCCTGCCACTACGGGTCAAAGTGTCTATGCTACTTTCCGAAGCACAGGTTTTTCAACATGTTCTCTCAGGGATATACGGGAGGGAGGGAGGGGGTCTCTTCGACTCTAAGATTCCATGATGAGGAGCCTGGAGATTCTTGGGAGTTGGCTGCCTGTCCGATGCTACTCTCGCGACTGCCTTCTCTCTGACAACTCACACTTCGCAAGAGCCCCGCTCCTAGGCTACACAGCAGGTTTCAAGGTATTTCGTGTTGGTTTCCGACCACCGTTTCTAGGTGGTCCCAGACCTCTTCATTCCTCTGGTCTCCTGAAAGGCTGGTTCTGGCACCTGGATGTTTGTTTCCTCCTGGAGGGCCCCAGGCCCACCAGCAGGCACACCAGACATGTGCTTCACGTCTGTGGATGGACGGGATCGGGGGGAAACACCTCTGGTCTGTGTCGTGACAGACAGATGGCGAGAGGGAGCGGATGCGGGATGGAGAGGTGGGGAGACAGGGCTGGGAGGTGAGAACGTCTGAAGTCATTCCCCATCAGCAGGACTCTGAACGGAAAACTCTTTGTAGAGGAAGAGATCTCAGCAAGCCTGTAATCCCTCAGGCCCATTTGACAGAAAGGAAGGGGAAGCTTGAGACGCGAGACTACAGTGTCATAAATGCCAGAGCTGGGACTTGAACCGAGGTCTTCTGCCTCCCAGTCCAAAGAGAGAAGAGACCAGAGGAAACCCCCAGGGGATGTGGCCAGTGGTAAGGGAACAAGAAGAGCTGCTGGCCCTTGAAAATCACCATTGCCTCGGTCACTCAGCCTTTTCAACTGCATCCATTTTATGGGTGAGGTTAAATAACTTGCTCGAAGCTTCCCACTGAGAACGCGGCAGAGCCGTGATTGGAACCCCAAAGCCGTGGGGCGCCCGATGGCAAATGTTGCCCCCAGGGGATCAGACAACATGAGCGTTGCTTTGCTCTTAAGACACAGTCATCCTCTCAGAGGAAACCAAACCTTCCTCCAAGAACACTTCCCTGAATGCGCCAAGCCACAAAAGCATTTTCCTGATGCCGATGTCTGAACTCCTAGGCAATGTGCTTTCTCCCACCTTGTTTCCCACGGATCTGAACATCCACATCTTAAAGTTGACCACTGCCTGCTTCAGACTTCCTGGTCCCAGTTCCCCGCACCCCGCACTTCCTACATTTTAATTCAATACCACACTCTTAGGAGATGCTCAAAGAAGATGTGCTGAGTCACGGGGGAAACTCAGAGGAAGAGAAACCATGGGAATAAGGACTTGCCTGTTACTGATCCTTGACCTTCCATTGAGAAGCTCTAAGAAAAAAAAATACCAACCGATTTTAAAATCAAGATGACTTTCGTCATCTGCCATTGGGGAGAATACAAGTCAAAGCCCGTAGGCCCACGTGGATATCCCAGAAACGGACTGTTACCTCCATTGGTTGATTAAATTAGGATGTGTTCCCTCTGCGTCACCGAAACTCGTTACGTGTAAGATAGTGGGCGAAACGTCATGGTATAAAGATAGTCATTTAATCCTGACTGTAAGCCTCAGGCACGTGTCCCCTGGCCTTTCTCAGTCCTAAGTCCCTTAATGTTTTCACCTGGTGCTCACTTGCCAACACTGGGTCACGGCAATGACTGACACCTGCCCCACCCCACCCCGCCCCCCCAATCACCTCTCTCTTTCCTTGGGGGCTCTAAACTTGACCTGTCAGCCCCTTGACTCTGAGGGAGAAGTGAGCTGGATACAGAGACTACAGCGTGGGGTGGCTTAAAAATTCAGGATTCAAGGGGCGCCTGGGTGGCTCAGTCGGTTAAGCGTCCGACTTCAGCTCAGGTCACGATCTCGCGATCTGTGAGTTCGAGCCCTGCGTGGGGCTCTGGGCGGATGGCTCAGAGCCTGGAGCCTGCTTCCGATTCTGTGTCTCCCTCTCTCTCTGCTCCTCCCCCGTTCATGCTCTGTCTCTGTCTCTGTCTCAAAAATAAATAAACGTTAAAAAAAAAAATTTTAAAAAAATTCGGGATTCAAGATGAGCACGGCTGGTCTAACTGAAAATAACCTAGAGAAACGATCAGCCCAAACTCTCAGCTGAAAGAAACCCAGCTCCAGAAGCACCATCACAGCAGGGAGCCCCCACGTCACCCTGAAACCAGGACGGAAGGCCTGGAGAACTAAGTCTCCAGTACCCTGCCGGTCACAGAACAAACTCACTCACAAGCTGGACGGCCCCATTCCTCTGCATTGGGGCTCTTCCTCTGTCACTTCCTAGCAGCATAACCATGGGCACGTCACTTCCCCCTTTCGAGCCTCCGTTTCTCTCCCTGAGAAATGGGCATAGTGCTCAGGACCTCTTTAGAGGGTAGCGGTTGAGACAAAAACCCTGCGATGGGGCCTGTTCCAGGCAGTCATTTGATTTTAGCTAGTTTCCATTCTTTCAGCCTTCGCTTGCCCAAGGGCCTGGGGAAAGCCACTTTAATTTCTTGGTACCCCAGGCTCTGTCCCCGGTGTAGGGCTTGTGGAGATCTGCTGATCACCCCAAGGTGTCTTGTGGGAACTGAAAACGGAGCCCGACTCACGGAACGGAAAATGGGTCAGGCCCAGGGGCTGTTTAGCCGAAGAGTGGCTGCTAACCGCACCTTACGCTTCTGCCTTAGGATCCTTACGCTTCTGCCTTAGGATCCGGAGGGGGTCCACCCTCCCCCTCTCGCCGGCTGCCCCCAGGGCTGAGCCTCCAGTGTCCAGGTTTGAAGGTGGGTCACCTTGGCCACAGATTTTACATGTTTCTCTCTCCCTGGCAAATGGGGGTGTCAGGGGGTGTGTGTGGCAGGGACCTGAACCACAGCTCCCACACCAAGAGTTTTATTATTATTATTATTATTATTATTATTTTAATCTAAGAACTAGTTGTGATTAATAGCAGCCTGAGGTTCTGAGGTTCCTGGTGCAGAAATAAGGTCACGGTGAAGATATGGCCGTTTTGAAACCCTGGTGAACTTCAAGGACCAGCGCAGAGTGGTAATCACTCTGGTTTTGGCTCATCTTCCTTCCCTGTGGCCTGTGACTTCAAGGCCCGGGGCTGTCCCTACCTTTCAGACTTCCTCTCATGCAAATTGCCCCAGGCAGGGGTGTGTGGGGTTGGTGGGGGGGGGGAGGGTGCTGGCAAAAGAGAGGAGAGAGCAGAGGGAAGTAATCAACTCCAGCCTCCCCAGACCTACTTTCTGTCTCATAGGCAGACCTCTCGGGGGTCCACCGGAGCCCCACACGGCCTCAGTAAGGGCCTGCTTGCTTCCACTAAAGTCCCAAATCTGGAAGCGTGGGCCTGGAGGTACACCCCATCCATCCATCTCTCAAGAAAGAAATGCATCCATCCCATTCAGAGAAAGATCACAGCTCTGAGGGGCTCATGGGTTTTCCTGCAATCTGGTCCTCTAGTCATCCCACCTCTGTAGAGTCTCGAAACTGCCTCTTCCTGACGAGTGGGGCCGCGGGAGTAAGGGCCTAACTGAGCTAACAGGCGCAGAGACCGGCGATCACGGAGCCTTTGGGAGACAGGGGCTCGAGGGAGCCCTCCCAAAACAGGTCCCCTTCCCAGCCAGCCCCCACCGAGGACATCGCAGCAAGAATCATCCCGACGGAGGAGTGCGCGTGCTGACCCAAAGGGTGCAGGGGCTTTTCCCTTTGCTGGCTTCGGTTTAGTGGGACACATTTCTCGAGAGCCCAAGGCACCACGGTTGCCCTTGCAGGAAGGAGAAGTGGACAAGGTCCCAGAGGAGGGCAGGCCAAGAGCCGGCAGTCCCGCCTCTGTACTGGGTCTGTGAGACCTTGAGGCCTTCAACCTGTGGGCTTGGGGCCTCAGTTTCCCCATCTGCAAGCAAGGGTGCTGGACGACAGCAACTCTCCAGTCCTCTATTTCATCGGCACGCCCGTAAGGAGAGATCTGGTCCTGGCCCCACCCTTGCCTTAGGCAGGACTGACTTGTTCCCAATAAAAAATCTCAAATCCAGATTCAGTGGCTTTCTGGCTCAACCATTTCTCAAGAAATAAACGCGCTGGTGACTATGGGGAGAACGTCCAAACTGGCCCTGATTTGTGTGGACTGACGCACGGGCCCCTTTCCTGCCCAGCTTTCCAACTGGCTGAGTGACTCCCGTGTGGCTTGGGAGGCCTCTGCCCACTGGGATTTGGAAGTTCATGGTGAAGTCTTGTGAGTACGACTCACCGCAGGGTCCCTGCCACTCCATTTATAAAAGGGACACAGGGGCCTCAAAAAGCCCACAACCTCCACAGGTTTCTGTGAACATTTCCAACCCTCCTAATGTATGCGAATACCTTAAAAATATATTTTTTTTAACATTTATTCATTTTTGAGCAAGGAAGGGGCAGAGAGAGAGAGAGAGAGAGGGAGACCCAGAACCCGAAGCAGGTGCCAGGCTCGGAGGTGTCCGCACAGAGCCCGACGCGGGGCTCGAAACCACAGACCGCGAGATCGTGACCCGAGCCGAAGTCGGACGCTTAACCGACTGAACCACCCAGGCGCCCCTGTAGGCAAATATCTTGAAATCTCAGAATACGCATAAAACCCTTCAGTGCAGCAGAGCGAGTGCCCGGTGACCTTGGCCAGGTCACGTAAAGCTTTTGGGATGGCATTCCTTTGGCTGCAAAATAAAGAGGCTGAGCTGAATCACTCAATCTCCAACATCCCCCCCCCCCCCCCCGCCTCTATAATGATGTACATATGAGGAGACGGCCACAGGCTCTGGGTAATGAAAAAAATAATACGCACGAGCCCTCAGTCGCTTCTTGCCCCCTCATACCCAGGTCTGTGGATACGGACTGACAGTTGGTGTGGAGAGAGGGCCTTCAATATACATCTCTATCAGTAGACGTCTCCGTGGCTAAAACTGTCCTCAAATGTGACACGGGGCAAGCTGTGATGTCACTGCGGGTTACGACGTGCGCTCTCTCTCCAGCTTTCTTGCTTCTGTTGGCCCGTGGGACTAATTCTTTTCTTTCAAACATGTCCTCAGTGGGGAAGGAAGGAGCTCGGCGGGAGACCCAGAAAACTCAAGGGCGTCTCGCGGCACACGTGGGACGTGACAGGGAAAGAGCTGCGATCTCAAAGCCGTAGAATAAAGGGTGAGGGTCTACCACGTTCCCTGCGGGCTCAAGAAGAGCAAGCCGGGGGGCCATACAGGATGGGGGGCCCCTCAGTGGCCTCCAAACCCTCCAAATAAGTCTGCTCCGAGAAACAAAGGGGCCTTGTTCTCCCAGAGAACAAGCCTGTGAGCCGAGGCTGGAGGGGAGAGGGCGGGCGGGTGGGGGAGAGAAAACCTTGGCCCAGGGAGCAGCAGCAGGGCGGGGGGGGGGGGGGGGGGGGGGGGGGGGGGGGGGGGCAGCCGGGGCGTCTCTGATGAAAATGTTCAGCTTGATGTGGCCTCTCTGGGTTCCTCTGAACACGCTCAGCGACAGGCACCGAGCAGCGCCGTCTGTGTTTGAAGGTATTTCTCTACAGCAAACACCAGGCGGGGAAGAGAAAAAACCAAACCACTTCAAGTGGATTTCAATTCTGAAAGACGCCACATGAAACGTGCAGAAACCTAAGCCCCCTGGAGTCCGGGCCCAAGAGGAACAGAGCCAAGGGGAGGGTGCCGCCTGGCTCCCCAGCTGCCCTCTCCCTGGCGGCCCCAAGCGTGCCTGAGGGGCTCTCACCTCTGCACCCAGATTCGGATGCGCTAAGAACCGGACCACGGCGTCGCCCCGTGCGGAGGCCCCAAGTGGGACAGCTTTCATTTGTCACTGGGCCGTCCCACCCTGCCCCGAAGGCCCCGGGACTTGGGGTAGACCTGGGAAGGGTTATGGCCTCCAGCGAAGACCCCAAAGCAGGCCAAGAGTCAAGAGTCTTTGTCACCTGTAACTAACGGAGCTGCTCCGGGCCACCCGCTGTCCCATGGAGAGGGGTCCCCGGCTATTTTCTCCCTATTGCCTCGTGTCTTTGCCTGCTGCCCTCTGCTCTGACCTGGTTCCCTTCTCTGTGTTCAGAATTCTCGGGCGCATCCTGGTCCCTTGGACTTGGTGCTCCCTCACTAGCTCCCCACAACTGATGTTAGTCGACTGGCCCTCTGCCAAAAGCTGATCAGAGGCCCTAAAACTTAGGGTGCAATTATTTTGTCCCTCTCCCTTCACCTGCATTTCACACAACCCAAAATGTTTCAAAATACGGCACCATAATGCAAAAGGAAGAACTATGTTGAAATCAAAATAGGGTCCCTCTGGATGTATCGATCGTAAAGGCTGCAAAAATTCACCCACGTTGAAATTCCTTTTGTTGTTTTGTTTTGTAGTGTCATTGTTTTGGCCAAGGCCCTAAGTTCGATTCTCAGGTTATCCAGGGCCACTCTCCACTCACTATTCCTTTAAAAAAAATTTTTTTTTAATGTTTATTTATTTTGAGAGAGACAGAGAGAAAGGGAGGGAGAAAGGGAGGGAAGGAGAGAGAGCATGAGCAGGGAGGGACAGAGAGAGAGGAAGGCACAGATCCAAAGCAGGCTCCAGGATGGGAGCTGTCAGCACAGAGCCTGATGCAGGGCTCGAACTCTTGGACTGTGAGATCATGACTTGAACCGAAGTTGGACGCTTAACCGACTGAGCCCCCCAGGCGCCCCTCCATCGCCTATTTCTAACCACATGGGAACTTCCTGAGGCCCTGAGCCCTGCTGGGCACCGAACAATCCACTGGCTTCTGCGAAGGTCCGAGCATGGATCCAAGCTCAGACGGTGCAGAGAAAAAGCGACCTATTCCTCAGAAACGGACTGGACTTTTTACCCTTTGTGCTGTAGCCACACAAACCCACTCTCCACTTCTCTCGTGTATTAGATTCCTACGGCTGCTGTAACAAATCCCCACAGATCTGATGCCTTTAAGTAACACAGATTTATTATCTTACAGTTCTGGAAGTCAGACGTCCAAAACTGGTCTCACTGGACTGAGATCACGGTGTCAGCAGGGCTGTGCTCCTCCTTGAGGCTCTTGGAGAGAATCTCTCTCGTCACCTCTTCCAGCCTCTGAGGCCACCTGCATTCCTTAGCTTGTGCCCCCTTCCTCCATCTTTAAAGCCACCAACATCCCCACTCTGACCTCCTCTTCCTCCCCCTTCCACTATAAACCACCCCTGCGATTACATTGTTCCCACCCAAATAGTCCAGGATCGTCCCTCTATTTTAAAATCCATAATGAGCTACCTTAATCCCCCTTTGCTGTATAACACACCATATTCACAAGTTCTGGGGATTAGGACACAGATGTCTTTGGGGTGTCATTATCCATACGCAGGTGTCTGTAGCATCGAGCTGGGTTCCAGCTACTTCATCTGCTGTGCCCTGAATGTTGCGGCCCCCCTCCATTTAGTTGAAATTCTAATCCCCAATGTGATGGCATTTCAAGGCGGAGCCTTTGGAGACGGATTAGTTCACGAGAGTGGAGCCTTCATAAATGGGATTAGTATCCTTAAAAAAGGGACCCTCCAGATTGCTCTCTTGCCCCTTCGACCATGCAAGGACACGGTGACAAGAGGGCCATCTATGAACCAGGAAGCACGCTCTGACCAGACTCTACTTCTATCGGCCCTTTGATCTTGGACTCTCCAGCCTCCAGAACTGTGAGAAACCAGTTTCTTGCTTAAGCCCCCCTAGCCCAGGGCATTTTTGTCACAGCAGCCTGAATGGACTAAGACCTATCTTTTTCATTTTCACGTAGATCCCCCCCGCTCACACCCCCCCCCCCCACCTTTGGCTCTCTGTCTTGGCAGAGAAACAGTGAACATCTACGGTTCACAAAGATTCAGGAGAATCCGGTCTCTGGGCCACTGGCTAATAATGCGGACACCTACTTTACCAACGGAGATCGAGAGTTAGCAAGTCTAAAAGAGGCCCAGGAATCTGCGTTTTAACCAGCCTCCTAGAGGATTCGAATGCAAATGGTCTAAGAGCCACACCCTGGGAGACCATGGCGTCTGGGGAGCCACGGACAGCACATGGATTTGGGGATCATCAGTCCAGTTCCACGAAAGAAGCCTGCTTGTCCAGGGCAGGACAGTGGCCCCACCACAGGCTGGCAGTCACTGCAATCTATAGTCCAGCCTCACACGGGTCGCCTCTGGAGCCCAGAGAGAACTCAGGAGTTTGAGCCTGAGAGGCAAAGAATTATTTATGTGCCATGTGCACCCCCAATGCTGCCAGATGAGGGTGATCAGAAGGCTAGAGCCTTCTAAGGCTCACTAGAAAGGGTCAAGACCATGGGTTATCTTCATACGGAGGAAATGTGTTTTGAGTAAAAATATTCTGAACAGTCCAACATGGTATACAGGAAAGGATAAAGACTTTGGGCTCCAGCCAGGCTTCAATTCACGAGTAGCCATGTGACTTTGGGCACACTGCTTAAACCCTGTTCATTGGGAAATAATGACTACTATTACAGGTAGTAATTCTAACTGAGATGTATGTTATTCTGACGTATGGAATGGGCAAAGTAAAGGCCTCATCTCTCTGCAGAGGAAAAAAAAAATAGTAGGGATGTCTGGGCGGCTCAGTCGGTTGAACAGCGTCTGGGTCTTGATTTTGGCCCCGGTCACCATCCCAGGGTCACAGAATCAAGCCCCATGTTGGGCTCTGTATGAAGCATGGAGCCTGCCTGAGATTCTTTCTCTCTCTCCCTCTGTTCCTCTCCCACTAGCACACTCTCCCTCTCTCTCTCTCAAATAAAAAGAAATAGTAGTAATTAATATTTATTGAGAGCTGACATGACTGTCACTCTGTCACTTTATCAAAGTCTTTTTTGTTCATTATATATTAGCTACTCATAACTCTAAAATGAAAGTGATATAATAGTGCCAACTTCATAAAGAGGAGGCAGCAGAGACATGGGCAGGTGAAGTGACTGGCCAAGACTCACGGGCCTAAGATGGGACCCCAATTTAGGGACTGAGTCTAGAGGATGCTTTCGTAAGCAGGTTGTCGCGAATAATTCACACTTTAAATTTCCTGTCCCGCTGTCAATCACGGCTTCTTTTTCTGCTTTTTTATTTGGAAAATATGGTCAATGAACCGATAGAACCTACGGCATCATGATTTTCTATTTCCATTTTTGGTGAGAAGGGACAATAAGGGGGAAACCATGGTGAGATGTCTCTTCTGTCCAAAAATTGAAACAAAGGTCACTGGCTACCTTATGTTGATTGAAAAGAATAGCATATGAAATGGGCCACAGATCCCATTTTGGAATTTATGTGCAAGCAGATTTTATCCAAACAGTGTATGTTAAGGGACTTTTTATATAGCAGGTCCTCGACCCTTTAGACTGATCCAAATAAATGTTTGAAGTGGGCCTCCTTGGGATTTGGGGGCCCCACCACAGATTTGTCATCCAAGAAAGGAAGGTTATGAAAGGAGCTAATGTTTACCCAGTGTTCTGCGGCTACCATTTTTCCGTCTTTCTGTCTCTTGAACATTTCCCTGGGGAGAAGTCTACATTACACAAGTCAGAAGGAGCTTGGGAAAGCATCAAAAAGCACAAATGTGTGTGTATCATTAAAAAAAAATCTTTTTAAACTTTGGATAGAAACCAAAGTTTCGGGTGAGTCCAAGTGGAGGATATGACTGAGACTGGGCAGCCCCATCACCACCCCTTAGCACCAGTTTGAGGTCACTGTTCTCTGAGTCTGATGCCCTGCCTCGCACTCTACAAGATGATGGTGATGGTGGTGATGACGGTGGTGGTGGTGGTGGTGATGGATGGTGATGGTGGTCTTGGGTATTGGTGGTGTTGGTGGTGATGATGGTGGTGGTGATGATGATGGTGACGGTGGTGGTGGTGATGTATGGTGATGGTGGTCTTGGGTATTGATGGTGGTGTTGGTGATGATGGTGGTGATGATGATGGTGGTGATGATGAAGGTGGTGATGATGGTGATGGTGGTGGTGGTGGTGGTGATGGATGGTGATGGTGGTCTTGGGTATTGGTGGTGGTGGTGATGATGGTGGTGATGATGGTGGTGATGATGATGGTGATGGTGATGGTGATGGTGGTGGTGATGGTGGTGGTGATGGTGGTGATAATGGTGATGATGGTGGTGATGGTGGTGATGACAATGGTGGCGGTGGTGGTGGTGATGGATGGTGATGGTGGTCTTGGGTATTGATGGTGGTGTTGGTAATGATGATGGTGGTGGTGGTCTTGGGTATTGACAAAGATAGAAAGAGGGATAAAGCTTCCATATGTGTTTCTTAGGGCCACACTAACAAATGAGCACAGACTTAGTGGCCTAAAGCAGTAAGAATTTATCTTTTTCACAGTTCTGGATGTCCAGAGTCCAAAATCAAGGTGTTGGTGGCACCACATTCCCTCTGTAGATTCTGGGGGGAATCCTTCACTGTCTCTTCCAGCTTTTGGTGGTTACTGGAAATCGTTGGCTTTCCTTGGCTTGTAGCTACATCACTCCAATTTCTGCCTCTGTCCACAGGGCCTTATCCCCTCTGTGTGTCTGCATATCTAAATCTCTCCCCATACAAGGACACCAGCCATTGGATATAGGGCCCTCCATGATCTAGTATGACCTCATTTTAACTTAATTACATCTGCAAAGACCTTATTTCCAAAAAGGTCATATTTACAATACCAGGGACTATGTTGTCAGCATATCTTTTTTTTTTTTTTTTTGGAGGGGGGATACAGTTCTACCTACAATAGCGTCTAACAATACTTAACATTCACTGAATACTGCTTTATGTCAGGTACTGTACCCCGCATTTTACAATTATCAAATAGATCCATTTGACATTGCCGCATTTGTAGGTTATAAACGGCTGAGTGTCAACAACCTCAAGTGGCTAAACTTAGTATTATCTCATTTAGCCTTCTGGGATTAGTATCTGCTCCTACTATGCTCTTCCTGTTGTATCTGCTGACAGATGAGGAAACAGAGGCACCTGTATTTGTCAGGGAGGTGGAACAGTGGTGGTTTTAAGAATCACAGAGATGAACTGGAGGAAGCTACCTACCTCCTCTGAGCCTTAATTCCTCCATCTATAAAATCAGACAAAAACTCTTTTGTGATGAGGTTTTGTATGTATAAATACAACAGTCACATCAATGATTTGGAGGCTAGAAAAAGCATCTTGCAGGGTGGCTTTAAGTGCGGTGTGTGGTCCCGGGAACAGTATGCTCAAGAATCACCCGGTGGCCGGGCTTGAGGGCGTTTGTTAAGAATGCAGGTTCCCAGTCTCTACTCGGAGCTGCTGAATTGGAATCTCTGGGAGTGGGGCCTGGAAATCTGCATTTATTTGGGGTTCCCGTGAGTCCTCTGCTTGAAAACATAAGGAAACTGTTGCACTAAGTGAACACAAGTCTTTCATCCCTTTGAACCAAACGCGGAGGCCGAATAAGGCCTAGGTTGAGAGGTCCAGGTGCCCGTATCCCGCCAGTTCTGAGAGAGCCGCGAGAAGTTCAGGGACCAGGCGACAGCCCTCTCGCCGGCGACTGGCAGGCTCGATGGGCGTCTTTTGAGAGCAAAGTGAGCCTGTGGCCCCGAACCTTCTGAAACTGCGCGCTCATGATTTTTCCATTACTCGAATGGAAATAAACGCCACGCTTAAAAATTGCGTGTTTAAAACCCAGTGCCACGTGCCTGCTCGAAACTGAATTTTGGGCCTTGTGGGTAGAGGGAAGAAAAGAAACGAAGAAAGAAAAGAAAGAAATCCTTCTCCGAGATATTTTCCCCTCCGACAAATCCTCCAGCCTGCTTTCCATCCAATCACCCCCTTCCTAAGCACCAGGTTTCTCGTGCTCAGAAACCTGAGCTTTGGGGAGTAAGACGCCCGCTTGAAGCACCCTTTTCCTGTGTCTGAAAGCACAAGGGTGTTTGTAGCCTCGCTGAGCGGCGGGCTCGGGGTTTCGTGGGGACCGGGGACCGGCGGTTTCAGAAAGCCAACCGCGCTGGCTCTCGGGGCGGGGGGGGGGGGGGGGGTGATTTGCGCAGTCAGGAAGCCTGGGGAGCTGCCCAAACAGGAACCCGCCCCAGCCTCGGCTCCCGGCCTCCCTGCCTGCCCTCCCGCCCGCCCCGGAGGATCTGCCTCCTGGCCGAGCCCCGGGATCTGGGGGTGAAGCCGCGGCCCCCTGAAGTGCCTGTTAAATGTCCACGGATCGTGTGCCGGGGACCGGGAGGCAGGTGGGTGGCACAAAGCCCGCAGCAGGAGGGACGCGGGATTCGCCGTCCAGCACCACCTCCCAAAGAGACCAGTGCTTCCTGCTTTCCAAGGAACGCGGTGGACCCTCCGACCGTATGTTACCCTTTGGTTCTCGCCTCTGACTTCCCGAGCCGCAGCCCCGTCATTAACGTCGCTTGCACAGACACCAGCAGCATAGCGAGTTAGGTGACTTCTCCCCGGTCACACACAGAGAACGGTAGGGTATCGATTCACCTGACCCTGTCATCTGACTACACACACACACACACACACACACACGCACAGGATGCTAGTCACCCGTCCATTTTTTTCTGGCTGTGTCACTGCGGCCTCCCCGGGCCTTCCTGTTCTCTTCTGGGAAGTGGGATGATGGTAACACCAAACTGGGGGCAGGAGGAAACGGGTGTGTCGTTTAAAGCGCTCTCCTCTGGTAAGGGGCGTGTGCCTTAGCGGCTCCCGTTCCACTCTGCTCAGGGTCTCTCCCAAGAACATATTCCCTGAGGGTCTGTTTTCTGAGCAGCTGAGGGGGCATGGGGTCTGGGGCAGGGGTAGAACAGGTGTGCTCAGCTTGGGGACAGAGCGGAGGTGCCCTTTGAGGGCGGATCCCCGGGTCACAGGTGAAGGGCCCAGAGAGAGGAGCACTCCGGGATTGACCTCTACTGGTGCCGCCGTTGGGTCGCAAGCAACTGGACGGTAAGGACCACATCCAGATCCTCCACCAACCAGGAGGAAGGTACAGCTGCCTTCAAGGAGGGAAAGAATTGCATTTATGAACATCCAGAAAGGGTTAAGCTCCTTGCAGGTGTTGCTAAAGGGGTGGACAGCAGAAGGCACTCCATAGACAGGATTTTGTGATGAACCTACTTTTGTGTAAATACTAGAAGAATAAAGGTCCGGGGCAGGCTCACCCCAGTATTGGTGGTGGGGCGGGCAGGGGATCTGGCCGAATGTAAGGCTGGAATCTTAAATTTCTAAAAGTTACAAACCAAACTAATACACTTATCCCAAAAAAAAAAAAAAAAAAATCTCTGTTCTCCTCCCTTGGCAAATATATGTGGATAACAATTCGGAGGACCAGGTTTGAGCTGAAAGGTTTTAGAACCCCTGGAGTTCTGCACCAAACCCCGGAGTACGGGGAACCCTGTTTGGGCCGGTGACCCTCCTTTTCCCACATGAGACTCCTTGTCCTGCCACAACGGGCCTCCTGTGGATGCATCGTAATGGCTTCCCGGGATTGCCTTCACCAAGTACTACAAACCGGGTGTTTAAAGCAACGGGAATCGATTCCCTCACATCTCTGGAGGCCAGGAGTTGGAGGACAAGGTGTAAGCCTGGCCATAATCCCTCTGAAGGCTCTGAGGGAGGGGCGGGGATCCTTCCTTGCCTCTTCCAGCTTCTGGAGGTGGCTGGCCATCCTGAGTGTTGCTTGGCTTGTGGCCACATCTCCCTCCAATCCCTGCCTCTGTCCTCACATGTCCTTGTCCCCCGTGCATCTCTATCTCTCTTTGTATAGGGACGCTAGTCATGGATTTCGGCTCCACCTGAGTCTAGCAGGACCTAATTTCAACTTAACAACATGTGCAAAGACTCTATTTCCAGATAACATCAGGTTCTTTGTCTCCAAGGGAGCGTGAATGTGGGGAGACACTATGCAGCCAGGTACACTTTTCCGTACTCCTGCGTGCATATCCAGCTACGTCCATGACCTCTCCTGGTGGCCACCCCCCAACCCAGGGGTGCACCCACTGCTCTTTGTGGAGCCTCACCTGGGGAAGAGGCCACACAGGACCCCGAGGCAGGCCAGGGGGGAAGGCCAGCTTCCCGGCTCCCCAAAGTATGGTCTAGAAGGGGTGAATGGGTGAGCATGTCTCAGGGGCCCCATGAAGGGCCCCATGAAGGGCTAGGGGCAGGTGCTCCGAGCTGCATTGGTCCCAATGATGGCCGTGAAGCTGGTGGAGGGTTGGCATGATCAAGTCGGGCGGAGGAGATTCAAGGGTAGTAACAGATCACAGTACTAACAACGTTCACATAAATGCTCCGGACACACAGAAACAGAAATAGTGCAGGGCAAGTCCTGATCTTACAGACGGCTTCTGAGCGCGGTCGGAATAGCATGAAGCTTGCGGAGGCAACCCAGGAACACCTCCAAGATTTGTAATGGAGCCGGAAGGAGCAGACGATTACAAGACGAGGAATTAATGCAAATAAACACAATGCGGGTAGAAATTAAAAAGAAAGGGGGAGTTCTTAATTCTCTTGAACTAAATGGTCCTTGAGGGAATACATAAGTTTAATGGGGAAGATAAGGAGCCCGATGATTCTTGAGGGGGTTTTGAAAGGGTGGGTGCCATTATGCTGCAGATGCGACGCTCAGATTCCGTTGGCGGGGTTGGTGCACAAGACCCACAACTGCACTGAGCGTGCAGCCACGCCTTGTACGGAGATTTGCCCTTGGCCATCAGAAGCCTCGTCTAAAAATGCCTGGAGGTTAGGCCCTGCCCTTGAGGGCAGCAGCAGTCATTGGCTGACTGATCTGGGGGGACAACTCCAGAGCCCCCCATAGGATGAGGCTGAGACCACACTGCAGCTGAAGCCACATCTCTGTCTGGCATCTTCCCTTATCCTGCTTCCCTCCCCCTCTCTGGAGAATCACCTTCGCCTGCTTTACTTCTAGGGAACCGGGCCTGAGACAGCGTGGGGCAGGTTCAACGAGTCTGAGGCTGATTCTTTATTGGTTATCAATTTCCTCTGGAACATCTGATTTCTCTTGTCCTTGATCCATTGTCACGACAGTCTAACTCTTACCACCCCTGGCCATGATGAGTTCAGTAGGTCTCCCAAATCAGCATGAGGGGCAAGGAGCAAAGAGAAAGAAGCAAGAGAATCGGGAAGGGAGAGGAAATAAGACCGAAGAGTAAAGAGCAGAGAGCCAGAGGGAGAAGGAAAAAAAAAAAAGGAAGAGAAGAGAAAAGAAATGAATGATTATCCAGAGGTAACCAGAGGAACAATCAGGAGCTGGGAGGTTGGACAGGATGTGCGCACATTTAATAAATACTTGAGCCCTGACAGGGAAAAGAGGGGGTGGGCATGGGGGCTCCCGAGCGAAGGATATGGGGTAATGGTGCCACTAATCCCAAAGAGGGATGCTGAGGAATCCAGGGAAGCGGAAGGAAAGTTTTGAAGAGGGTTAGAAAATAAAATCTATGGTTTAATAAAAGAGGTCAGAGGTTATAACAAATAAAAGAGAGAGCCATGGGGCACGTAATACTAAAGACGACACTCGCTTTGCACAGTTGATTATATTCTTGAAAACGGTTTTGTAAATCAGTGCTTCGTGCACATAATCCTATCTTAAGCCCATTGAGAGACAGAGTTCTTTGCGGACATTTTCTAAGGGAAATCCATTACCATCCTTCACACCTAAGGCACACTGCTCTCATCTGTGGTTTTACTTACAGAATCCTGCATTTCTGTGGAGAGCAAGGACACGACTCTGTAGTCTTGCACCAGGGTGCTTTGATAGGGAACACGGCTACAGGGGCCCCGTGGTAAAAAGGCTAATGAAGAAAATGGCAGACGGTCATCTCTTGGAATCATGACATGAAGATACGGTCACGGTAAAGGGCGACAAACTCTGCTCCTGAACTCTGGAAATGGCATTTGGAGAGGCAAACACACTGCCATTTGGGAAGCAGAAAGTCTGTGCCCAAACCCAGCACACTGGTGGGTTTCTCAGTGGGGAGGAGATTCGGGGGGTATCTCATGAGTAGCCGTGGCCTGGGCCTTGGGGAGTCACTCCACTTCCCTGGGAGAGGGTGTTCTAAGACTGATAGGAGCTTGGGGAGTTAATTCTCTTCTAGCTTTGAGATTATAGCAACAGCAGAACTGGGGGAACCACAGATGTGGCATCAGATTCTTGGGCAGCAGTACCCTCTGCAAAATAAAAAAAAAACAATGGAAACGCCAAAGATTCTGAGCTGCTTGAGCTAAGAAAAGTCTTGTGACCTGGAAGTCGGAGGAAGCAAGTGTTTGTAATTGACTCGAGAGTCATGAGTTCTCCAAAGGCTGGGGGAACAGGGTGAAATCATTCCCTCTAGCCTTCGATATTAGTGCTCATGTGCACGTTCTCAAATTACTCAATATCAGTTTGTCATATAATCTTTTCCGTTCAAAATTTAAGTAGATCTCTTTACTTTCTCTTTAGTTCCATAAATAGCATTGGCAGATGGTTTTCTCTGGGAGTTTATTGTACCCCTGAGACCATGTTTTATCCCCTGATGAGAATGACTGTAGGTACAAAACCACAAAGTTGATCTCAGGGTAGATGCTGGGCTGTCAGCTATGCTCACTCATTGATTCAAAGATTTCTTCTGCTCATTACTTTCAAGGAAGATGCCATTTAAATCCATTCAAATCCACACAGCAGCGAAAATGACAAGTGGTGAAATCGTAAGGCTTTGGGGTTACTCACAAATTGTCAAAACCATGAATTTTAAGCCTGAACATGCCAAGGGTCTATTGTACCAGATTCTGAGTTCCTCGGGGGCAGGGATTAGGGAATGTTTCTGATTCATGTCTGTATTTCTGGTAATTAGCATAGTGATAGGCATTGTGAATGAGTGGATGGATGGATGGATGGATGGATGGATGGATGGATGGATGGAAGGAAGGAAGGAAGGATGGATGGATGGATGGATGGATGGATAGATGGATGAATGGAAGGAAGGATGGATGGATGGATGGATGGATGGATGGATGGATAGATGGATGGATGGATGGAAGGAAGGATGGATGGATGGATGGATGGATGGATGGATAGATGACTGGATGGATAGATGGATGGATGGATGGATGGATGGATGGATGGAAGAATGGATGGATGGACAGATGGAT
The DNA here is from genome assembly GCF_022837055.1 of Prionailurus viverrinus. Lineage (NCBI taxonomy): Eukaryota > Metazoa > Chordata > Mammalia > Carnivora > Felidae > Prionailurus > Prionailurus viverrinus. The sequence continues at coordinate 9,673,093 of NC_062575.1, read as the reverse complement.
GAATGGAAGGAAGGAAGGAAGGATGGATGGATAGATGGATGAATGGATAGATGGATGAATGGATAGATGGATGGACGGATGAATGGATGAATGATGGATGGGTGGATGGATTGTAGGTGGATAAGGATGGGTGGATGGATAGGGTGTGTGTAAGATAACGACTAGTAATTCTTTTCAACTCAGTGATGAGCAGAGGAAACTACTCTTCTGAGGAAAACACATCATATTACATCAGACATAAGAAACTTCCTCACAATTCACAGTAAGACTATTTCAAAGATGCTAGCTTGGGCAAAAGTTTGTAGTATTTTAGTTTCAAGCTCCTTATTCTGGAGTACTGTGAGCAGACACCTTTGCATTCTAAAAGGACCCTAATAGCTTAGCTTTTAGCCCCAAAACTTTATGTACATCTCCTTTAGTTCATTAACATGTTTTTTTTCCAATTACTAAGAGAAAGAGGAACACAAAGTTCTTTAGAATGTTTTAAAACATGCTTTGAGAAAATATTTTGCACGTCTTTGAAGCTAGGTCACAAAAACCTTAGGTAGTTTCTTAAAATTGTCCAAATATGGTAGTGTGCTATAACCAATTGCCCAGCAATCATTATTGACTCAGGGTTGTATGTGACAAAGGAAATAATATTCTGAAAACGAAAGTGTCTGAGAACCAAGCACAGGCCACACCAAAGCTCCAGACACCCTGCCCTGGGCACTTACACGGCCCTTTCAGACCTTGGGCAAAGAGAGCTGAGTTTTCATCATGCTGTTTGACCCTATCCTCAAACAGAAGTGCCAGCCTCTTGTACAGGGGGCTAGCTGGAGGAGCTCACCCAGAGTGCCAACCTTCCACTTAAATGAAATGGTATTTTCTTTTTAAAAAACAAAGGCAAGTGGTGGTGGAGGGGGCCCTTGTAGACCATGTGACTAACGCACCCTGTGATTCACCTACAAGGTGTTTTAAGGTGGTGAATCTCCCAGTATTTGTGGCAAACAATGGCTGCTGACGGAATTACTGACATCAAATGGTAATTGAGCAGAGCATCACTGACCCTTCAGCCATCTCCGAGCCTATCAGCAGAAGGGAAACCAGCAAGAGCAAACCACCACCAGCTGACCGAGGCGGAGCTCCCTTCGAGATACAACATCTGGGTACAAAAACGGTTTCACGCTCCCTTCTTTCCTCCACGTGCATTTTTGGAGCAGGAAGAAGGCAAATGAGTGTACCACTTTCCCACACGTACGGATCCAAAGGGATGCCAAATTCACTCAGCAAAGTCACCCCTTAGAGGGGCCCGTAGGGTAATGACAAAATTACCTCAGTGGCAACCCCATGCTGAGCCAAAATAAAGGCGTCAAGAGATTTGCCAGAAACCTTTCAATCGGGCTCATGACTGCACTCTAAAATAAAAGGGCACCATGAAAAAAAATAAATCAGGGAGCGTTTCTAGCTGTGCAGGCGTAAGCCAGGGCTCCACCCACAGTTTGACAATGACCGTAATAAACACTAGAGTATAATAATCAACAAGAATCATAATGAGTGCATCCTAGACGGAGGTGGATTTTAAAGAAAGCTTGGGAAGTCGCACGAGCCGTGCAAGGCTAATGTCAGGGCACAGTGTCAAAGTTCCACTTTCACTTCTGTTTTTTCAGGCATGGGCATCTTGCTTCGGGGGCGATCTTGGCACTACAAGGGCTCAGCACACTTCACACGTGTGCCCTCTCTTCTCTGCCCATCTCTCACCTCTCACCTGGACTCGTTAAAATACCCAACTCCCGGTCCAGCCAGACTGAAAATCAGCTCTTCGCGGCCAACAGCCCGAGCCTGGATTTCCACCGAGGCGCATGGCTCTCCGTACAGATTGCAGATTTACACGGTAAAAATAGAAACGCACAGCATCACATGTATATGCAAATTTGCCAACCAAATTCAGTGCTGAAAATAGTTATTTACTATTTGGCTTGCATATTGGCCCAGAAAACCCTCTATACCTATTTCATGCTCATTGAAATTCTTTAAGAGTTCCTGACCCATTTAAATTCCTTGAGGGATGCCTGGCTTCACATGGACATTTGTCTGCTCCTCTCCCTGGCTACTTTTAAAGAAATACTGCCCGTCTTTGCAGACCGGCCTGTAGAGAAATACACTGGCCACCACCTTCTTGAGGTTTGTTCTGGGCACTGCTCAGTCACTAGTGGCCTGAGACCTAGAATCACAGCTTTCTTCCGGAGAGTTCTCTTAGGTGCAGGGAAAGAGGGTCCTTAGGACATACATCTAGAAAATTTGGAGGGCAGTTTTTTTTTTTCCCTGAAAGTGTGATCCTTGGACACCCACATCAGAGTCACGTGGGGGAAGGGGTCAGGGAAAATGCAAGCTCCTGGCTCCTCCCCAGAATCACTAAATTCAAATTTCTGGCAGTGGGATTGGGAAAGACTGCTTTCCCAGCACTCGGCGGGGTGATAGGGATGGCCTATCCCCCAAGGGCTGGGGATCCATTACTGAGAAGCCACCCAGAAATGCTGATGAGGGGCTGCTAGGGGGCTGCGGTGCCGAAGTCCAGGCAAGGCTGGAGTACACGACACGATGGTCGCCAAGCGACGGTACCGACATCCTGCAGAAAGGTGGCTCGAGAACAGAAGTCAGCTTCCAGAAGCCACCAGCGTAATCCATCTCGGTACTCTTTCAGGAGCAGTTCTGATGCTCACAGAATTAGCCCCTGTCCCTAACAGCAGTGCGGCAAATTGCGTCCCCTACAAAGTTGGCTGAGCCACAGGGGCGCCTTCCTAGGGATGACGTGCCTTCCTTGTACCCAGGGATGATGACTTGGGAGAGCTAGGGGGCTTAACGGCCAGCGTTGTGTATTCAAACCCTGTCTCTACTGCCTCCTAGCTACTTCAGTCTATCAACTCTACGGAGGAAATAATAATAAATAATAAGGTTATTGGGAGGATGCAATAAGATCAATGGTGAAAAGCACCTGCGGGCAATACCGGCCACACAGCAAACCCTTAGCTCTTATTTCGACGCATTCATGCCCCCTCAGATTTTACAGCATTCCAACGATCGCCCAACAAGTCCATCTACATGAACAAATCTGGTTCAGGGAACGAGGCGTGGGGCAAAGTGCAGACTCCAGGACCTGTAAAGCCTTCTCTGGAAAGTCCCTTTGACCATCCTGTGCTAGAGGAGAAAGACGAGTTCCCTGGGTTTGAAAGGACACCACCCCATCTGTTGAAATAACCATCCACACAGACATACCGGTGCCCTGTAGGCGCCTAGAACCTTGCTCGTAGCCGCCCACAGAGCCGTTCCCACACATCGTTCCTACGTGAGACAACCCATGCCCTCAGGAATGCCCACACGCGCTTTCTGGTCCCGCGTGGTGCTTTCCACGTCTTCCACACAACCCGCACCACACCCTTCTACACCTTTGTTTAGACACAACCGTACCGATTCACACACATACACGGACCATTCCTGGGAGTATGGCACAGATTTGACTCTCCGGCAAAAAACCAAAAACAAAACAAAAAACTAGAGAAACACACGAAAAAACGAAGCCAGAAGCGAGCATTCCCTCTGCATTATGTCAGCAGGCGACTGAACAGACAGCACAAGGAACATTCCAGAAATGGCTTTGTCACCCTCCATGTACTCTGCCTTCCGTTGTTTTTTTTTTTTTTTTCCTTCGGCAACAACAGAAATCTGTGAAATGACTGAGGGTGGTTAATTAAGCATTGCAGCCCATATTCCACTGCAGTTTCAATTGGATATGGTGTTCTCTTTCACTTCCTGTTATGCAGGATTGCGGCGGGCTGTTAGACACCTGCCAGGCTCCCAGCCAGCTGCTGTTCCACGGCATGCGCAGGGAGGAAGCACTCGGGCCCTTGGCCTTGAGAGGGTCTCACTCTGCAAACCAGCCCCTTCCTGGCGAGGTGGCGGGGGGGGGGGGGGGGGGGGGGGGGGGCGGGGAAAGCAGACACAGCCAAGGCGAGTACACACTGGAGGCTTAAGGACCAGCAGCTGGCAGTGAAGACCTTGGCCTATTGTGTGGGTGGGTGGGGAGGGGAACCGACTGTTTGCCCCCAAACCCCTAAGTCCCAGTGAACGATCTGCCACGACTCATCTGTGATGAAGGCGGAAGCATCTATGTGGGCCAGAATCCGACGTGATTCTCTGGTTAGCCAGGTTCCCTAATGCCAAGAACAGCAACTGGGTGCCGAAGCATCCATTCACTCATTCGTTCATTCCATAGATAGGTAAGCCTCCAACAGGTAAGCCTCTCTGTGCAAGACGGTGGCCGAAACAGAAAGATACGACACACTTTTTTGTGGTAATAACAGTAACTCTCCTGATAATAGCACTAATTGATTGAGCGCCCATTATGTGACCAATGACTTATCAATGAGGTCCAGTCCCTTTATTCGAGAAAATCACTCCCCGTTTCAGAGGGAGATTTTACACCATTTACAATTATTCAGTTTCTAGAGAAAAGCACAGAGGGGGGCAGCCAAGGTGGGGGGGCGGGGAGAAGCGAGCAAAGCCTCGCTTCTCCTCGAAGGGGTATGGACTGGGGTGTGTTAGAAATGGCCACAAATTCTCCGCACATCTACCATTGAGGGGTGGGGTCTGTGTCCCCTCCCCTTGTATCTGGGCTGATCTGCGTTGACTGACAGCTCACGGAACAAGTGGCACCGTGCCAGTCCTGGCTGTCGGAGGGACACTTTCTGCTGCTTTTCTCTTGGAGACCTGAGCTTCCATGTCTGCACCCCAAAGCCGCCACACTGTGACAAAGCCCGGGCTGGCCCCCTGGAAAGGCCATGCGCAGAGTGCCTCAGCCCCCAGCTCTGGGGTCCCCTGGCCCTTGGGGTCATCCCACTTTGGCCCCATTGTCATTGTCCCAGGGTACAGCGAGCCCTCCCTGCTGTACCCTGTGTGGACTCCTGACCCCTCAAATTTTGAGAAATAAAAAAGTTGTTTTGGATCATTAAGCCACTTTGGGAGAGGGGCCATTTGCTGCGCAGAAACAGAGAAGCAGAATAATGAGTGAATCGCGGAAGCTTCCAGGTGAGTGAACTAGGTAAAGGTGAAGGAAGGGCATTCCAGGTGGAAGAGAATAAACAAAATGGAGAGGGAGAAAGAAGCAGGACACTCGAGTCCATCAGCGTTTCTGTCTTTCTGACGTGTCAGGCAAGGAGAGGCCACACAAGGACTCATGTCCCAGGCTGAAGAGGCTTTGTTCTGCTCCCAAGCAGGAAGTGACAGGGTCTCCCCAGCGGCAGGGTGGTGGAGCTGGGAAGGCCAGTAAGGAGGTGGTCTGAGGTGGTGTGGTCTGAGAGGGCATAGCAGTAGGGTCAAGAAAGGGGAAGAGATCCGGGAAATGTCTACAAGGTTAAATCGGCAGGGCTCAAAGGACGGCCAGACAAGGTGTTAGGAAGAGGGATGGGACAGTGGGAATGACATCCAGGTGTCCAGTGCGGAGACAACCTACTGTGAGAGAAGGCAGAGCAAGCGGGTTTGCGCAACTACAAGGAGAGCCCAGAGTAAACGGTTATACCAAAGCATCTCTAGACAATTCCAGGACCTCCGTGTGAGGCAAGAGGACAGACCGTGTGTGATGGCCGTGACCATCACGTGCCCATCAGAGCAGTTGGAACATGGTGGACCCAGGGTTTGCCTAACGGCTTTGCAAAGGAGCCTAATGGGGCACCTGGTACTCATGTCAAGGATGTGCAAACTGAGGCTTAGAGAAGTCAAGTCATTCTTCTGAGACATCAAAACCTGCAAAAACCAGAGCTCGGGTTGGATTCCAAGTGCCCAGAGTCCACAGCTTGCTCCCTTAAGCTGGCTGCCCCATCGTGGATGAAGGAGAGGCCAGATAACTTGCTTCTAGGTCTTAGAATCCCAAGGCTGGGACCCCCGGGGAGGGAAGCCACTTCCAATCAGATAGAAGAGCTGTCTCCCTGGTGGCTTAGAACAGAGGGCAGGGTATGTGGACAAGACCTGACTCTTATCTGGTAAGAGACACGGGCAGCAACATTTACATGTTAATTTCCCTTAAGTCATTAGGGCTCCATTGCACGATTATCTTTCCCCAGGACTAGTTACGTGGGTCATTGAATCGGTGTCCAAGATGGAGAAACCTTTTCTTTCCGAATATCCTTTGGGTTAAAGAAGGTGATGCCAGTGTCATCGTGTTAGGGGGAGGTTAGCCAGGAAGAGCTGAGTTTGAATCCAGGCAGAGCCGACACGAGAGCTTGAACGCTCTTTTCTCTGTGCTATCTCTGTGCCATTTATTCTAGAGTCAAAACCAGAGATGTTTGGTGCAGGGTTTGGGCTGGAGAGTTAGCCCAATGGGGCATAGTGTCTTGTCGCGGTCACGCATTAAATGTGCTTTTGGGCACCACGTGAGATTTCTGTTCCCTACGACAGCTTCCAAAGGTGCCTTGTTCCTTCTTGTGGAATCGAGAATACTGTCCAGCTTCTGGAGCTAACTCAACGTTTCTCAAATTATTGACCTTCCATCGCCTGCGTTAGAATCGCCAGGCTGGCCCTCCACGAGAGGGCAGCCTCTGTTAAACATACAGATTCCCAGGGGCGCCTGGGTGGCTCAGTTAAGCGTCTGACTTTGGCTCAGGTCATGATCTCACCGTTTGTGGGTTCTAGCCCCGCATAGGGCTTGTGTGAAGAGCTTGGAGCCAGCTTCAGAGTCTGTGTCTCCCTCTCTCTCTGCCCCTCCCCCACTTGCGCTCTCGCTCGCTTGCTCGCTCGCTCTCTCTCACAAAAAAAAAATACAGATTCCCAATTCCTGCCCCATAATGGACAGAAACCAGAGTCTACGGACGGAGCCTGGGAATGTGCATTGCACATGTTTTCTCCAAGATGCTGAAGCACAGTGACAATCGAGGATCATGGGGAAGAAACGCTAATCGCCCGCTATAAATACTGGAGTCTAGACAAGTCTATCCAGACACTGACTTTTCCGTATCTTCCGTGGGACCCGCCACAATTCACAGAAGCATCAGCACATGGGAAATGGGGCAGTCATCTGCTTGTTACTCGAAGATGCCTTCCGGGCCCGCCCCTCCCTTGCTCTTCAGGGCAGGAAACTGACCACAGAGAATGACATTTCCCAGTATCTCTGTTGCCAGATTGGCGATAGATTTGAACGAGGGGTCCTGGCAGGAGGCTGGGGGCTGAGAGATCCTATGCCTCCCTCTCGGATGTGACATCACCTCATAGGTCCAGCTGCCATTGGACAGCCGGCTCTCCGTGGTCCGGCTCCCCTCTGCCGCATGGCTACTGCCTCTGGTCCCCAAACAAGGCACGCTCTGGGCGGTAGTGGTTTCTGCATTTGCTAATCTGTGAGCAGCCTCACCTTCGTTAGCTGACCTAATACTTTGGGAATTAGTGTCTCATATTACATTTCCGCCTCTGCAACTACCTGAGGGTGAGTTCTGTTTTGCTGACTGTATCCTGATCGACGCGGGGGACTAACTCGGCGGAAGTCACATCGCGGGAGTGACAAGCTGCTAGCCACCGGCCATTAAGTGCCTCCAGTGGGCCAGGCATGTACTAAAGGCTTTACATCCATTATTTATTCATTCGCAAGTCTTTGCTGAGCACCCATGAGACGCTAGGCACTGGGCTAGCTTTTGGGGGCAAGAAGAGGTGGTCCCCGCCCTCACGAGGCTTCCCCTCTATGGGGAAGGCCCGTCGTGCACTGGAATTATATATATGGTCCCTGGGTCATGGCAGGGAAGAGCACCATGCAAGGGAGTGTATGACCTAGGGCTTAGCTCTATTAAGCAGGTGGCACCGTCCCTCTTCCCAAGAGGAAATTGAGCCTCAGAAAGGAAGAGATGACATCACAAAGGTACGTGTGCCCTCTTCCCTTACAAAGGAAGGACTGGGGTTAGGTTTTGCAGGCAGAAGCTACAAACAGTACTATGGGTCACCTCGCGTCCCCACCCCCTAAATATGTTGGAGCCCAAACCCCTGGCACCTGTCAGTGTGACCTTATTTAGAAACAGAGTCTTTGAGACATAATGAGTTAAGAAGAATTCTTACTGGATGAGGGTAGACCCTAATTCCAATGACTGCTGTCATTTTAAGAGAGGAGACACACACAGACACATGGAAGAGACGTGACAGCAGAGGTCAAGTTGGGGCTGCGAGCCAGGGAACTTCTGGAAGCCACCAGAAGCCGGAAGAGGCAAGGAACCATTCTTCCCTAGAGCCTACAGAGGGAGCGTGGCCATGGTAGCATGTTGATTTCCAACCGCCAGCCTCCAGAACTGTGAGAGAATACATCTCCGTTGTGTTAAGCCACCTAGTTTCTGGTCCCTTCGTTGCAGCGGCCTTAGGGAACCTGCACTAACAGAGAGAGTGCGCTCAGAAGTATGCACTGACCAGTACCACCTCCTGGGGGATCCTGGGCCTCATGCTAAGCCATTAATCACGGAGGACACTCCAAACACAAATTCTATGGAAACAGGGTGGATTCGAGGGCTTTGCCCACACAGACATCCCTAAAAGGAATGGCATTATTTTTTTTTTAAGTTTCTGTATTTATTTTGAGACAGAGAGAGAGAGAGAGAGAGAGAGAGCGAGAGAGCGAGCGCACCAGCGGGTTAAGGGCAGAGAGAGAGGAGAGAGCAAGAATCCCAAGCAGGCTCCACACCATCGGCACAGAGCCCCCACGCGGCACTCAAACTCACGAACCGTGAGATCGTGACCTGAGCCGAAACCAGAGTCAGACGCTTAACAGACTGAGCCACCAGGCGCCCCAAGGAATTGCGTTAATTTTTAGACGGAACGCAGAACATCCTATTTTTTTTTTCCTGCTAAGAATCTTGAAGGTATATGTGCTGAGCACCATTTGGCGAGCGAGCCACATCACAGAGCTAGGGAATGGTCATCAGATGTGACTGCGTGACCTGGGCCCTTGGCACCTGGTCTGCTCCTCCCGGCTGAAGCTGGCCACCAGGCCTGGGGTGATCACTCTCTTCTCTTGACCCTCCCACTAGTCTGCGTTGGTGTTCCCCGAGGTGAAACTCTGCGTTGTGTCTCTGGGAAGGAAGAGACAACTTTATCAGAGCATCCCATTGTCGGGTCTAAGACACAAGAACCACACCGCATTCTCTTGTCGCCCTGGCTTCTCGATGCAGAAAGGGAGAAGTGGGAGGGGAGAGGCGGGTTTGCCTCTATCTGAGAACGTGATCAGACAATTTCAGTCCTGTGCCCTCCACAGCTGGTAGGTCACCGCCTGCATGGGGCCCGGTGGGGAGATTCTCCCCAAAGATTTTCTGTAATAAGGTAAGATGTGGCGATTGTGCAAGAGGGTGCGGCCCCGGGGGTAATTGAGATTCCATCTCTGTCTACCTGGGGATCTACGGAACTTTCTGCACGAGTATGCTTAGGTATTTCTGAAAGGACTCGGCTCCTTCGGAGACAATGTCAGGGTCATTCTTTGGATGCTAAGGGCACTTAACTCATACAATCCTTTCTGTGAACTGTGCTTGACATCCACGGCCTTCAACTTCTCTGTACTGGTCCTTTGTCCTCCGGGAAAGGACAGGATTGGGGATCTGTGACGATCATCGTCCTCAGAGATGCACCGTCTCAAAAAGACAGTTGCTTTTATCAGTGGTGGTTGTTTGGGATTCCTCTGCTGTGGGAGACCTTCTTTCCTGACCTCGATCGAGAATGCACACACGCTACCCTGGGCCGGCCAGGCCACCTTCTCTCTATGACAAGGCTAGACGGTCGGCCCGGGGGCTCTCATGTCCATTCCACTGAAGGAATTTGCAGCTTTCTGGGATTCAATAGTTAACCATACTGCAATCGCTGGGAAATATTTGGGTAGCTGTCCCATCAACAAGTGGTGTCTAAGGCATTCTCTGCCTCCAGGCTTTTTAGGTGAATATTCTTCACGGTTGACACAGGAAATTAGTCTGAGAGAGCTTAAGGAACTCGCCCATTATCATACCAGATGGTGGAAGGGGTAGTGGGATGCAGGATTAGTTTATCTAGCTCCAGAGCGCACTCGTCTAGTGCTGAGCAAACCTGACCTCGTCAGGGACTGACCCACATCCAAACAACAACAACAACGCAGCATGCATCCAATTTAAAAACTAGCTGACGCACTCAGCTGGCCCTTTTCCCTCTAATCCTCCCAGGGCGACTCCGACGTACGGGCTGTCGGCGCCCCCGGTTCACAGATGAGAAACTGAAACCGTGGGCCGTGTTCGAAGCCTTTAGGACAACTAGTCACTGGCTCGTGTTGCGCCGCTGTGTGTGCTCTTCGCTCTGCGGCTCACCTGAAGCCGGAGTGTCACCTGCCTTGGTCCGCACGCCAGACTTTCCCGGGGAGCCCCCCTCCACCTCTCCACTTACTCAGCCCCCCACTGGCCGAGGACGCTCTCCAAGTGGGCTGACGGCTGTGGAACAGTTAAAGAAGGTCCAGAGTCGATTCTAGAGTCGATCTAACTTGATCTTTCTGAACTTCATCCATAAAATGGGATGACAGCCAAGGCCTCCCCTTGGCATTTCCGGGACATTAAACAGATCATTACGTGTAAGGCAAGGCAATAGCCGTGGTAAATTTTATGAGTTTGTTTGGTAAGACAGGTGTCGAAGAGGCAGTGAACACTTCAGAGACCTATGCAGGTTTACGGGATTAATGTATTAAAGAAATCGGCACCAAGGGCACCCGGGGGGCTCAGCTGGTTAAGCTTCTGACTTCAGCTCTCGTCATGATCTCACAGCTTGTGGGTTCAAGCCCCACATCGGGCTCTGTGCTGACAGCTCGGAGCCTGGAGCCTGCTTCGGATTCTGGGCCTCCCTCTCTCTCTGCCCCTCCCCCACTGGCCCTCTGTCTCTCTCTCTCTCAGAAACAAATAAACAACAACGAGAAATCAGCTCTATAAATACATGTTTCAGCAGCTTCCCAGCCACAGCACATACACGCCAAGTTTCAAAGATGCATGATTTTTTTTTTTTTTTTTTACTTCTCCTGCTCTTGAAGTCTTTGGGCTGCCTTAACTTGATCGGGGTTCCTCACCTGCCCTAGGGGTCGACGGAAGCAAAAAAAAACCCTCAGAACCCAGGAATGGCTCTGCCCGACAAACACTAAGCTAAGCGGGAAATGGCACGTCCATTTTCTCTCCAGACCCACATATTGTTCCCCCCTCCCTGAAGTTCATGGTTCAGTTTGCCCTCCTGTGTTTCTCAAGCTTGCACTTTATTCTGCTTTCCACGTCCTGCTAAATGGACTCTCCTCCAGGCAGGCACAAGACTCTGCTTTTTTGGCAAAAGCAAAAGCCCTTTGCAGAAGTTTGTCCTGCAAGAAGGATGCTTGCACACTTTGTCTTTGTTGCCACATGGCGATGTCCTCTGTTTCCGGCCAAGGGCTCTGTTTAACGGCCACTTCTTACTCCCAACCAGCCACTTTTCTGGGATAACATTTGTGGGGATGTGATCTGGTTTGTGTTAGCGTTCACATCATGAGGTCCTGCTCTCTAGTTAGCTCAAGGCGGTCGTCACATTATGGGGTAGCAAAGGGGATCCAAGCACGACAACATAAAAAATACATCTGAGGGGTTTTTCTCGGCAATTGCTTTTTTTTTTTAATCTAAAATAAATTTTTTACATTTATTTATTTTTGAGAGACGAACAGAGCATGAGTGGGGGAGGGGCAGAGAGAGAGAGAGAGAGAGAGGGAGACACAGAACCTGAAGCAGGCTCCAGGCTCTGAGCGGTCAGCACAGAGCCTGACGCGGGGCTCGAACTCACGAATCGCGAGATCATGACCTGAGCCCGAGTCAGACGCTTAAATGAATGAGCCACCCGGGTGCCCCAGCGATTACTCTTGATGGTAGTGAGAGCTGCATAACGTTTCCCAGCCTCCCACCCTACCCCTCAACCAAATTGCAAAATTGCGGCCGAATACCTACAGAGTGCTGGGCACGATGCTGAGGAAGCAGAAACGAAGGAGGCACAGGGCAGGCCTTGAGACTCAGACCGTAAGTGGGGGCGCAGAGCCCCGAGTCAACCAGCCTCGAGAGCTTCGAGTGCAGAGAGCTTCAGCTCTGGCCCGTGAGTGGGGAAAATAAGGTGACCCACCGCATGAGGTGTAAGACCCGAACGTGATGGGTGCATAGAGTACTTAGCTAATTAGAAGAGCACTCGATAAGCTCTATCATTATCACATCACATGATGTCAAGGGCTTCAGAGCTCTTCTGCAGGTCCCGCAGGCACCAACTGAGTTCTACGGCCACATGGGGCTGTGGGCTTTTGGCTCCTCTTCCACAGGAGTGTCGGGGAGAAGGTGCATTCCCCACCCTGCAGCGTCCTTTTATACACACGTACAGGTTTCTTCTATGGCACAGGGGCTCTCACCCAGGTCCCCCGGGAGACCCACCTCTTTAGATCCAAGCCTCGTGGACGGGGCCCGGGATACGGTCAGAAAGCTTCACACGTGACGGCAACGGGCAGCCGAGGTCACGGCCTGCTGCATCATTTGCAGGGTCCAGTGCACCGAGAAAATGCAGGACCCCTTGTTCCCTGTTACTAAGAATTTTCAAGACAATGAAAGCAAAGCATTAAAGCCGGGGCCGATGCCCTCGCAGGGCTGCAGGCCGGTGATGCCGGCCCCGGGCTGAGGTTGAGAACCGCTGTGTGGGCAGACCTCTGCAGCCTCTGCCCGCGCATGGAGCCTTCCGTCCCCGGAGGAGAGAGAGCGGCTTCTCTGGGTGATAAACCGAGGGCGGTGGGCAGCCGTATCGGGGGCGGCCCACTGTCCTCCTCTGTCCGGGGAGGCGGGCCTGTCTGTGGACAGCGTTTCGCTTTGCTACGCTCCACTCTAAGTTTTACGGAGGCAACCCCCTGTCAGGCCTGAGCGGGTAGCGCATCCTTCCCCGGGGGTTACGCCTGTCTGATCCCGAAATGCGCACTCCGCGAGCCCCCTTGGACAATCCAAGGAATATGAGAAGCCAAGATTTCCTTTGAAGCCAGGATCCAGCCAGAGAGGATCGGCGGGGGCTAACGGTGACTGCCGCTCGAGGGGACAGACAAGTCAGGGAGCGGACGCCAACAAGAGGCCAGGATGCAAAGGGCCAGGGAAGGGTTTCCTCATCGTGGGAAGAGCACTGCCCAGGCCCGTGAGCTTGCACGGAGCTGCAGCCGGGCTGGCGTCAGGTGTGGGGACAGGAAGGGCATGGGGGAGGCACTCCGGCGAAGACGGGGCACAGGGCACGTGAGAGAGAGAAAGTGATGGGCACACCGGCGATACGTTGCTGGTTCTGCAGGGCCTCAAGGGGCTCTGTCCAGGGGAGCAAACAGACACTGGGCCATTACTCAGCACATTTCTGCTTCCGTCTGGGGTCCCATCAGAGAGACCCCCGGGGCCAGGGGGTCGGAAAGCTGGTGGTATGGGGCCAAGGGTGGTGGACGCAGCCCCTGAGCCCCCCTCCCCACCCACCAGTACGGGCTCCCGGTGCGGTGAGAGAGCAGCGTCCCCTTCCATGGCCTGGTGCAGTGCCGACGGGCCTCCCGGCTCAGCCTCGCAAACGCGGGTCCGGATTTGCAGCCCGGGAGTAGAGCACTGATCGCTCACCGTACTTCCCTGATTGCCATGTTACACAGCACTGTTTAGACTGGATGCTGGTTAATGGGCGACCTTTGCCCTTTGGCTAAAAGCTGTGACCAGGAAATCCCACCTCCCATTAATGAGGGTTTTGTTCGGATCCGGGGAGCGCCTCGCACACAGCTTCTGCTCTGCAAATGCATTGTCTGCCTGGCTTAGGCAAAGAAAACGGGAAAGAAAAACAAACAAAGAGAAAGGAAAAAAAAAAACAAACCCTTCCACTGTTGAATTAAAACCGCAAACTCCAGGCCCTAAGCAGGTTTCAGTCTCTATTAAGACAACAAAAGACCCTAAATGCCAGGCCGGGCACAAAGAGTGGAGGGTAGTGGGGGTGGGAGAAAAGGAAGAGGGAGAAACTTGATAATTAACTGGCTTTTTTAGCGTTATCCACAGTGAGTCTGTCCCCAGCTGACAAGTTTTGGCGCCCGGAGCATTTCAGACTTCAAAGGCGAGGCCCTGGGAGGACCCAGCATCGGACCCCCGAGTAGCCTGCACAGAGACTCGGCCTCCCATAGGCGCCTTGACCTTGACCCCTCCTCTGCAGCTTTGCTGCAAGTGGGTGCCAGAGCATTCACATCACATGGTCAAAGTTGCTGGCTTCCTTCTTTCCTCTCTCCTTTGTTGATGCTCAGCGTGACTCTTAAAGGCTCTATCCTTTTGTTTTCCGCTCTGGCCCAGGGCCATCTCTTTCCCCCTAAAAATTCTAAACCCGAGAACCAGGATTCTCGGTCTCCTTGTCCACCCAGCTCGGACCATCCATCTCTTAGGACTTCTGTGTGACTATCCCCGAAGGCAGGGAGCATGGCTTGTGTGATGTCCCTCTCCGCTCTTATTCCTCTAGCATCCAGGATGGCACATGGCATCACAGACACACTCCGGAAATGTTTGGTCATGGGAGACTCAAAGATTAATAAATGCTGGATCATCTGTATCCCGTTAGGCATGAGGGCTAATGCTTTTTCTGGAGCCAGACAGGTGTCTGGCATAAAAATTTACAAAGAGCCAACACTTAACTGACCGTTGATGATTTGCAAGTTTTTAATTTTTTTTTTAATGTTTATTTTTGAGACTGAGGGAGCAGAGCGCAAGTGGGGGAGGGACAGAGAGAGAGGGAGACACAGAATCCGAAACAGGCTCCAGGCTCTGAGCTGTCGGCACAGAGCCCGAGGCGGAGCTCGAACCCGCACACCGTGAGATCATGCCCTGAGCCGAAGTCAGATGCCCAACCCACCGACTGAGCCACCCACGTGCCCCGATGATTTCCATGTTAATGAGTTAACTCTTTGATTGTCTCATCCTGCTTTCAAGATTATCCTAGGATTGCTGTGAGTTCCTAAAAATAATGAAAAGAAAATGAGAACAAAACACTGTCCTTTTTACTTTATTTTTTGGAGGAAGAGGGCAGACACGAGCAAAGTTTGCTTCTGTCTTTGTTTTTAAGAGATTGTTTGGAAGTCTACTGAATTCAACTTCAGTGGAAAGTTTACTTTTAAGAAATAAACTAAAAGGTCTACTGCAAGCTTCGATAAAATCAAAATGCTCATATTTGGGTTTGTTTTTTTTTTATCAATACAAGGCAGGAGAGGAAAGAATGGAAAAGCAGAAGTGGGGGTGGGGAGGCGCTCGGTCACGAAGTAGGGCCCCCCGCGAAAACGAAGTTGAGGCCTCACAAAGGGAACGCTCACCTTTCCTTACTCCAGGACGCCTGTGTGTGTCCCGTGTGTGGAGCCCTGGGGAGGAGGGTGTCCTGGACGAAGCCTGGGGTTTCAAGGCCCACTGGCCACTGACCGGCCAGACTCCCCTCCCGGCCTTCCAGTGGGATGGGGACACAGCATCCACTGTAAGCTGGCTTTCAGGGTCACAGGCCATCCTCCGCGGCAAGACTTCGCTGCTATTGTTATTAATTAAAGACATCCATTTTTCCCATTTAAAGGAATGACTTGTCTCTCAAAGACAAATAAAGCATTAAAAAAAAGTTTTTAAAAAAAGGGGCGCCTGGGTGGCTCAGTGGGTTAAGCGTCTGACTTCGGCTCAGGGCATGATCTCGTGGTTCATAGGTTCAAGCCCCGTATCAGGCTCTGGGCTGACAGTTCAGAGCCTGGAGCCTGCTTCGGATTCTGTGTCTCCCTCTCTCTCTGCCCCTCCCCCACTAGTCCTGCGTCTCTCTCTCTCTATCAAAAATAAATAGAACATTAAAAAATTTTTTTTAAAGGAATGAATTGTCATATGTCAAAGCTGAAGGAAGACAAAGAGGGACTGTCCTATTGCTACGTCGTGGGTAGGGCCACAGAAATGAGGCACCGTCACTATGTTTTAGACCTATGTACATAGTAATTAAGGGTTTGAAACCTCATACATTTACATACAAGTCATTTTTACATCTCATGTATATGTATTTGACTATATATCACGTAAGTGCATATATGCAAACATATAACGTTTACTATATATCCTGCTATATATATCGATGCACACATATATAACATACAATAAAATACATACACATTTTATACACACACACACACACAGGAGCCATTATTGAGCACTTACTGTGTTCTAGGTACACCACTATGGGCTTTCCACACTTGATCTCTTCTAAGCCCTATAATAATCCTGTGAAGTGGCAACCACACCATCATCCCCATGGAAATGGTCTCTGAGAAGTCAGGTTCCTCACCCAAGGTCTCACAGCCTTTGAGGGACAAAGCTGGGAACAGCCATGGTTTGATGCCACAGTAGGGCACTCATAGCCACAAAGTTTCCTGACCGTCACAGAACAGACGTGAATGACCTCAGAGCTGACGCACAACGGCCCGCCTTCTCCCACAGAACCCGCTTCTCACGTGCATTGCTCCCGTGGCCGAAACACCTGTTTTCCTGAACCCGGGGGGCCTCGGCGACGGGGCCAAGCAGGGGCTCTGATACCAGCCTGAGGCCGTGGGGGGACCAGCCACCTTGGATGACTCAGAGCCCCAGCCTGGCGGAGCCTTGGCAGCTGGGGTGATGAGCTAGAGACCCAGAGGTACCGGACTGCCTTCTGGTTGACTTTAAATCAGGCTCTGATTTCTAGTGAGAAATGGCCCCTTGGACTGTCTCTCTCTTGGAGAAAGCTTTTAATTAACCCACCGACCACAGGCTCCTGAGAAAAGCGGTCAGTGTGAAAACGACTCTCTTTTCTGCCACCGCATATTAAGACCTCCTTTCAGAATCAGATCAAGTGATATGGTCATCGCCTTAATCGGATCGAGCGTCCTAATCGCCGGCTGCCCCGTCCTAGGCAACACGACAACCCTGCCTTCGCCGCGGACCCTTCTTGCCAACACCTCCCTCTGGAAGATGACCCACGGTTTGCTACTTGTCGCGGAAAGTTTGGTAACGAACGTGGCTTCTGTGTCTTCAGCTGTAAAGAGCAGAAATCCCCCTTCAGGCAACTCCAGCGGACCTTTTATCCGTACTCGGGAAAAAGAAGTGATTGATTTTGAAGTGAAATGTTGGCATCTGCTGTTATTCAAAACCGGGACCTTGGCTACAGTCATCGGCCACGTTTTCAGCCTTGCCACCAGTGTGTGGCAAATGAAGGCAAGCTGCTCTCAAATGAGAAATGCAAAATAGTCAATCTGTTTGTCTGTTTAATGTAACCGGGAACATAAGCTGCTAAAAATGGTACCATTCGGCACTGTCAGATGGGAGACACTCACCAACAAACAAAAGCCTAATGACCCATTTTACTCGGCACTCCGGAGTTGCTCCTAATGGTACTTTCCATATGCACTCGAACATGCTTTTATCTGAAACTGCAAATGGTACGATTTTCCATCCAACACAAGCGTGTAATCTGTGCGGGGGGGGGGGGGGTGGGGGGTGGGAGGTGCCCCCCCCCCCCCGCCTCCTCCCCCACCGGCACCGTGGAGGAAGGCTGCTGTTCTAGACATCTTAAAGCAGGAAGCATATTGCAGGAGCATCTGATTCTCATCTTCCCTTTACACCTGTCATTGTACTGTATTAAAGGGAAAAAATCAAGTCATTAACCATGATAGATATGTTTTTAATAAGTAAGTGTTGTGCCTCACCAGGCGGATAAATAGCGCGGCTTAAGATAGCTTCAGAGCCTGGCGTGGGATTACAGCGGGGAGTTAAAGGCACTGCTTACGTCTTCAGAGCTGTGTGCAATTTGGGAAGCATGGGGCTCTCAACATTACCCCGGCTGCCACTCTTGAAGAACGCTCCCTGCTGGGGCCGGGCTCTAACGGGCCTTTACACCAGGAGCTGGCTCCCTCTTCTTGCGCCGGACTTCTGGTGCCGACAGACACGTGCCCTCCCCCAGAGCGTTTGGGCCAAACCCAGCAGCAGCCTTTAAAAATGTGCCTCCCGGGGCGCCTGGGTGGCGTAGTCGGTTCAGCGTCCGACTTCGGCCAGGTCACGATCTCGCGGTCCGGGAGTTCGAGCCCCGCGTCGGGCTCTGGGCGGATGGCTCGGAGCCTGGAGCCTGTTTCCGATTCTGTGTCTCCCTCTCTCTCTGCCCCTCCCCCGTTCATGCTCTGTCTCTCTCTGTCCCAAAAATAAATAAAAAACGTTGAAAAAAAATTTAGAAAAAAAATCGGTTATTAGACCCCGAGGTTATTCACAAGCCAGTGTTTTTATTACAACAAAACCAAAAGCAAAACAAAGGCCGGTTAGGATGGCCAGCATTCAATTCTTCGTGTTCAGGATCCAACAAAGACTCCTGTATTTCTACCAGAAAGTCAAATCCACTTGAGTCATGACAAAATTGGGGGTGGGGTGGGGAGGGAGGACGTTAAGGGTGCTGATGCGCTCGGCTCAAAAGACTCATTGCAAAAGAATATGCCTGGCCTCCACCATCATTTGGATACGTTCAGTGGAAATAAGGCAAAAGCATATGGTTTACATTTCCGCTATAAAGAAATATGGGTGGGAACCTTGTGGGACCCAAGTTGCAATAACAAATACAGATACTTGACAAGGCTTGGCAGGCGAAGACAGAATATTTCTGTGTTTACCTGACAATGTGACTAGAGTCCGGCCCACAGGGGAGCAATCCATTTGGTTGTGACCCGCCGCACCCTGGCAGAATGTCCTTGCAGAGACATTATAATGTCAGCCTGGGAAGTCTCTCCCTCCCCCTTCCAGGCAAGCTCTCCCTCCATTGAGAGATGCTGATATTGTCACACCAGTTAATATGCACAGTGGCACCACTTGGGACACTGGGCGATCCTGGATCGTCTTACTGTGCGATATCACCGGGTAATAACACGCCAGGAGGAGACGCTGACTTTCGCGTGCGTTTAATTTTCCCATTCCAAAGTCCTTTAAGAAAAAAAAAATCTAACTCTGACTTCTCTTTTGGTGTGTGATTATTTGAATGGCTTCTGTTATCATTAATTCTGGTTTACCCCCCCCCCCCTTTTTTTGTTATGTCTCTCTATCTCACGATTTGAAGCATCAAACTCACTGAAACAAAAACGGGGGAGACTCCTCCTGCTTCGTCGTATATATTTGGTTTCACAACAAAAGCGTCTCTGGTAAGCTAGAGACTAAATGACTATTTTTGGGTCCAGCACACCTTTGGTCGGGGAAAAAAAGAAAAACTTAAAAAGTTGATAAATGTGGAGTTGTCTTTTTCCATTTCTTTCCATGACAGATCAAAAGTCACATGAGTGGTATTGCAATGCAGCTGCCCAGATTACTTGGCCTCTGAATAATAAATAGGGAGTTTCTAGAACCACCAGCTCATTAATGAGCACTAATTCAGAATGGATGGCACAATGTTCAGTAATTTAAGCAACGCGGACAATGAAGGTTCTCAACTCTGGTACAAAGAGCAGCCTACAGAATCATGTGGAATGGGTAATTACAGCTAATATCCATTTCAGCTCGTATTAGAATGTCCAGAGAAACAAGGTCGCAACGGCGGGCTGGGAGCTGGTCCCGGGGAGCATCACGCGGGGGGAGAGGGAGTCAGCAGGGCAGGTGAACTGTTCCCATGACTTGGCCTCACCCAAGAGGGAGCCCCTGGCCGCTCCCACCGGCACTGGGCAGAAGAGCCTCAATGACTCAGTCACCGAGCCTGTCCCTGTCTGGTGGCTCGAGTGTTCGGCAAAGGATGGCCACGAAGGCAGAGGTGGGTCCAGCCCCCACCTACCTGCAGCCTTGTTCTGCTGTTGGAGCACATGGGGGAGCAAGGTTCTGGATGCTTCTTCTCCCAGGGGCCCATGGGAAAGTGCCCCCTCCCAGAAGATGCCCCTGGTGTTCTCTGCATAGCCAACGGCTGAGGGGTCTGCAAGGCTCAAAGCAAGGAGGCCACGAAGCCGGCAGAGGTCAGTGGGAGGGCCTGTGTTGGAACGGGAGAGTTTGGACCCTCCCGGCAGCCCAGAGAGATAACAGAGACACGGGATACGATTTGGGGCCCTGTGGATGAGATAGGACTTTTAATCTGAGCTTTCATAGGCAGTACTCTGGGTTGCAAGTAAGACAAATCGACTCTGGAAGATTTAAGTGGAGAGAAGAATTTACCGAAAGCGTACTGGGGCCTCACAGGATCACGGCCACTGTCCTCACACAGCCACGGGACGCAGGCTTGCCTTCCACGCCGCACCCCCCTCCAGACCCCGGGCTCCAGCACTGACACCCTGGGCGCCGGGTGTCACTCTTGCCACTTCATGGCTTCTCTGACAACCGATTCCAAGTCTAGGGCTGTCAAGATCAGGTCATGTGCCCGATAGCTTCTAAGGCAGGCTGGGAATGGTAACATTGAGCTTTGTGGCTTCCACATTGGTGGGGTGTGTCTGTCTCTGCCTCCCAAGGATTCACAAGGTGGAAAATCCCCCTTCAATATGGCAGGACTGCACCAAAGGGTCAAATGTCTGCTCCAGCTGCTCTGTCTTGTCATCTCCGGGTGACCTGTGCAGGTCACTTTCCCGTCCCAAATCTCAGCTCTTCGTGGCAAAATGCAGACAACAGGACCACCCTCACAGGCAGGGGTGATGATGATACCGGGCACGTTATCGATTCATCCCACGTACATTTTTTGAGCTCCTACAATATGAAAGGTGTTGTGTAGCCTCATAATGATGCATATAGTTGGGCGAGCTCCTCATCTGTGGAATGACCTGGACCTGCCACCTCCTAGTAGGGAGGGAGAGAGGGGATGTACCAGTCACTCGGCGGTAGATTTAATAAGACTTCCGGATGAATTGGATGCGGGGAATCAAGAAGAGGAAGGAAACAAAAGACATCTCATCTCTGGGAGAGTCTACCAGTAAAGTCACTGACTCAGTCCTTAGCATACAATAAGGGCTCAACAAATGCTCATTGCTAACACGATTGTCATCCTGTGCTCATCTTCATTTTTATTTCACCCCCAGCTGGCCAGTCCTCACCGATTAAGTCCGATATTCGATACGACAGGGATTACCGGGTGGGGCTCAGCCTATGAGAGCTCAGACTTGACTCTGCCATTGGCTCGCCATGTGACCTTTGGGACATGAATTCACCTTTCTGTGGCTCAGCCCCCTGCTCTGTAAAAGGCACATGGTGAAAGCTGTGCTCCATCCAGCACAGGTCTGTTAGGTGCTTTTATGAAAATGCCCTCAGAACCGCGCCGGCAACACGATACGAGCTCCACGTACAGAGTCTGCTGTTGTTGCTATTTCCCAACGGCGCACATCACTCACATCCCACCCCAGCCATCCAAACTGCCCGTGTGCCAAAGGAATCCTAAAAAAAATCCGACCCTCTTCCTCCACTTGAGAATCAGGGAGAGAAGGTGGATCTCCCCAGTCCACAGGACGTGAAGATCTACCATGAATCATAAACTGGAGGCTTGTGGTAAATTTGGTGACTGTGGGCGATTCTGTGGCTCAGGTTTGGGCCACTGACCTCACATGGGAGGACCCCACGGTCTGCTCCTGGTCAGCTCCTTGCACACACTCACAGCCCTTCAAGCTTCACTTCCTGACTGCCTCGGTTAGGAGGTGAGCACTGGGCGGGGGGGGGGGGGGGGGGGGGGGGAGGGTTCTCAGAAGTAGGACCGCTGTCCTGAGGCTAAAGAGGGTTGGTTGTGGGGGGTGGCGCACAGCCCGGGCTCCTGAGTGTGAGGACACAGGCTGGACTTCTGCTTTCCAGCCTGGCTGGAAATAACACATCAGCACCTTTCTGCGTGATCGTAGGGCGCCCGCGGTTCCCGCGCCCACTGGAAACCAGAAGTGAAGAAACACCCACACTCGCTCATCACGTCCCCCCCAAAAGACGAGAAGTTGTACTACAAGATGGTACAGCCCCCTGCTACCCTCTAAAGTAATAACGATGCGATAGAGCGGACAATGACACAGAAAGCAAGCAAAACGTAACCACAAAACGGCCTCAGGGCAGGTTAACCAGATGGACAAAAGGAGACACCCCCCACTGCTCCACACCTATCTTTCTGGAATGAAGTCTTCACCTAGACCTCAAACACAGCGTATAAAACAATTAGCCCCTGGGTTGTGCTACAGTGACCTACACTGCGGGGTCTGACCTTTGTGAAGCTGGGGGTCGCGTCTCGTCTTGGTATCCTCTGGTGTTTGCGGGGGAAGTGGCACAGGACAGAGGTACATCGGAGGCAGAGCCCACGTGAACGGGACTCAGCATCGCGGCCGATTGCTGTGATTTCAAGGCACTGCATCATTTACATGTATGGAAATATAATAGGAAGGCATAACACCTACCGAGATGCCTCAGTTTCCCCAGGTAATCAGAACAGGGCCATGCGAGCTTAGCCAGCCCGGTGTAGGCAGAGATCTTTGGTCTCCTTCTGGGTAGACGCGCCACCCTCATTGTTCCACGGGCAGCAGCCATTGCTTCCGGCGCCTGTGGCCTGTGATAGTGCAGACCAAGCCCCCAGCAGCCAAGAAACGAGAGCATCTGCCCCTTACAGGTCCCTGAATGGGTCGGAAGGTCAGCACTGCTGGCATCTGTCGATCCACTTTGATGGCTGGAAAATGTGTCAACAGACAGGTGCGTGTTCCTGTGTCAAGGGCTAGAGTGCACACAGGCCGGGGTGCAATTTTCCCAGCGGCTCATGGGAAACCATTCAGGCAGGCTTTGGGAAGTCGGAATCAGTTTTGCATGGAGCGTGGCGGGAAGCAGCTCCCGGGGCTTACAACCTCGTCCCAAGGACACGCAGCCAGGGAAGAACAGAGCGAACCATCAAATCTAGGCTGTCAGAGGCTGGAGCCTACGTCTAAGCCACCTACCTTTACAGAGAGCCGTTCCTAGACCCCTGACAAGCCCCATGCACCAGTTTCTCCACACCCAGCCCTCTGACCCACTAACCCTTTATTACACTATCTAGCGGATTGGACCTTTCAAAAGCTGAACTTCCTCCCTGTCCTCGAAATCCAACGGTCTGCCATGAGACCGCTTGTCTGTGCCTCAGTTTCCCTTGTTTTCATGACAGTGGTGATAATATGTGACAGAGCACTGGGAAGGGTCAGACCATGTCACGTCTGTGGTGTCCCTGGAGACCCACAGCCCTCCTGACCCAATCGATGGGACTGTCTAGACGATCAATACTGATCACTGCAGCTGAATTGACCCGACACGGGTCCACATTGATCATTTAAGACACCTGGAATGGTTGGATCAGCTGGGCCATGATTCAGGGACTTTAGTCACTAAGGCCCTCATTAAATGAAGGACGTAGCCTTTGAAAAATATAAGGTGTTACATTCAAGAAAGAAAGAAAGAAAAGAAAAGAAAAGCCCTTTGAACTTTGAGAAGTCCTTGGGTGATGGGAGTTGGATCTCTGGGAGGCAGAGGTAAAGATGCCTAAGGGCCCGTGTGGCTGCAGGCAGGCTAGACAAACCCCTCTGAGCCTCAGTTTACTTTTCAGGAAAATGGGGTGAAAAGGTATGTGCCTCCAGAACTCACAGGGACCAAGTGGTAACATGAGGCGTAGAGTCGGGAAATATTAAGTTTTCAATAAAGTGTGATCGCTGTTGGTATGACTTATTCTGAGTAGGAGTTGTCTCCCATTCAAAAGACCTTTTCTGTTGGCATCTGGAAATATTGACGCCCTGTTGTAAGTCGCGCGGGCCCGTATTGAGAGATGTCTGTCTTTAGCAAGCACACCGCTGAACCCTCGGAATAACGTTGAGTTTTTGAAAGGGACAACGGACTTCAACCTGCCCGCGGTCTCAGAGCCAGGAAGCAGCAGAGGTAGATACAAAGCCAGATTCTCCTGACTCTGGCGTCTACATTCTCTCCTAAAGCCCAAAGCCGTGGCAAAGTGGGAGATGAGGGAACACAGGACTCTCGCCTTCAGGGAGCTTGGGGTCTACCGGATGATGAGTCACCTCTGCAAAGAACAAAACGCGCACGATACGGTGAGATAGGTACAATCTGATCACACGAAGGAGGTGAGGCTCTGAGCTGGCCCTGCACGGGGGAGGTGGGAGGTGAAGGGGCAGAAAATTTAGCACAAAGCCGGTATTTGACCCGAGCTCCGATTTCAATAAACTACGGTATGTGAGGAGACGGAGGCCAAAGGAAGAAGGTGAGCAAGGGGGTGGAGGTCGGAAGTCGCTGGGCTAATTCAGCGAATGGCCTCAATTGGCCGATGCCTTGGGTCACGGCCAGCGGCACGCCAGTGCCTTGTTATATAATCGCCTTTATTGGCTATTTGTAGAAGATTCACTTAAGGTTACCATTTTGTCAGGTCTGCAGTTCTTTCTCCTGCTCTGTTTCTTTCTCTCTATTTCTATATCTATCTCTACCTACCCAGAAGTTCATCTTCCCTCCTACCCGACTTCTTTTTTTTTTTTTTTCCCCTGCTTAACAGTGAGCAACCTTAGCGAGGGCTTCTGTGTTCATATTCAAGTTGGTTTTTACATGTAAACTGTTTTGCCCTAGATTTGGGCGCATGGCCTTGCATTACAGAGTGTGAATATTTTATCCGGACGTAGATCTCATTTTTTTTAAAGGAGGCTCATAACGCTTGTCCAAAGCTAAAATGCTTTCCCTTGAATATAGGCTCTCTAGCAATGAAACAATATTCTGTTCCCCAACCTCAGAGGGGACGGACGCTGAGTTTCTTTAGAAATGCGCTCCGTGCGCTAAACTTCTGCCATAAATTACGAGGCGGCCGCTAGTTAGCATGTCTCCCTCCCAGCCAGACACGTGGTATCGATGATGTCCCCGGCCTACTTCAAACAAAGCCGTAAGAACACAGGGAGGAAAATCAGCCCTATCTCCATGCTGTGGGAAATTCACACAACCCGACTCCCAGCTCCCGCAAAATGGAAATAAAAATTCTCAGTGGCTGCTTTAACTCCAAGGGCTTAGAAAATTGACTAATAATGCAAATATCCAGAGGTTAATAGCCTGGTGACATTACTGTAACTTACACGGTGGCTTAAAGGGCATTATCCATCACATGGCCAGCAGTGGTCAGTTAGCAGAACATATGGATAAATATCAAAAGAGGAATGAGCTCCCGGAATCGGGCACTAATAAAACCTAGGGATTTCCTCCCTCCCCGCCGCCCCGCCCCCATTTTCTTCCTTTAATGGAACCAGGCAATGTGCAATCTTAGTCTCTCATGCCTGAGGCTCACATGTACCCTTCTCTGCAGAGGAGGCCGATCCCCGATGGGGGCCCGTGAACGGGAACACAGAATGCCCCCACGATCTCACTTCGCATGGGTGGGGAGGGGAAAGTCAATGGGATCCAATCAAGGGAAGAGTCGTCAACAAGCAAAAGAGAGTCTGCGGGATACCTTTGGCGGTGGCTGTTTTGGACAAAAGGAAGTGAGCTGGAAATCAGCTGGAAAAGGCTGCTAATAAATGTGGTCACGAACAAGGCCAGCTGGAAACGCCAGCCCTCCAGGCCCAGGTGGACCGCCCTTACTCCGGGATTGCCCTCACATGTGAAGTCTGGAGTGGGCGTCTGTTGCCCCGACGAGGTGGTTTGTGGCACCACTGAGTGGGTGGACTCAAAGCCACCTCACTGTCCCTGGTCACGAACTGTGAGCCCTTGTACCCGTCGGGCTGGCCTGGCTGATCTTCCCTCCTCCCCCCTGCCGTTTGGGGCTCCTCCGGGGAGGGGTGGGGCGGTATTATCTTTGGGAAATTGTAGATTCTTCGCTCCTGCTGCTAAAAGGAAAATTACTACCCTGAGCAGTGCCTGGGTGGGTTCCAAAGGAGTCTTGTCGCATTATTTAAATACTGAATTGCGATATGATTGAAGTTGGTACCAAGTTGGTCTTGGCAGAGTCTGCTGCCTGGCAGGTGCTCTCGTAAGGGCTGTGCTGTTTCAGCTAACTGCTTGGGATTCGCTGCTCTGGGGAGCGCCAGCCAAGCCCCGGGCTGCTGCTGCCGCTTTTAATTTTCTCTTCCCTGCAAAATGCACAGGATCCAAACACCCACCCTCTCCGCGCGGGCCACTCCCCAGGCAGCGTCTCGCGGGCTCCCGAATCTGGGTTTCTCCCTAGGTTCCTTCACCTTGCCAGGCCGTCTCTCCCCAGGGGCCCTCCCTCTTGGCCCTAAGCTGCATTAAGCACAAGAAAAAGGAAAAACGTCCCTGTCCGAAGCGCTTCCTTCTCCTCCGTCATGCTTTCTTGCCCGTACGTTCTTTTTCCCTCCGATCTAAACTTCGTTTTGCGCGTTTTGGCCCCAAGGATGGCCTCCTCTTGCTTTGTTTGTGAGATGGAAGCCCTGTGGCAATCAGCCCTTTCGGAGATCCTTTGTGGGGTAACACGAGTTTTCCAGAACCGTTTGGAACGTCCAGGGTTTAGTGGGCAACGGGGTGCTGCATTTTACCAAATCTGCTCCGGGAGGTTCTTTAATTAATTTAGTATTGAACCTTAGGAGGCAGTTTGGCACCTGCCCTCAGAGCTTTCGCCCCAGCCTTGTGGGCGAGGCAGGGCGCCCGGCGGGAAGGAGAGGCGCCCCCCACGCCCAGGTGCACCGGGAGAACCCCCTCCTGCAGCTGGTTCTCAGTCCAGAAACGTCTGCCGGTTCACTCCAGGGACTCAACTTCCCAGCTCAGAGACGGTTTTTTGCCCAAACCCTCAGCCCACTTCTGTGTGGACGGGATGCCAGGCCGGCAAGTCCGGGACCGCTGAGCCACAGCAGCGTCCTGAACAGGCTCTGAGTCTCCAGGGACGTGAGGGGGACGGAGGGGGACCCCAGCAGTGTCCTCGGTGATCTCTTAGCACTCAACTGCCCCACGGGAGAAGGCTTCATGGCCCTGGAGGGACCTGTAGGCTCAGGGGCAGAGGTGCTGATTAAGAGCCCAACGACGCCACTGCTAATGACCTTGAGGAGCTCCTGAAGCTTGTCTGAATTTTGGGTTTTCACGACTGTTCCTTTTCCCTTCCTCCTTTTTTCCCCCTTCCCTCCACCCTCCATCTGCCCTTCCTCCCCCTCCCCTTCATTTTTAGTAGTAGCGTTATTACAAAAGTAATACTTGCTTTTTGTGCAAAGCAAAAGGAAAATCAATCAATCAATCAATCAATCAGTGAAGGACCAGTAAAAGTTGGCATCCCCCCGTCACTAACCCAACTTTCCCGGATGCACACTCGCCATTAACCCTTTCCTACACGCCCTTCCAGACTTGGCCTGCGCAACCACAAAGCTGTACCTTTGCTGACGGTCCCCACGCTGAAGAGCCATTGTAAGCATGAAATAAGAAAACTGATGGGAAATAATAATATCGGCCACTATCTTCCCTGGTGTCGGGTCTGATTTTATTTTGCTGACCTCTACGTATGCCTTTCACGCAGGCTGGCTGAGGGGCGGCTCTCAAGCACACGCTTCTCGTTGGCTTCTCCGCCACGGCCGACCACAATTCCAAATGATCGTTTGCTATTTTCTCCCAACCTCCACAGGCCATGGGAGAGACACAGAAACCCCTTCCTTTCAGGGCGGTTAAGCGTCCGACTTTGGCTCAGGTCATGATCTCTCAGTCCGTGAGTTCGAGCCCTGCATCAGGCTCTGTGCTGACAGCTCAGAGCCTGGAGCCTGCCTTGGATTCTGTGTCTCCCTCTCTCTCTGCCCCTCCCCTGCTTGCTCTCTCTCTCTCTCTCTCTCTCTCTCTCTCTCTCTCTCTCAAAAATAAACACTAACACAAACAAGAAATCCCTTCCTTTCTAGGTCTTGCAGTCTTGGGTCTGTTTGGCATATACAGGGTAGTCTCTAAAGGAAATATCTCAGTTATCAAGGTCAGGAGAACGCTGCGATTGTTCTGTTAGCCAATGAGCCGCACCTTCATAGCTAATCGAGGGGCCAGTTTTCCGTACGTTTCTCCCTGGGCAGAAAGCATACGTCTCCTTATCTCCTGCTGCATCTACGATAAGGGTATTTGATGAGTCAGTGTTGGCTACATCCAAGACGAGCACCTTTGCAAGATTACTTATTCTGAAACCAGGCAAGGGTCTGTTGTATGCTTGGCTGTCTGGGACCCAAAAGAGAGCTGAGGATAGCCATCTTCTGGCATTACTTGCCCAGTGTGGGACGAACAGGATGGGGAGGGTGGAGGCAGGAGGAGTTACATGTGGTTAGAAACACAGGCTGAGTGTCCACACAGAGCTATGTGACCCTGGGCAAAGACAGAACTTCAGAGCCTCAGTCTCTTCATCTGTAGTAGGGAACAATAATACCCATTTCACGAGTTTGCTGTGAAGACTGAATACACCAGTACTTGGGAAATGGTCCGCCTGGTTCCTGGGCACGTGGTAAGGGTTCAAGAAATGAATCCTTAACAAACAAACAAAAAAAAAAGGCGGGGGGGGGGGGGAGAAAGGGAGAGGAAGGTAACATTTTCTATCAGGTACAAGGATTAATTTTCCCTGAACAGTGGAAGGGAAGGAGAGACTTGTGGATTGGGAAGGAAAAGCACCAGTATGTTTCTGAAGAGAAAGGCAGAGCAGAAAGGAAGTACGGGTCTGGACTGAAAAACCAGGCGCTCTGTGCAGAAAAAGCCCTGGTATTACCAGCTGTTGGAAAGTTTCCCTGACACTCAGATGTCCGGGGCACCCATCCTACTGTAAACAGGGACTCCAATTTCTGTAGCTGTTCGGGGTCTGGGGTCTGAACTGTGCCTTTCCCCGAACACCTTCTGTTGCTTCCATCGCATGGTCCTTTACTCTGGGCCCCAGGAACCAGATCCCTACCTTCCTAGCTTGGGGCCACATGTGGGGCCATCTCAATTTTCCGTGTTTCTGGTTCCTTTGCTTTTAGCATCTCCCGACGCATTGGGCGGGGACGCCCAGCTTTAGGCCTGCTTCTACAGGACCCCCAAACTGTCCCCGTCCCATCCCACTCTCAAATGGGAAGGCAGATTCTGAAGATGGCAGTTCAGCTTTCTAGCCAGTGGACGCCCCAGGCTCAGGCTCAGAATCAGGCAGATGTGTGGGCAAGCCTCAGACCTCCCTCGTCTAGTCCGGAAAGTCACAGAGCCTCTCGGAGGAGCCTCCCTGTTCATGGGAACATCTAGGACAGTAGCGCATACATACTCAGGGGCTCTGTGATGATTCAGTGATGTACGAATAAACGGCCAGGGAGAGTCTTTCAGCTGGGAGAGAGCTGCCCCTGAAAGATAATGGCTATTGCTACCAGACTTCTTTGATTGGGACGCACGGGCATTGCACATTTTAATATATCTTTTTTTAAAATATATATATTTTTAATGTTTATTTTTGAGAAAAAGAGAGAGAGAGAGAGAGCATGCAAGCAGGAGAGGGGGAGAGAGAGAGGGAGGGAGAAAATCCCAAGCAGGCATCGTGCTATCAGCACAGAGCCCGATATGGGGCTCAAACCCACGAACCGTGAGATCCTGACGTGAGCCGAAAGCGGATGCTTCGCCGACTGAGCCACCCAGGTGCCCCTCATTTTAATATTTCTAGCGCTATCACGCACGTTAAAGCCAAAAGGACCGTTGCATGTGGTGGAGACACTTCTTCCCGTGTGCCCTTGGAAAGCTGTTGTGAAGTCGATGGCATACCCTATGGTCACCAGTTATCTTCCAGTTGAGGAAATACGTTTGATGCTGACATCTGTAAGGTGTTCAGGCTTCCCGGAGAAGCAGCACATTGAGGGGGACATCCCACAGGGACCACCACCCTCCAGATGCCCCCTGTCTTTCTGAGGGCTCCCAGGGCTCCTTCTAGGGCTCGGGGAAATGGCTGAAAGACCCAGCCTGGGAAACTGATGGGAACTCTGGCCCTGACACAGGCTGCTTCTGGCAAGACTTCCCACAAACACCAGGCTCCGCTCTCCTCCCGGAGGAGGCGAGACTGAAGCCGGCGTGTAGGGGACACGAGAGGACGGGCATCCAGAGATAACGAGAAGCCTGAAAGTTTCCCTCCCGAGGGGGTTCCTGTTTGACAAGTTCAGGAGGAGCTGATTCAAGGCTTCCCACAGCCGGTTCTGGCGGGAAACATGGGTTTCCCCCGGGCCCCTGTTGCAGAAACTGACATTTTTGAAGGTCAAGGAGGAGACAAAAATGCTTGTTGCCTCACTTACTCCTCTGCAGGACGGAGACACCGTGATCTAACACAGACGGAGAAGCTGCTGTGTGCTACATGTTGGGCTGGACCCTTTATGTCCACAACATGATCCATTTCAATGATTAATTCATTCAGTAAGTATTTAGCGAGCAGCTATTATGTGCCAGGCACTGTTCTATGATCTTGGGATCTAGGAATGAACCAAATGAAGCCCCTGACCTCATGGGGCGTCCACTCCCATGGTAGGAATGAGGCAATAACACATAAATAACCCTGTAACATACCAGGAGCTGATAAGTGTTAAAAAAAAAAAATAAAGCTAGTTAGGGGAACACGGAATTGAGCACATAGGTGGGGGAAAGATCAAACTACGACTACCTTTTAAAAGTTTTTATGTATTAAAATAATCTCTACACCCAATGTGGGGCTCACACTCATGACCTTGAGATCAAGAGTGACACGCCCTTCTGAGACTGCCACCCAGCCCCCCAAACTACTACTATTTTAATTATAAAAATACCTATATACCACTATTAACAACAAAAGCTAGTATCTATTGATTATAGACACTTTAATCCTAAAAATTAATAGTGAAAGGTTTATATTCTCTTTGACCCACTGACAGGTTCCACACACTAATTAAGCCCTTAAAAGTGTGTTATGACTGAACCCACCCATTTTAAAGATGGAGAAACTGAGGCTGGGCCTCGTGAAGTAGCTTTCCCAGTTCATAACACTGGGTGGTTCACCTGGGTTTCAAATCCTGTTCTTTCTGAGTCTAGAAACTGTTTTAACCACATGGCTCTAACAGCCCTAGGTTGGGTGCTTTTTCACTCCTATAAATGAAGGAACTAAGCGTCAGAGAGATCAGGGACTAGTGAGGCAGAATTAAAAGCCACAACTGTTACACTTCAAATCCCATGTCCTCTCCCCTCTGCCACGTCCCTAACTCATTACAGCGGAATCTTAAATGACCAAGACAGAGGCGGTGGAAGTTTCCAGTGCTCCTGAAATGGGTCCCTGCTCCTCTGTAGGACAGGTGGGGGGACCAAGAAAGACCACATGCTGTTCCGAAAAGCGTGAGCAAGCTGTTGGTCCTTGCGCGGTGGGCCGGCTCCTGCTCATGACTGAGAATCCCCGGCCGTTTTCACCAACACGCAGAACCTTAACGTGCAAAAAACATGGGCTTTATTTTGGTGAAAACAGAGTCCAACCTCAGGGCGTGGGCGCGTGTCAGAACGTGACTCACCCTATCTCGAGCTTTTTCCACTCCCAATTTGATGATGGAGTCAGCTTTGAAGTCGCTGGCGACCTTGCTTCGCAAATGACCGAAACAGTGAAGATCGAACTGACAAGCTCACCACACTCGTTTCCAGAGAACTTTGAGCCTGTGCAGTGTTCTAGAAGCATCTCTCCACAAAGCCGTGTTCACTCATAAACAGAGAAGGCAGCTGCCCACACAGCATGGTCTGCAGGACACTGGTAAAGCCTTCCTGCCGACCCAGGTGGCCTCCTCCCTGACACACATATACCACGCTGAAAGTTGCACCATTCGTGACGGGCAAATTGTATGTCTCCAAGCCTCAGTTTCCCCTTCTGCTAAATGGGACGCGTGAGAGCTCCTTTGAGCGGCCAACGCCTCATCTTTCAGAGTGCCGCTGACCCAAAGACCAGCGGAAGCTGCCATCCGTCAGTTCCAGCTGAGGGTCAGGCCACCGGTTGTCTCTTACAGCCTGCCAAGAATTTCGGTCAGAGGAGACTGAGATATTGCAAGAAGATGGGTGGAAAAGGAGGGGTTGAGGGTCCGGCAGAATATTCAGGGTGTATTATAGAGGGACCCCCTCCTGGAGGTAGAGGCGGAGGAAAATGCACCACCGGAAGTCCCAAAACACATGGGGATCTCTCACTTCATTCTCCCTCTCTGGGCTGGGTGCCAGTGACTTCTAAAACTTAGGAGGTGAGGTCAGAAAAGGCAATGTCTGTTGAACGCCAATGAAGAGGCACTTGAAACAAGCCATCTCGTGAATTCTCATACTCGCCCTCTAGGGAAAGGGTATTACTACCTTTAGTTAGCACAAGGGGAGACCGGGGCCCCGAGAAATGAGAATGTATGCTACCCCAGCGAGAAAGAGATGGGGCCAGGAGTCATCTACCTCTCCCCTGGGGTCTTGGGATCCTGGATTCCTTCTTCCCCTCCCTCCCTCCCTCCCTTCCTTCCTTTCTTCTCTCATTTCCTCCTACCTTCCTTCCTTTCTTCCTCCCTCCCACCCACAAATTCTCATTTATTCCAGGCTCAAGGGCTACACCAGTGAGCAAAACCAACACTATCCCTGACCCTGCTGGGGGCAAGCCCAGGAGCAGAGGTAGACACTGCTTTCCACTTTTCTCGTCCACTGTCAACCCGTATTCCTCATCCCTGGACTGCTGACATAGCTCGGGGCTCCAGATGACTGACTCACAGCTTACTGGACACATGACGTCGTTTGCACTTCTCTTTGTGGGACAGATCCAGGCAGACTGTACTTTCTAGTTCACAGGCCCCGCTTAGAATTTACAATCTGTGGAGAAGTCAGCCACTCACCTACTATCGCCTTCCTGTAACACGGGCACATCCTGTAACATCATAGCATCATGAGAGCGTCGTAGAGCTCTCTTCTGAGGACCTCAGCAGAGGAGGCCCTATACTTCATTCATTCACTCGTTCATCCATACGTCCATTTGTTCATTCATCCATTCATTCTCCAGCTATGTCTTGAGCGCTTATAATGTGACATAAATCACACTGCTGTGGGCACTGGAGCTACAGAAGTGAACGGGACAGAGGTAGTTTCCGTGTTTGGGGCCCTCACACCATCGAGCAAGAAAGATGATGCTACTCAAGTGATGACCCACCCGAATACACCTGTTCCCAAGCTGGACATACAGCAAGGCACAGCTCTGTTTGAGAGCATCGTTGTGTGGAACGTTCAACAGTAAGGAGCAAATTAGAGACAGGGCATAATCATGCTAATCAGGAAGGGCTTCCTGGAAGAGAGGAATGTGGTCCCTCTTCCCAGCACATACGTAATTTCTAGAGTGTCCACCATTTCCCATTCTTGAACTAGGCAGGATCGAGTCATAAGCCTGGGCCTGGAACCGCCAGGAAGGAGGCTCCGAGACTCCGTTGCAGGGATGTCGACTAAGTCATGAGATGACTTACTATCCACAGCCCCAGCCACAACATCATTTGTTCTTCGCAGGAATAAATGAACCATTATATCTTTGTTGGGTACATCCATTTCATAACTCCTTGGGATGAGCACTGGATGTTGCATGTCAGCAATGAACCACAAGAATCTACCCCCAAAACCAAGAGCACGCCGTTGACACTGCATGTTAGCCCATCTGACAACAAATTACGTTAAAAATAAATAAAATCATCTGTGTGACACATTATATCACATCACAGTATTTGCGCCTGGTCCCTGAGTATCAAATATTGTTCCATAAAATACTCTTAAGACTAGGGTGGCTCAGTCGGTTGAGCGTCCGACTTCGGCTCAGGTCATCATCTCGCGGTCAGTGAGTTCGGGTCCCGCATCGGGCTCCGTGCTGACGGCTCAGAGCCTGGAGCCTGCTTTGGATTCTGCGCCTCCCTCTCTCCCTGCTCCTCTCCCACTCACACACACACTCTCTCTCTCTCTGTCACTCAAAGATGAATAAATGCTAAAAAAAAAAAAATTAAAAAATAATAACCTGAAGACTAGACGAGACCTACAGAAAAGGGCGTTTGAAGGCACAAGGACACATGACCTCTGCCAGAAACCTCCCCTATTTTATTGCATCCAAGGCTATGATTTGGAAGAGAAGAGCTACAGACGCATCCCCATAGCCAACCTGGTAGCCCCAGCCTCCATAGTCAGGCTAGCAATGAACACACTTGGCCTCAAATCAGAACTGTCACACCTCAGCCAAACTCTCTCTCTCCACACACACACACACACACACACACACACACACACACACACACACACACACGTCAAAGGGTGAAAATGAACATCACTTCCTACGCAACTCTTTGTTTCAGCTGGGAAAACTGGAAAATTCACTTACGAGACGAGCCAGACTTTCACTCCCATGGACTCATCCTTGCTCGGGCAAACTCATTTTCCCTAAATGCGCTGCGTACTCTGAAAATCCAGGCAGAGAACCTGGGGCCACGCCAGTTGTCAACAGCCACCTCGGGGGTCCCCCGTAATCCTCCTGCGTCCAGGTTGAAACCCAGCCAACAACTAAGCCATCGAGAAAGAAACAATGGCTAATTAAGATGAACTTTAAGGGGGGGGGACTTAATTAATGTGATCTTTATCTGAAACTCCTTCTAATTGCAGTAAACTTTAGAAGTTCTACGGATCAATGCCTGAGACTATTTGTAAAAGGTACATACAGCACTTTTTCATAAAGCAGAAGGCTGAAAACCCAAAGGTTAGCTAGTGTGTTCAATGAGCACAGACCTTCAGCCCCCTTCCCCGAGTACAGCTGTTGGTGAAAATTCTCATATACACATAGAGATAGAAAGTTACGGCTGCAACAGATATGAGTCTAAGGGGCCTGCAGTAACAGGACAGAGAGCACAACAAACAAGTGGGATTCGTGTCATATCCCTACTATTCTTACGATATTAATTGCTCTACCTACCCATTAATTTATACATTCACAGATTCGTTCTTCCAATAAATAATGACTAAGCAACCACGACATGCTAAGGCCATTTGGGGCGCACCAGGTACAGAGTGAAACAGTAGGATAATCCCCGCCCCCCCCCGCCCCCCCCCCGGAGTTAACATTCCAGTAAGGAAGAAGACCACCGACCATGTCAAGAATTACAGAAGTCACATGGTTTCACCTAGAGGATGGCGTGCGGTGTGGCTGAGCGTGTGGTGAGCCATGTTTCATCAGGACGATTGGGGTCGGGCTCTCTGCAGAGATACGATTTAAGCTGAGCCTTGAATATCGAGAAGATATTTAGGGGGGGGGTGCCTGGGTGGCTCGGTTGGTTAAGCGTCCAACGCTTGGTTTTGGCTCAGGTTATGATCTCACAGTTTGGGAGATTGAGCCGCGACTTGGGCTCTGTGCTGACAGCATGGAGCCTGCTTGGGATTCCCTCCCTCCCTCCCTCCCTCTCTCTCTCTCTCTCTCTCTCTCTGCCCTTCCCCCGCTCATGAACACTCCCTCTCTTTCTCCCTCAAAATAAATAAACATTTTTAAAAGGAAGATATTTAAAATACTCAGCTTCCAGGAGATTCTAAGGTATAGCTAAGGGTGAAACCCATGGCTTAGTGCAAGGGCGTGTGTCCAACCAAGCATGGATAGTGTGACCGACAGAAGGAAGCCCAGAGTCAGGATTTCGGGGAAGAGGGGCACAAAGTCAAGTATGAGGGGAGGCAGGAGCCAGATCAGGAGGGCCTAGTAGAACGTGGATTTTACTCAGGTTCAGTGGAAACCACTGGAAGGATTTTGCTCCCGAATGACTTCGGCCCACTTTATATGTGTAAAAAGATCACTAAAGAACAGATTGTAGGGAAATCAGAGGAGAGGAGAGCGCTGCTCCCTTTCTGCTAAAACCACCACCCAGAGGAGGCACACGGGGTGCCCCGCCCTGGGATGAAGGTCACAGAAGGGACCGGGATCCTCGGTTTAAATGCATCCAAGTGTTGGTGAGTGTTCCTAGGAAGGATTCTGGCAAACTGGCCACTTCAGAGGTCCCCAGGGGCCCAGGTGAAAAGTGGATGCGTGCCTCTGTAGCTTAGACCCAGGAAGGAATTTATTTTTCCAGATGATGCTTACGATCCGAGGAGAACAACAGGTTTGCTGCAGAGAAAGGCCATCGAGAGCTGTCCCGGAATTCTTTGCACAAGGAAGTGAGCAAAAACGTATTAAATGTCTGCCATGAACCAGACCTTATATTGGGCACCGGAAGTAACATGGTGAGCAGAAAGAGGCCTTCCTGTTTTCTGGAGGACACAGGCAAAGCCTCACACAAACAAATATGAAATTGCAAGGTGCTAAGGTCAAAACAGGGGAACCAGGCTTATGGGCAACTTAAGGGGACTGACCTAGCCAGGTTCAAGGTCACGGCTGGGAGCATGCACACCCTGGAGGTGAAAGGCCCCAAGACAGGGAAGAAGGAGGAATTTGGTCTCACCATCAGCCCACAGGACTCTGTGGACCCCAATAACGACTTCTGGTTTGGACTTACAGACGGGGTTGGGTGCTTGATTCGCATGCCAGCCTGACCCAGGATTGTAATCCGAAGAGGGTGTGGGG